>NC_092281.1:36130229-36146626 GCF_036320965.1 Panulirus ornatus
TCCACACTTCAATCCACCACCAGCAAGTGAAGCTCCACAATGTCACCCGAGCAAACCACCACCAGTATCCTCCGCTGGACAGTTCCTCTTCACACCATTCAAACTCGCTCCGCTCAACTACTCCCATTTCCTCAAGAGGCCACTGGAGTTGCATGTAATACAGGACCGAGATCAGCCTGGATGCGGTGTTGTCGCCGTAAGTGATTGCGTATCCGTACCAGAAGGTAAGGATGGTATATGCTGCTTTCCGTGAGAATACTCCTGCCACGCACACCACCACGGGAGCTACAATCAGCAAACCACACACCCATAGTGACACGAATGCTTCATCCTGGTCCTGCTGAGTGAGTGTCTTACCAAATAAGCTGCCAGATGGAATGAGTTCTACTCCAGTGTAGATCAGGCAGCCACAGTCCAGCACAATTATTAACAGAGAAACCAACTGGAATACCCAGAAGAGCAGAGTGTCACACACGAAGGCCATTATCGATTATTGATATGTGCATCGCACGACTCACTCACAACACTCTATATCCCACTTAGCCAAAAAATATTTAGCTGACATGAGATGCTAAGCATAACATTTTTCAGATGATTACTTTAACCCAATATATCCCACTTATGCAGAAAAAATAAGGTAAAAAAAAAAAGAAAAACACATATATATGGTGCTATGGATGTTCAGATAAGCATAACGTAGTGGAAATGAGATTGTAATAAAGTTGTTAGCTAATACAAAAGTGTAGTGAGGATAATGTTGTAGTGAAGATAACCTTGACCTATCAGACAGAATATATAACGAAGGTAAACAACTGGACAATGATATGCAGTGTTATCGGAAGAGATGTGTAGTTCAATGAGTTTTGAAAAACCATAATGTCAAGGAATTGTTAGCCAATACGATGGCGTAGTGGAGATATATTTTTGTGATGAGAGCTTGTAGTGAATATAAACGTTTTCATTTCTTATCCCACTTAAACAAAAACTACAGTAAAGATCAGATTGTAGTGAAGATACACTTTATGATCTCATCCCACTTAGGCAAAAGATACAGTAAAGATTGTAGTGATGACAACCTTTTTTGATATCTTATCAGGCAAAAATACAATAAAGATCAGATTGTAGAAGATAATATTTTTCATCTCGTATTCCACATAGGCAAAAAATACAGTAAAGATCAGACTGTAGTGAAGATGATCTTTTTTACCATTTATGCCAATACGGCAGAAAAAAAAATATGAAAGAAAGGTAACAAAAAGAAAAGAAATGCAAGTCATAATGTTGGGAAAATATGAGCAGATAAAGGTTTATACTGAGAATGAAAATGTAATGAAGTTGTTAAGGAACACGAGGGAGAAGTAAAGTTTTGAGGCAAAACATGCCTTCCATTTACGCTTGATAATCAACTGAATTAAACCAGAAGTCATCTTATACTATCATTATAATAACTCATCCAACTATGATAAGACCATAATTATCGACACTACTAAAAGCAAAAAGGGGGGGGGAATCTATTTAATCAAACTGTTGATGACGGTTATGTTATATATATATATATATATATATATATATATATATATATATATATATATATATATATATATATATATATATATATATATATATATATATATATATATATATATACATACATATGTATATATATATATATATATATATATATATATATATATATATATATATATATATATATATATATATATATATATATATATATATATATATATATATGTATATATATATATATATATATATATATATATATATATATATATATATATATATATATATATATATATATATATATATATATATACATATACAAATTGACATACTTACGAAAAATTACATTTCTACAAAGATATAAGCAAAAAAACATTTATGAGAAAAGATATTCATAAATCTCAAGAAAATACTCTTCATTTATGTGTATCTCTCTCTTGAAGATCTTCTCACTGGAAAAAAAGGTTCTTTAGCGGGCTTTTCTTTGAACGCTTGAGACATCCACGTCCTCCACCAACACTGAGTCCCATGTCTTGTAAACTTTATAATACACACACATATATATATATATATATATATATATATATATATATATATATATATATATATATATATATATATATATATATATATATATTTATTATTTATTTTGCTTTGTCGCTGTCTCCCGCGTTAGCGAGGTAGCGCAAGGAAACCGACGAAAGAATGGCCCAACCCGCCCACATACACATGTATATAAATACACCACACACGCAAATATACATACCTATACATCTCAATGTACACATATATATACACACACGGACATATACATATATACACAAGTACATAATTCATACTGTCTGCCTTTATTTGTTCCCATCGCCACCCCGCCACCCATGGAATAACAACCCCCTCCCCCCTCATGTGTGCGAGGTAGCGCTAGGAAAAACACCAAAGGCCCCATTCGTTCACACTCAGTCTTTAGCTGTCATGCAATAATGCACCGAAACCACAGCTCCCTTTCCACATCCAGGCCCCACACACTTTCCATGGTTTACCCCAGACGCTTCACATACCCTGGTTCAATCCATTGACAGCACGTCGGCCCCGGTATACCACATCGTTCCAATTCACTCTATTCCTTGCACGCCTTTCACCCTCCTGCATGTTCAGGCCCCGATCACTCAAAATCTTTTTCACTCAATCTTTCCACCTCCAATTTGGTCTCCCACTTCTCCTCGTTCCCTCCACCTCTGACACATATATCCTCTTGGTCAATATTTCCTCACTCATTCTCTCCATGTGACCAAACCATTTCAAAACACCCTCTTCTGCTCTCTCAACCACACTCTTTTTATTTCCACACATCTCTCTTACCCTTACATTACTTACTCGATCAAACCACCTCACACCACATATTGTCCTCAAACATCTCATTTCCAGCACATCCACCCTCCTGCGCACAACTCTATCCATAGCCCACGCCTCACAACCATACAACATTGTTGGAACCACTATTCCTTCAAACATACCCATTTTTGCTTTCCGAGATGATGTTCTCGACTTCCAAACATTCTTCAAGGCTCCCAGAATTTTCGCCCCCTTCCCCACCCTATGATTCACTTCCGCTTCCATGGTTCCATCCGCTGCCAGATCCACTCCTAGATATCTAAAACATTTTACTTCCTCCAGTTTTTCTCCATTCAAACTTACCTCCCAATTGACTTGACCCTCAACCCTACTGTACCTAAAAACCTTGCTCTTATTCACATTTACTCTTAACTTTCTTCTTTCATACACTTTACTAAACTCAGTCACCAACTTCTGCAGTTTCTTACATGAATCAGCCACCAGCGCTGTATCATCAGCGAACAACAACTGACTCACTTCCCAAACTCTCTCATCCACAACAGACTGCATACTTGCCCCTCTTTCCAAAACTCTTGCATTCACCTCCCTAACAACCCCATCCATAAACAAATTAAACAACCATGGAGAAATCACACACCCCTGCCGCTAACCTACATTCACTGAGAACCAATCACTTTCCTCTCTTCCTACACGTACACATGCCTTACATCCTCGATAAAAACTTTTCACTGCTTCTAACAACTTGCCTCCCACACCATATATTCTTAATACCTTCCACAGAGCATCTCTATCAACTCTATCATATGCCTTCTCCAGATCCATAAATGCCACATACAAATCCATTTGTTTTTCTATTTCTCACATACATTCTTCAAAGCAAACACCTGATCCACACATCCTCTACCACTTCTGAAACCACACTGCTCTTCCCCAATCTGATGGTCTGTACATGCCTTCACCCTCTCAGTCAATACCCTCCCATATAATTTACCAGGAATACTGAACAAACTTATATATATATATATATATATATATATATATATATATATATATATATATATATATATATATATATATATATATATATATATATATATATAATACAAACCTCCAACAGCTATGATCGAACCCGGGACCTCTGTGCAACAGGCGGGAGCGCTACCGCTAGGCTAAGATCATAACCTAGCGGTAGCGCTCCCGAATGTTGTAAGACTCACGCACACTACCATTAATTTTTCATTAGGTATTTGTTATTATCATTTTACTGTGAGTTACATAGAGTTAGATGCATGTTGCCACGGGCTCACTGTTCCCACGGGCTACTGTTAATCAGGATGTTTGAACACGTAAGAGCTGATCTGTTATTTGAACACGTTGTTGAATGGGTGTTGACGGACAAACGACCGTCACATCTACTTCATATTTCTACGTCTGGTGTTGCCAGCAGTCATACAAGCCAACCTGACACAGTCTTGGCGCTCGCTCTAGTGGACGTTAAGGGCGGAAACCAGGCCCAACTATGTTCTCCATCACCCGTACCTCAATCCATTGAAGATACGACTTTATTGCATTGTTGACACTCTGCCGCTTGCAAGGGCATCTAGACAGCGCCACCGCCGTGCAGTGTTGTCATCACATCCAGACGTGTCAAGCAAGGTCAGCCATCCTGCCAACACCAACGTGGAGGTCATCTTGTCAACCGCTCCAGAGACGCGTCATCATCAGCCGTGGCGACATCCTAGACGTCAGCATCGCCTGGTCCAGCCCTTGTCGCTCACTCAACTTTCCTGCTAGCGAGTCGCTACTCTGCACACATCTTCACCTCGCTACACCCAGCGAGTCGCTACTCTGTACACATCTTCACCTCGCTGCACCCAGCGAGTCGCTACTCTGCACACATCTTCACCTCGCTACACCCAGCGAGTCGCTACTCTGCACACATCTTCACCTCGCTACACCCAGCGAGCCGCTACTCTGCACTCATCTTCACCTCGCTACACCCAAGACGTCTTCGTAAGCGAATCTCCCATTCAGAGCAGAACTGTGTCAAAATGGTTCACTCTGTGAGATATGCTCCTTTTGTGTGTTACTAGTTCCTATTCTATAAATATAGACATTTATATATTTTGGGTAATATGATTATTCATCTTTGTAGTTTAGCAAGTTAATCTAAGTTTTCAGTTATTCTTGCATATATTCTTTCTTATGTTTTCATACATTGGTACTATTGTTTTTAGTGATGATTACTTTCATATATAGAGTCCATTATTGATATGTTATACTATTATGTGCACCTCTCACATACAGAATCTTGTATCCATATGTTATACTGTTAGGCCAGCCTTTTATTGCCTTTATATCATTACAATATTTCCAAATGATATTCATGTTATGTATTTTGGATTATGTCAATAGCGTTAACTATATTTCAAATTTTTGTGGGTTATTACTTACACACTTTAAGTCAGATTGTATTACATGTCCGAAGATATTCCATGCGGTAATCGTAAAGGTTCATATGTACTTAGGAAATTACCTAGAATCTCTTATTATAAACGGAACCAGCCTTCTAAAATGGTGACGTCACACAAAGTTGTTTTGACAGATTCTGGTGACACAGATGACCCACAGAAACCTCCTTACACGTTACCACACCCACACCCACCTCCCCCTCCACATCACAAAAACTCAGGACAATCAATTCCTTCACAAAAACTGTTTTCAGACTAAAACAATCTAGGGAACCACACGAGTTATTTGATGGTAAACTGTCAAATTCTGATCGGTGGATTAGAAATGCAGAGGACATTGTTGAACATAATGGTGATTCAGGAGACAGAGCGCTTATATCGGCTGCTAAAAATCTCATTGATTTCAACAAGCCTAACAATTAAGCTAGGGTTGTCTATGACTCAGATGACATTGGAAACTGTACGTCTTGGGAGGAATTTAAAACGTTGTTTAAATTAGGTTGTGAGGAATCATTCTCAGATAGTTCACTACACGTCCTTTAACGTGCTCTCAACACAACATACTTGGATGATACGTCAGTCCCTGATCACTGGAGTACCTTACATGGAAGAATGAGATTAGTTAGGCAGGATTATGAATCCTCATCATGCATATCGGCCATGATGAATCCTGAAACTCATGTGCAAACATTCATGTGTTTATTACACATAACCTTCATTCTCAAGGACCTGACCTCCAGACGTAAGACGACGGTTACTTAATGAGAACATCGACCCATCATTGTGGGTCAGTAACAAAAGTGTTGAATTACACTCAAAAGAAAGGTGGATATTCCAACACCAAGACACTGGGGAGGGTGTCGGCTTCCCAAAGTGTGACGAAACATTCTAGTGATCAACACAATCATTCTTCTCACGGTCAAATACAGCGATTCAGTGATGACAAACACTCACATAAAGTGACGTGCTTCCGGTGTGGCCAACCAGGACATAAAGCGAATGTGTGTCCTTACACATGGGACTCATTCTCACGTGAGCCTCGACCAGAACAACAAACGCAGTCAACAACCCATGTCATCACAGCCTCGGTCGTCACAATTCTGCCGACCTAGTCATGATTTCCTCCAGTCAGACATCAGGCTGACCTTCACCCGCTCGCGCCCAACACCACCAAGCAGGTGTTCATATCATAGGAACGCTAGACACACTTCAGCGGAATGCCGAGCATTAGCTAGACAGACGTCACCTAACACAGGTTCATCATGTCATTATCAACAATGACAATCTCTCGCTCATGACAAGACTCCATCACATAAGGAACTCTTAAGACATTTTCGTTCTTCGCCATTTTCTCACATTACAAGTTTCGATTTAGTGGGTTCTTTCCAGGATAAGCCAATCACAATCTTTCTAGACAGCGGCGCGGAAGCAGATGTCATTCATTGTGATTTTATTCAACCATTAATGGGGCGCACTCAACTTGTTCAATGCTCGGACTTTTACCCATCCCTTCAAAGTATCTCAAATGAAAATCTCGACGTAAGGGGCACTATTAAAATGAACATTCGCATAGGCGACTCGGTCATTACCGTAACCCCTTACATTGTTCGTGGTGTAACGTTTCCTGCTAACTTGTTACTAGGACGCCACTCTATGTGTGGCACAACATAAGATCTGTCCTATTTATCATGTGGTTTGTGTTGATAATACGTTCCTGCCATTGTCAGAGAAGAGTTCTCACTCAGTCAGAGTCATTAATACATCTGCTCCCACGTCCTGCTTCACGGTAGACAATACGCATCCTTTTTACTTTTCTACTCATCATTGCCCTGGTAAACTGAGAACCAACATGACTCTGCATAGTGACACATTAACGAAGGTTCCTCTCTCACTTTCTCGAACATGGATGAATGATCATGGACTTAGACATAGTCAGGGTGATCTCGCACTAAGAGTAGTTGCTGAACCTTCATCACTAACTGTCACACGACTATCCATGATGGACGCCTCTATTCATGAGACCGCAGATGGAGAGGTCACCATATACATTGCCAATACGGGACCCCACTCCTGTCCGTCTCCGTAGAGGGGCCAAGCTTGTGGAATTCTCCGTTTTGAAGTCCGGAATTCAAGACGAGGAGTTGCATGAGTTTAACATCCGTCTAGTCTCACATTCCATTAACCCACCACCACCTACTCCTCCTACCCCTGACTCAGCAGTGCACGGCTTGAGTCAGCTCCCCACCATCACCCCTGACATGATATCCAAGGTAGGATTAACCAAATATGTTGACCAGTTAACAGACTTACTTAACCAGTATAGGTCTACTATTGCCTTATCAGGACAACCACTCGGTAGAACTCATTTGGATGTTCACATTATTAACTTAGAGAAAAACACACAAGTCCCATTGACGTCCCAGCCTATCGATTGCCACACGCGCACAGAGACATAGCAAACAAACTTGTTCAGGACATGTTGAAAGATAAGGTTATAGAGGAATCACGATCACCATGGAATTCACCACATCTGATCGTTCCGAAAAAGGACGGAACTTTTAGACCAGTCATAGATTTTAGAAAACTCAACAACAAGGTCACTTTGAAAGATGGTTTCCCATTACCAGTGGTATCAGAGCTTCTTCATAGCCTCGGTAACAATAAGGTATTTTCAACTTTGGATTTATTGAGCGGATTTTGGCAGATTCCCTTGTCAGAGGAAAGCCGTCCCCTGACTGTGTTCAGTACGCCAGATGGTCATTGGCAGTTCATATGCATCATGCACTTCGGTCTTCATTCCTCACCGGTGATCACCTTCTCAAGGTTAATGACTAACATTTGTCGTCACATGTTGGGCAAAGAAGTATTGGTTTATCTTGATGATATAATTGTCATGTCTCCAGATATTGCTTCTCATTTCAAAAGTCTTGAGAGAGTATTTCTACGACTTAAGGATGCGAACCTAAAAGTCAAGTTATCCAAATGTTCCTTTCTACAAACAAGAATTAATTACTTAGGTCACACCGTTGATGAAAACGGTATTCAACCTAATGCACATAAAGTCAAAACAATTGTAGAATGGCCAGTCCCTTCCACAACAAACAAGGTCAAATCCTTCCTTAGTTCAGCAGGATATTATCGAAGATTTATCGCTATTTTCGCGAAGATCACAAACCCCCTCACTTCATTTCTGAAACAGGAAGTTACATTCCAGTGGTCTACAGTGCATTTAACTTATTCAAACAATACTTGATCGAGGCGCCTATCCTTCGATTCCCCAACTTTGAGAAACCATTCATTTTGCACACAGATGCTTGTAAACAGGGTCTTGGAGCTGTACTTATGCAGGAGTCACATAAGGGTAAACTTTTTCCCATAGCCTATGCGAGCCATTCATGTTCAAAGACGGAGTCGAAAGACTCAATAACTGAGTTAGAAGGCCTTGCAGTTGTTTGGGCACTCAAACATTTTAAGGAATACATATATGGTTACCTTATTACAGTTTATACAGATCACAGAGCACTGTTAGGTATTTTTCAAAGACAAGAACCTACAGGAAAGTTTCAAAGATGATTTTTAACTACACAAACATTTGACCCAGATTTTCGTTTTGTTTCTGGCTCATCCAATGTAGTTGCAGACGCGCTTTCCCGCAGAGTGGGTGCAGTCACTGTAAATAATAGCCTCGTATATTTTGATGTAGAGAGGTTGAGACAGCATCAACGGGATGACCCAGTCTGGGGTCCTGACATAGAATTCCTAGAGGGTATAAGATCTTCCTTGGATGCTAAAACAGTTGTCCCAGTCAGAGAATTGTATTTAGCACAGTGAGGGAGTCTTGTGCAGGGACGCGAAATTAGGAGTGCTCGCCCGTGTTGTTAAACAAACAATAATTCCAACAGCATTAGTACAGGATTTCTTGAAGTTAGCACATGATTCAACCCAGGCCGCACACCCAGGCGCAGATAGATGCTATAAGCAAACTCGTTTGAGGTATTTTTGGCCAAGATACATAAAAACATTACAGATCATATTTTGAGGTGCCAAACCTGTAACACTCACAAGGGAAGTCCCACTACCCCGCAGACTGTGTTGAATATCCTTTACCTTCATACCCATGGGAAAGAGTTCATATGGACATATTAAGAGGTTTTCCTAGGTCCATGGCAGGCTACAGATACATTTTAGTAATTACTGATGCCTTCACGAGATATTGTGAATTAGTTCCAGTTCAAAATAAAGACGCAGCCACGGTCGCTAAGGCGTTCAAAAAACATATCTTAGACAGACATAATGCTCCGAAGATTTTAGTCACAGATAATGGAGGGGAATTTAATAACTCATTATTAGAAGAACTCTGTAAATTGTATAACATAAGTAAATGTAATATAATGGCACATCATCCAGCCTCGAATGGCCTGGCAGAAAGGTTGAACCGTAAGATCCTCCAGTGTCTTCGCACCAACATTAATTTTGATCATGGTGAATGGAGTGAGTACCTGTCTGATGTCCAATGTTCATTAAATTTAGCTTATCATAAGTCAATTGGAGACACACCCTTCCACGCCTTACACGGTTTTGATAAAGTGTTGCCGTATGACATAATAGCGTCCCCTCCTTCATGTCCAGCGGTCCAGAGATCAGTTGTAGCGGAAAAATATCGCACGACTCAATTGATTCATCAAAGGATCAAGGAAAATCTAGGTGAAGCCACTACAACCTTCACGAACCAGGCTGATAAATCCGCGAAACCACCAAAGGTACGTAGCTCCCGGACTCTTGGTAATGGTGCAAGAATTTAACACTAGAAGTGATGTTCCTAAACTTGACCCAAAATTTTCTGGTCCTTATAGAGTCTTAACTCATTTAAAGGGACATAAGTTTAGGGTTCGACATCTAAATACAGGTGACATTCGTGAAGAACATGAAGACCACTTGAAAGTTTTACAGTATTCTGAACATGATCATCCCGGTACCACAACTGACAACACTCCTCAAACCCCAAACAATGTTACCCAACCAACTTCTACCACTGTTCAGACTGTCCCCACACCAGAACCGACCACCCTCACAACACCACCACACACATCAGTATTCATTAAGACCTCACCTTTAAGAAGTTGCTAAGTTTATCATTTTACAGGTTCTTCCTTCTCATGTCATTATGGTGTCTTCCTGTATATGACACCATGGCAGTACCAGGCGCCCTTCTCACGACTCCCCGCGAGGTCCACCTCGTGAGGGACACAGTCTCAGTTAAGCTGGGCCTGGAGGGTCTACCCTACAATTACGATTATTTAGTAAAACTAATGGAGGCCGTACCTCGCTTACGGTCTACCCTACTCAAGTTTTACAACAGTGCATCCATCAGAAACTCTAGTGTTGCTCCTCCTCCAACTTTGTTAAACCAATGGACCTGGAAACTGAATAGTACCTGTGGGATTCTGTATGACATAATACAAGACATTGAATCCAGTAAATACTAATGCCAGGATGAACACGAAAAAGCAAAGGAGAGGCAAGAGAGGCCTGCTTAATTTTGTAGGGTCCCTCCAATCATATTTGTTTGGTATTGCTACTCAGGAAGAACTTAATTCAGTTAGGAATCAGGTTAGATCCTTACAGTTTCAACAACTTCTTAACAACAGGTATATTAAGGCTAAAGCTAAGATCTTAAAACAACATTCTAAATATTTGAATGACATAATGTTAACTGTTAATAACTTGGCACATGTAGCACTACTGTCAAAGTCTCTTAATCCCATATATGCTACAGTGACTATTTCCACATATGTTGATAGTTTATATGTCCAAATCACTTATTATGCACATTATTTCACTGGCTTATTGGAAGATGTTAATAATCTGGTAAACCAAGTTGTCACACCATCATTTTTTCCCTTCTCGGAACTCACACGTATCATTAAACAAGCGATGACGAAATTCGGTTACACCCCAGCTCTCCCTCTGCATCACGTGGCCAGTTATTACTCCTTACTAACGGTTGACGTGATCCTCGAAGCGGTCATTATCCACATACCATTCACTGACTCCAATACTTACAGCCTTGTGAACGTAATACCATTCCCTTTTAATTATACAAAAGAGTTGCAAAAAACTATCGTCCTTGCTGATAACATGAACTTTCTCTTATATGATATTTATTCCTCATTGATTGCACATCTCTCCATGGATGATTTAGCATTGTGCCATAAACCATTGCTTGACAACTTGATTTGCACCTCCTCCCATCCCCCCCTCCTCCCCCCATACCTTGGTTTTCCATAATTTACAAACAAATTCATGTGAGTACCAACTACTTTTTGGGCATCAACAAAATGTTCTTCGTTCTTGTTCCTTTAAGAAAATTGTTGTTAATGAACCTTGGATTGAAAGTATGAACCAGTATCACGTACTGTTTTTCCCAGACCCACAAAATGTTCTTCTTCATTGCCCACCTAATCATCTCAAATCTTATTTATTTCTGGGACACATTCAGTTAGGACAACAATATACTCTTATCAGTTCCAGTTTCAAATTTTTCGGCACTCATGATCATTATTTGGGACAGATTAATAGAACTATCCCGAGTTTAGGACGAATTCCCCAAAACATCAACTTATCAATCAACGATGAAGTAAAGATCCAACATCTTCCATCTATGGTTCAGAACGATCTAGATTCTACAATAGATGTTCTGGCTTTTGAGTCCACGGGGAAAATGAAACACGAAATGTTCCCAAGTGCACTTTCGTGTAATAATCACATCATCAGGGGAGACACAAGAGAGAATGTAACAGTCAGTTGATATACATCTAAGAGACGAAGCTAGGACGCCATTTGGTTGCATCTATAAAGTGCCTTGTGGAAACTGTGATAAATTTTATGCTGGTCAGACTGGTAAGGATCTTTCTGTTAGACTTAAGCAACATAAATATAGTATAAGAACGGGACAAGAATCAAATGCCTTGTTTAATCATGTTAAAAACTATGATCATTGTATTGACTGGAGTAACGCTATCTCAGTTATTAACTCTAACTCTATTACCAAGAAAAATATCATTGAATCTTTTATAATCAAATACACAAAGAATTATAATCTTAATATTAGTGATGGTCTATACAAATTAGATAAGTTTATTGTTGATAAGTTTTGTAAAATGATAAGTTTATGAACGCTCGTTGTATGTTTTGGACAATCACATGTTTACCAAATGGCGTCCTAGCTTCGTCTCTTCGATGTATATCAACTGACTGTTATATTTCTCTATTGTGTCTCCCCTGATGATGTGATTATTACACGAAAGTGCACTTGGGAACTTTTCATGTTTCATTTTCCCCGTGGACTCATAGGAATATATATATATATATATATATATATATATATATATATATATATATATATATATATATATATATATATATATATATATATATATATATATGATAGAGTGGCAGATATAAGGTGTCTTGGTCGAGGTGGTGTGCAAAGTGAGAGGGTTAGGGAAAATGATTTGGTAAACAGAGAAGAGGTAGTAAAAGCTTTGCGGAAGATGAAAGCCGGCAAGGCAGCAGGTTTGGATGATATTGCAGTGGAATTTATTAAAAAAAGGGGTGACTGTATTGCTGACTCGTTGCTAAGGTTATTTAATGTATATATGACTCATGGTGAGGTGCCTGAGGATTGGCGGAATGCGTGCATAGTGCCATTGTACAAAGGCAAAGGGGATAAGAGTGAGTGCTCTAATTACAGAGGTATAAGTTTGTTGAGTATTCCTGGTAAATTATATGGGAGGATATTGATTGAGAGGGTGAAGGCATGTACAGAGCATCAGACTGGGGAAGAGCAGTGTGGTTTCAGAAGTGGTAGAAGATGTGTGGATCAGGTGTTTCCTTTGAAGAATGTATGTGAGAAATACTTAGAAAAGTAAATGGATTTGTATGTAGCTTTTATGGATCTGGAGAAGGCATATGATAGAGTTGATAGAGATGCTCCGTGGAAGGTATCAAGAATATATGGTGTGGGAGGCAAGTTCTTAGAAGCAGTGAAAAGTTTTTATCGAGGATGTAAGGCATGTGTACGTGTAGGAAGAGAGGAAAGTGATTGGTTCTCAGTGAATGTAGGTTTGCGGCAGGGGTGTGTGATGTCTCCATGGTTGTTTAATTTGTTTATGGATGGGGTTGTTAGGGAGGTGAATGCATGAGTTTTGGAAAGAGGGGCAAGTATGAAGTCTGTTGTGGATGAGAGAGCTTGGGAAGTGAGTCAGTTGTTGTTCGCTGATGATACAGCGCTGGTGGCTGATTCATGTGAGAAACTGCAGAAGCTGGTGACTGAGTTTGGTAAAGTGTGTGAAAGAAGAAAGTTAAGAGTAAATGTGAATAACATCACGGTTATTAGGTACAGTAGAGTTGAGGGTCAAGTCAATTGGGAGGTAAGTTTGAATGGAGAAAAACTGGAGGAAGTAAAGTGTTTTAAATATCTGGGAGTGGATCTGGCAGCGGATGGAACCATGGAAGCGGAAGTGAATCATAGGGTGGGGGAGGGGGGCGAAAATCCTGGGAGTATTGAAGAATGTGTGGAAGTCGAGAACATTATCTCGGAAGGCAAAGGTAGGTATGAACACATTTATTATACAACTATATATAATTCATATTATATACATTACCACATTTCCTGCACTTTCCATAACAAATTTGCCGAGGTCATAACCTTGTAGTTACCATTACCTTACAACCTTAAAGATGGTGGTCTACAACACCTCTAGACTGATGGAGAAAACGAAGTTTAGTTTTACTATTAAGACCACAGAAATGCGGTAATTCCACTTCACTACCACTAACTACTAGTTATTTTACTTATTGATTTTCACGGCTAAGATTTTCATCCTCTGAGCGAAGCCATACAATAATCATCCTTATCTACTCTGAGCATTGGATAGCCTCCTGATGATCAAGATTGCTGTTTTGGTTGTCCGTTTCCCTTGTTACTGTTGCGCCTCACTGCACACCTTACATGAGTGCCTTCCACAGTATTAGGGACAGCTGCTGGGCCTCACTGTAGCTACTTCTGGGACGGTTGCCAATCTTCCTCGTATTCTCTCATGACCACAGCGCCAAACCGACTCCCGCCATCAGGCCGAGACGCACAAACATTTCTGACAAAATTGAGACAACCGCTTTCGCGTCAGTTTTGACACCAAGTGAATTTATACGACAATTACGCTCAAGATGCTTGGTTTTTTCGTTCATGGATTGAACAGAAGCAACCAACGATGGTTGCTACTGCCCAATCCATGAAGTCCCCCCCACCACGGAAAGGTAACCAAGCTTCGGGGGGGATGGGTGTTTACCCTGACGCCAACGGAGAAACTCAATGTTAGTGCAGAGATCTTTTCCTCGGTAAAGAAAGTGTAGCCGGACTCCGCCCTCATGAGGTTACTGCACGACAGCAAAGATCACCCTTTGGTAGGCTGTGCTATAGGCAGCACAGCTCCGTCAAAGATCTCACTCCATAAGTGAACTTATATAGATTCTTTTTTTAACATTTTGTCTTGTCCATAAGGAACTCATCAGTTCTTCTCCAGTGAAAGCAAAAAATCATCGAGAAATTCATTTGTCTTCTCAATATCAGGATCTTGTGGCTTTGTGTGGGGGCCGGGGCTGGTGGGCTGTGTGTCTGGCTGTGTCTGGAGAGCGGGGCTGGTGGTCTCTGTGACTGGTTGTGTCTGGGGACCGGGGCTTGTGGTCTCTGTGACTTGCTGTGTCTGGGAAGCGGGGCTGGTGGTCTCTGTGACTTGCTGTGTCTGGGAAGCGGGGCTGGTGGTCTCTGTGACTGGCTGTGTCTGGAGATCAGGGGAAGTCTTGGGTATAAATTTCAATATACTGTGAGCGATATCGTCTCTCAACCGATCCCTCTCGATCTTCTCTTGCACGGCCTTGATGATACGTTTGGGCGGCTTTCTCCATTTTCTTTGCATTTCAACCGGTGATCCTGCGCCATCGAGCCACATGATACCAGAATAGTATCGTTCCTGTTTCCCAACGGGTCCAATCTTGGTGTCACACATGATGCCGAGGGAACCCAAATGGCGGCCGATGTTTACGTTGGAAGCCACGGGCTCGTTATGTATCTTGCAGTAACTTTCATACCGTTGCTGCAGCTCTTTCCTGCTGATAAGGTACCGCTTCATAGTAATAGTCTTTCCCTTCATTTGAACGAAGGTATTCATGAAACTAACAAAGGAAGCCTTTCCTTTGTAATCCCGTTTGTAGTAACAGAAAGCCATTGAAGACGTGGATTGGGTCAGGCGAAGTTACACAGACTAACAAGATAGTCCTTTAATCAATGGTCCTGTATCAGCACTGAACTCGAAATACGTCAGAGCGACAATTTCAACCCAGGGCTGGAGGCCCATTTGATGATATTCTCACGTCTTGCTCAACCAAGTAACCTCGGTTAGACCTTGTTTATATTTAAATATAGTAAAGCTAATATAGTGAAGTTAGATGATTCTATTTAATGTATTTTGCAATGTACTTTATATATTAATATATATACATAAAGGCAAGAAATGTCCAAAGTAAGATATTCATGAGGATGTAGTGAAGATGGCCTTGACCAAGATAAAGGCCACTGATATTGAAAACGAGATGACTGTGAGGATATAGTGAAGATAGATTTTCCTGAAGATAAAGTTCAGTGCTGTTGAAAGTGACTTTCTAAAATGATGTAGTAAAGATGACCTTTGGCCAAAAAATACGCTAGTGATATTGAAAGTAAGAAGAATATGGGGATGTAGTGAAGATGACTTTTATCAAATAGAGGCCAGTGCTAATTGAAAATTAGATAAGTATAAGGATGTAGTGAAGATAGTCTTTGACCAGATAAACGACATCGATGATGAAAACAAGATGACTGTGAAGATATAATGAAAATAACCTTAAACCACAGAAAATCCTTTAATATTCAAATGATTGTATGAATGTAGTGGAGATGGCGTTAACTTTGACAAGCTCCAGTATTTAAAATGACAACTTAAGCAAAAATAA
>NC_092281.1:36146726-36149226 GCF_036320965.1 Panulirus ornatus
AAGGCATGTACAGACCATCAGATTGGGGAAGAGCAGTGTGGTTTCAGAAGTGGTAGAGGATGTGTGGATCAGGTGTTTGCTTTGAAGAATGTATGTGAGAAATAAGAAAAACAAATGGATATGTATGTGGCATTTATGGATCTGGAGAAGGCATATGATAGAGTTGATAGAGATGCTCTGTGGAAGGTATTAAGAATATATGGTGTGGGAGGCAAGTTGTTAGAAGCAGTGAAAAGTTTTTATCGAGGATGTAAGGCATTGTACGTGTAGGAAGAGAGGAAAGTGATTGGTTCTCAGTGAATGTAGGTTAGCGGCAGGGGTGTGTGATTTCTCCATGGTTGTTTAATTTGTTTATGGATGGGGTTGTTAGGGAGGTGAATGCAAGAGTTTTGGAAAGAGGGGCAAGTATGCAGTCTGTTGTGGATGAGAGAGTTTGGGAAGTGAGTCAGTTGTTGTTGGCTGATGATACAGCGCTGGTGGCTGATTCATGTAAGAAACTGCAGAAGTTGGTGACTGAGTTTAGTAAAGTGTATGAGAGAAGAAAGTTAAGAGTAAATGTGAATAAGAGCAAGGTTTTTAGGTACAGTAGGGTTGAGGGTCAAGTCAATTGGGAGGTAAGTTTGAATGGAGAAAAACTGGAGGAAGTAAAATGTTTTAGATATCTAGGAGTGGATCTGGCAGCGGATGGAACCATGGAAGCGGAAGTGAATCATAGGGTGGGGAAGGGGGCGAAAATTCTGGGAGCCTTGAAGAATGTTTGGAAGTCGAGAACATTATCTCGGAAAGCAAAAATGGGTATGTTTGAAGGAATAGTGGTTCCAACAATTTTGTATGGTTGTGAGGCGTGGGCTATGGATAGAGTTGTGCGCAGGAGGGTGGATGTGCTGGAAATGAGATGTTTGAGGACAATATGTGGTGTGAGGTGGTTTGATCGAGTAAGTAATGTAAGGGTAAGAGAGATGTGTGGAAATAAAAAGAGTGTGGTTGAGAGAGCAGAAGAGGGTGTTTTGAAATGGTTTGGTCACATGGAGAGAATGAGTGGGGAAAGATTGACCAAGAGGATATATGTGTCAGAGGTGGAGGGAACGAGGAGAAGTGGGAGACCAAATTGGAGGTGGAAAGATTGAGTGAAAAAGATTTTGAGTGATCGGGGCCTGAACATGCAGGAGGGTGAAAGGCGTGCAAGGAATAGAGTGAATTGGAACGATGTGGTATACCGGGGCCGACGTGCTGTCAATGGATTGAACCAGGGTATGTGAAGCGTCTGGGGTAAACCATGGAAAGTGTGTGGGGCCTGGTTGTGGAAAGGTAGCTGTGGTTTCGGTGCATTATTGCATGACAGCTAAAGACTGAGTGTGAACGAATGGGGCCTTTGGTGTTTTTCCTAGCGCTACCTCGCACACATGAGGGGGGAGGGGGTTGTTATTCCATGGGTGGCGGGGTGGCGATGGGAACAAATAAAGGCAGACAGTATGAATTATGTACTTGTGTATATATGTATATGTCCGTGTGTGTGTATATATGTGTACATTGAGATGTATAGGTATGTATATTTGCGTGTGTGGTGTATTTATATACATGTGTATGTGGGCGGGTTGGGCCATTCTTTCGTCGGTTTCCTTGCGCTACCTCGCTAACGCGGGAGACAGCGACAAAGCAAAATAAATAATAAATATATATATAAATATATATATATATATATATATATATATATATATATATATATATATATATATATATATGTATATATATATATATATATATATATATATATATATATATATATATATATATATATATATATGTGTGTGTGTATATATAAAGTTTACAAGACATGGGACTCAGTGTTGGTGGAGGACGTGGATGTCTTAAGCGTTCAAAGAAAAGCCCGCTAAACAACCTTTTTTTCCAGTGAGAAGATCTTCAAGAGAGAGATACACATAAATGAAGAGGATTTTCTTGAGATTTATAAATATCTTTTCTCATAAATGTTTTTTTGCTTATATCTTTGTAGAAATGTAATTTTTCGTAAGTATGTCAATTTGTATATATATATATATATATATATATATATATATATATATATATATATATATATATATATATATATATATATATATATATATATATATATACATATATATATATATATATATATATATATATATATATATTTTTTTTTTTTTTTTTTTTTTTCAAACTATTCGCCATTTCCCGCGTTAGCGAGGTAGCGTTAAGAACAGAGAACTGGGCCACTGAGGGAATATCCTCACCTGGCCCCCTTCTCTGTTCCTTCTTTTGGAAAATTAAAAAAAATTAAGAGGGGAGGATTTCCAGCCCCCCGCTCCCTCCCCTTTTAGTCGCCTTCTACGACACGCAGGGAATACGTGGGAAGTATTCTTTCTCCCCTATCCCCAGGGATAATATATATATATATATTTTTTTTTTTTTTTTTTTTTTTATACTTTGTCGCTGTCTCCCGCGTTTGCGAGGTAGCGCA
>NC_092281.1:36161726-36166726 GCF_036320965.1 Panulirus ornatus
GTGGTTCCATCAATATTGTATGGTTGCGAGGCGTGGGCTATGGATAGAGTTGTGCGCAGGAGGGTGGATGTGCTGGAAATGAGATGTTTGAGGACAATATGTGGTGCGAGGTGGTTTGATCGAGTAAGTAATGTAAGGGTAAGAGAGATGTGTGGAAATAAAAAGAGTGTGGTTGAGAGAGCAGAAGAGGGTGTTTTGAAATGGTTTGGTCACATGGAGAGAATGAGTGAGGAAAGACTGACCAAGAGGATATATGTGTCAGAGGTGGAGGGAACGAGGAGAAGTGGGAGACCAAATTGGGGGTGGAGAGATGGAGTGAAAAAGATTTTGTGTGATCGGGGCCTGAACATGCAGGAGGGTGAAAGGCGTGCAAGGAATAGAGTGAATTGGAACGATGTGGTATACCGGGGTCGACGTGTTGTCAATGGATTGAACCAGGGCATGTGAAGGGTCTGGGATAAACCATGGAAAGTGTTGTGGGGCCTGGATGTGGAAAGGGAGCTGTGGTTTCGGTGCATTATTACATGACAGCTAGAGACTGAGTGTGAACGAATGGGGCCTTTGGTGTTTTTCCTAGCGCTACCTCGCACACATGAAGGGGGAGGGGGATGTTATTCCATGTGTGGCGAGGTGGCGATGGGAACAAATAAAGGCAGACAGTATGAATTATGTACATGAGTATATATGTATATGTCTGTGTGTGTATATATATGTGTATATTGAGATGTATAGGTATGTATATTTGCGTGTGTGGACGTGTATGTATATACATGTGTATGTGGGCGGGTTGGGCCATTCTTTCGTCTGTTTCCTTGCGCTACCTCGCTAACGCTGGAGACAGCGACAAAGCAAAATAAATAAGAATATAAAAAAATAAATGTTTTACATGTAGAAATCAATAATATCTTCAACAACCTAAACATAATACCATCAAATTTTATATTACAATCTTTTTATCCGGGTTTTACGCATTAAAACGATATTGTTTACAGAAACGTAATGTAGTTATTATCAGCACAAGGTTTAGAAGGTCTTAAACAAGTTATGAGTTTATATTCTTCAAAATTTTAGGAATATTTATTAGTTATACTTTGAAAAATAGACTTGTTTATTCTACTGTGATGAATACTAATGAAAAAATTATAGACTTTTCCTTAGAAATATTCAATATGAACTGATATAATTTCTTTTTAGAGGAAATGTATATGAATATCAAATAGACACAAACAATCAAGATTGACGAACTTGATCTAACTAAGTGACAAATAAAGAATATAATATGTGAATTTTAACATCCTTAATAATATCATAAAACCAAATCTGTTACCCAAATTTTTCAAAACATCAAAAGTAATAAAAGATGATGACGTCCGGAGGTAACTTGTTACTTCTGGCGTAAACACATAGGCGGAATCCGGTAACCCCTCTTGAATAGCATGTGGAAGACAGAGTGGCTAGGCTCAGAAGCATGTTCTCCATTTCAACTGACTAATGATATGTTAAGACAACACAAACCACATACATCGATTGTGAGGATGGAATCAGGGATGAAACGTCTATAACTAGAAAGGTTAAAGATACAAAGATGGTGAAATACCTTGACCCGGGATCAGTAGCACCTGTGGCAATGGACACACCTTTGTAATGCTTGATCACTTACAACTGATCAACTTTAAAACGAAAGTCTTAGCTATTGTCCCTGAGGAATTTTTTTTATAAATGTTTATAGAAAACTTACATATGTTATATGTACGTTATCTCTAGAATATATCTTTACCCGGAACGTGTAACAATTGTGTGGATAGACACAGCTTTGTAATGCATGATCCATTACACGAAATGAACTTCACTAACGAAGAGTTATACAACGGGTCGTTGGAAACATTAATCAAATACCTATACAGAATTTTTATGTTAGATAAAAGACATTTCTTGATAGTAAACATAAGAAATGATGATGAAAGATCAGGGACGTAGATGTAGATATTTTGTTCAAAGATAAAATACTCCTGCCTTAAACTAACTCCTTGTATTGCATTTTCACTTAGATACCGACATGACAATGCGTTCTGTTCTTTAAAATCAAATTCTTATGTTTCTAACGTTTTTATTATATCTTATATAATCTTAAGGATTCAGGCTTAAAGATCTTGGTTCTGAACAACTATTATAATGCAACACAATACATATTTATCATAAACTAATAATCTATCACAATAACCATTATGTTTGTACCAGATTCTTTAAGTCTCAGTCACGTTTGTTGATATATAAGAATTTTTTCTGACACTGACAAGTGGCTCCGTGATATAGTGGTTAGCACATCTGCCTCATAAACAGTTGGCCCGGGTTCGATTCCCGGCGGGGCCTTTGTTTTCAGTATTTTTTTGTGATCGTAAATACTCGTAGGAAGGTTCTCTCTCTCTCTCTCTCTCTCTCTCTCTCTCTCTCTCTCTCTCTCTCTCTCTCTATCAGCCGACAGGCAAGTTGAAGAAATCTGGAATTCATCCTTTAGAATTCTGGTATACGAAGAGGCTATAATGATTGGATCTCTTCTCCCTTAAGACACGTTGACTTCGCAGCGACTTAATCCAAGTGTTCAAAATTCTGAATAAGTTCAATAAAGTAAACCTCGAGCATCTTTTCGAAATACAAGAAAATGCGGTTACCAGGACAAATGGAATAAAACTCAAAGCTAAATGATGTAGTACGGACGTAGGATAAAGTTTCTTTTCCTATAGGTGTGGTTTAACACTGGAATAAGTTACCGCCAGACGTAGTAAATGCTAAAACCATAAATACTTTCAAAAGTCGTTTAGAAAAATATCTTATAAAGTCAGGTATACTTTGAGGAAAATGCCAGAAATAAACGGATAAACGACAGCGATAACGGGGTTAATAGAAGGCTAATGTGCAGAATAAAGTTATCTAATTTGTATAGACCATCACTAATGATAGGATTATAATTCTTTGTGTATTTAATGATAGAAAATTCAATGATATTTCTAGTGGTAATAGAGCTGGAGTAATCTTCTATTACTAAATACACAAAGAATTATAATCTCAATATCAGTGATGGTCTGTACAAATTAGATAACTTTAGTGTTGATAAAATTTGTAAAATGATAAGTTTATGATACGCTCGTTCTCTGTCTTGGTCAATCACATGTTTACCAAATGGCGTCCTAGCTACGTCTCTTCGTTGTGTATCAACTGACTGTTATATTTCTCTCTTGTGTCTCCCCTGATGGTGTGAGTTTTACACGAAAGTGAACTCGGGAACTTATCGAGTTTCATTTTCCCCGTGGACTTATAGGAATATCTTGACCACGCTCAATATTGTGATCCTTTCCAAATATATATATATATATATTATATATATATATATATATATATATATATATATATATATATATATATATATATATATATATATATGGTGAAGAGCTTTTTTAGATTTATGTGCTGAAAAAGGACTGATGATTGGGAATACTGGTTTAAAAGCGAGATATACTTAAGTATACTTTGTAAGTAGGAGAGATGGCCAGAGAGCGTTATTGGATTACGTGTTAATTGATAGGCGTGCGAAAGAGGACTTTTTGGATGTTAATGTGCTGAGAGGTGCAAATGGAGGGATGTTGATCATTATCTTGTGGAGGCTAAGGTGAAGATTTGTATGGGTTTTCAGAAAAGGAAGAGTGAATGTTGGGGTGAAGAGGGTGGTTGGTGAGTAAGTGAGTTTGGGAAGGACCTGTTGAGGAAGTACCAGGAGAGACTGAGTACAGAGGGAAAAAAAGGTGAGAACAATGGAAGTAAGGGAGTGGGGGAGGAATGGGATGTATTTAGGGAATCAGTGATGGATTGCGCAAATGATGCTTGTGGCATGAGAAGAGTGGGAGGTGGGTTGATTAGAAAGGGTTAGTGAGTGGTGGGATGAAGAAGTAAGAGTATTAGTGAAGAGAAGAGAGAGGTCATTTGGACGATTTTTGCAGGGAAAAAATGCAATTGAGTGGGAGATGTATAAAAGAAAGAGACAGGAGGTCAAGAGAAAGGTGCAAGAGGTGAAAAAAAGGGCAAATGAGAGTTGGGGTGAGAGAGTATCATTAAATTTTAGGGAGAATAAAAAGATGTTCTGGAAGGAGGTAAATAAAGTGCGTAAGACAAGGGAGCAAATGGGAACTTCAGTGAAGGGCGCAAATGGGGAGGTGATAACAAGTAGTGGTGATGTGAGAAGGAGATGGAGTGAGTATTTTGAAGGTTTGTTGAATGTGTTTGATGATAGAGTGGCAGATATAGGGTGTTTTGGTCGAGGTGGTGTGCAAAGTGAGAGGGTTAGGGAAAATGATTTGGTAAACAGAGAAGAGGTAGTAAAAGCTTTGCGGAAGATGAAAGCCGGCAAGGCAGCAGGTTTGGATGGTATTGCAGTGGAATTTATTAAAAAAGGGGGTGACTGTATTGTTGACTGGTTGGTAAGGTTATTTAATGTATGTATGACTCATGGTGAGGTGCCTGAGGATTGGCGGAATGCGTGCATAGTGCCATTGTACAAAGGCAAAGGGGATAAGAGTGAGTGCTCAAATTACAGAGGTATAAGTTTGTTGAGTATTCCTGGTAAATTATATGGGAGGGTATTGATTGAGAGGGTGAAGGCATGTACAGAGCATCAGATTGGGGAAGAGCAGTGTGGTTTCAGAAGTGGTAGAGGATGTGTGGATCAGGTGTTTGCTTTGAAGAATGTATGTGAGAAATACTTAGAAAAGCAAATGGATTTGTATGTAGCATTTATGGATCTGGAGAAGGCATATGATAGAGTTGATAGAGATGCTCTGTGGAAGGTATTAAGAATATATGGTGTGGGAGGCAAGTTGTTAGAAGCAGTGAAAAGTTTTTATCGAGGATGTAAGGCATGTGTACGTGTAGGAAGAGAGGAAAGTGATTGGTTCTCAGTGAATGTAGGTTTGCGGCAGGGGTGTGTGATGTCTCCATGGTTGTTTAATTTG
>NC_092281.1:36168378-36203821 GCF_036320965.1 Panulirus ornatus
ACCTGCCCCTGTTCGTGCACGGCCTGACCCTCGATGAATTCTGAATGGCTTGTCATTTTGCATAGTGTTGGGTAGGAGATAGAGTCATCACAGTTGCTTAATGTTGGGTCGGAGCTACTATCTACGCTGCTTAATGTTGGGTAGGAGCTACTATCTAAGCTGCTTAATGTTGGGTCGGAGCTACTATCTACGCTGCTTAATGTTGGGTAGGAGCTATTATCTAAGCTGCTTAATGTTGGGTAGGAGCTACTATCTAAGGTGCTTAATGTTGGGGAGGAGCTACTATCTAATGTGCCTAATGTTGGGTAGGAGCTACTATCTAAGCTGCTTAATGTTGGGTAGGAGCTACTATCTAAGGTGCTTAATGTTGGGGAGGAGCTACTATCTAAAGTACCTAATGTTGGGTAGGAGGTCCTGTCGTCTAAAGTGCTTAATGTTGGGTAGGAGGTACTGTATTCTATAGTGCTTACTCTTGGGTAGGAGTGATCGTCGAGTAGTTCCCTGAATACCGTAGAAGGACCATTGTTATTGTGTGATTCATCCTCCGGAGGAAGATTGACTCTATCCCAATAATGGTAAGGGACAAGCATTCTGCTCTCATTTCCTTGGTTTCTTCTCTGTCTTGCTGCCCTCCTTGCAGCAAAGCGGCTTGCAGCCCATTGGTTGGCATCAACTCTTTCTCTTTCAGCTGCCGCCTTGCGTACCTATGCCACGCGATTTTCTCTTCTCACTTCTTGTTGGTGCACAGGTACCACCACACTAGGAGCTCTCCTACCCCTCCCGCGCTCACGTCGCATCTATCGCCACACTCTTGCGTTTTCTCGTTCTTCCCTTTTTGCTCTTTCACGCACCTCAACTAATCGTCTAACTCTTTGTTGAGGGTCCATTGATTATCTTTTGAATTACTCTTGCACGATGTTATACAGCTGCAGAATGTTATACTAGATGGCAATTAAAGTGAAGATTGAACAGTATCCTTGATGGTTTCCACTTGTAGTGAATATAAAGACTGAGTAGTATCATTGATTTCAATCTGAAGTAAAGGTATAACGAGCTTGTATCACTGATAACCCAATACAGTAAGTGTAAAATTTGACCAGTAGAGATGATTGTTACTGTATTGATAACGCTGTATGTGTGTGTGTGTGTGTGTGTGTGTGTGTGTGTGTGTGTGTGTGTGTGTGTGTGTGTGTGTTGTGTGTGTGTGTGTGTGTGTGTGTGTGTGTGTGTGTGTGTGTTTGTGTCTGTGGAAAGAGATCTATGAACCTCACCCCTAATGATAAGGCCAAAGGTCAGTGTAACTGAGGGTGAAGTGATGAGGGCCTTAATTACGATGATGAAGGTCTTGTTAGGGTATAGTTGATGATGGCCTTTCCAGGTAGAATAAGGGCAATGGTATTGTCAGCATGATGGTGTAGTGAAGAATATAGTGAACACAAAACAATCCAATCTCATTGAAAATGATATTTTGTAGCTTTGGGTGTAGTGAAGATAAGGATATATTGAAGATAGTGGTTAGTGATGAATGTTTATTGAAGATAAGGATATAGTGAAGATAGTGGTTAGTGAAGGTGAAGGTTTAGTGAAGATAAGGAGATAGTGAAGACAGTGGTTAGTGATGAATGTTTAGTGTAGATAAGGATATAGTGAAGATAGTGGTTAGTGAAGGTGAAATGTTTATTGAAGATAAGGATATAGTGAAGATAGTGGTTAGTGAAGGTGAATGTATAGTGAAGATAAGGAGATAGTGAAGATAGTGGTTGGTGATGAATGTTTAGTGAAGATAAGGATATAGTGAAGATAGTGGTTAGTGAAGGTGAATGTTTTGTCAAGATAAGGATATAGTGAAGATAGTAATACAATGAAGACTGCATGGAAGGAGCTACAAGCGTAATATACAGTATTGATGAAACTTATCTATCTATGTACCTATATAAATATCGCTCTATCATTCTATCAATCTAACTATGTATCTATCTATCTATCTTTATCTGAAAGTCAACAATAATGAAATCATTGATATATGTAGTATAAAAATGTCCTCTCAATGGCAATTATCTCACCAGAATCTTCTAGAACCTTCCAGAAAACTATGAACTCTGCAGGCAAGGAGGGAAGAATGGTCTCTGGCTATTGATAAAACCATATTTTTTTTTTTTTTTTTTTTTTTTTTTTCAAAAGAAGGAACAGAGAATTGGGCCAGGTGAGGGTATTCCCTCAAAGGCCCAGTCCTCTGTTCTTAACGTTACCTCGCTAATGCGGGAAATGGCGAATAGTTTGAAAGAAAAAGAAGAAATATGTTTACATATACATTTTTATGTATATATATGAATGTATATATAACGTACAGAATAATGCGGCCATCATCAGTATCGAAGAAAACTGAAAAGATGAGGTCCCACCGAGATTGCTGGATTTAGAGTCCAGAGTGCTAACCCTTACATCATGGGACCTGATAAGAACAGATGTGATTTCATCTAAAGTTTTACATATAATCAACCAGAGGCCATTCCTCCCTCCTTGCCTGCAGAGTTCATAGTTTTCTGGAAGGTTCTAGAAGATTCTGGTGAGATAATTGCCATTGAGAGGACATTGTTATACTTCATATATCATTGATTCTATTATTGTTGACTTTCAGATAAAGATAGATATATAGATAGATAGATAGTTAGATTGATAGATTGATAGAACGATATTTAGATAGATATATAGATAGATAAGTTTCATCAATACTGTATCTTACGCTAACTCCTGTTGCTGGACATATGTTATACCAACATTGGGAAAACCTCCAGTAGACCTTAATGTAAAGCAAGATAATAACAAAACCTGCAATAAAAGAATACGATCAACTCCCCAGTGCAGAAATATTGTGACCAGAAAGTCTTCTAGCAAGATGTCAGACACTTCCACGGCAATCACGAACATAGCATGAAATATTTCAACATCAACAAAAACAAAACTAAAGATGATAATGAAACTATAACAACAAAAATGATAAACATATGGAAAATAGTGCTCTAGATTATGCTTCTAGAAAACAAACTTTAACGAAAAGAAATACCCAACTGGCTGATACGACACAGTAAAAGAACCATCCCACAACCAACTCTAAACTGAACCTGACTGTACCCTAACAACGTCCTCTCAATGGTATTTATCTTACCAGAATCTCGTAGAACTTTCCAGAAAATCAAGAACTCTGCAGGCAAGGAGGGAGGAATGGCCTCTGGCTGCTGATGATAACCACATTATTCTATATATATACTTTTACCTACAACCGAAGGTTGACCGGCCAGCCCAAGTGGCTACAGAGGTTGTATCCATGAAAGAAACGGACCCACCAGCAGACCAATTCGGTTGGCAGGTTGTATCGAAGAAGAGGAAAAAGAAGGTTGCCCAACCAGCCCAACCAGAAGGGTGTAGCAAAGAAACGAAAGAAGGCTGCCCAACCAACCTGGGTGGTAGTAAGGATGGCTGCTCCACAACCCCAGGTCGTTAGGCAGACTGTAGCCATGGAAGAAAGGAAGGCTGCTCGTCCACCAGCCCAGGTACCGAGTGAGCGTGTAGCTATGCTGGCTGACCCACCAGCCCGGGTAGATAGCTACACCCAGATGGCTATGTCGGGTGCAGCAAAGAAGCAAACCCCACAACTACTCCACGAGGTTTGCAAGCCTGCACCCAAAAAGATGAAGACGAAGGTTGCCACACTACCCAATGCACCACCACATGTCTAGAAAGGGAAAAGGTAGACAGAATGGCTGGAGGTCTCACTCCAACAACAAAATCACCTTAGGAGCCAAGTTCCATCCATTATTGAATATATATATATATATGTATATATATATATATATATATATATATATATATATATATATATATATATATATATATATATATATATATATATATATATATATATATATATATATATATATATATATTTTTCTTTTCTTTCTTTCAAACTATTCGCCATTTCCCGCATTAGCGAGGTAGCGTTAAGAACAGAGGACTGGGCCTTGAGGGAATACCCTCACCTGGCCCAATTCTCTGTTCCTTCTTTTGGAAAATTAAAAAAAAAAAAAAAAAACGAGAGGGGAGGATTTCCAGCCCCCCGCTCCCTCCCCTTTTAGTCGCCTTCTACGACACGCAGGGAATACGTGGGAAGTATTCTTTCTCACCTATCCCCAGGGATAATATATATATATATATATATATATATATATATATATATATATATATATATATATATATATATATATATATATATATATATATATATATATATACATATATATACACACAAATATATATATATATATATATATATATATATTTTTTTTTTTTTTTTTTTTTTTTTTTTATACTTTGTCGCTGTCTCCCGCGTTTGCGAGGTAGCGCAAGGAAACAGACGAAAGAAATGGCCCAACCCCCCCCCCCATACACATGTACATACACACGTCCACGCTTCACATGCCTTGCTTCAATCCACTGACAGCACGTCAACCCCTGTATACCACATGACTCCAATTCACTCTATTTCTTGCCCTCCTTTCACCCTCCTGCATGTTCAGGCCCCGATCACACAAAATCTTTTTCACTCCATCTTTCCACCTCCAATTTGGTCTCCCTCTTCTCCTCGTTCCCTCCACCTCCGACACATATATCCTCTTGGTCAATCTCTCCTCACTCATTCTCTCCATGTGCCCAAACCATTTCAAAACACCCTCTTCTGCTCTCTCAACCACGCTCTTTTTATTTCCACACATCTCTCTTACCCTTACGTTACTTACTCGATCAAACCACCTCACACCACACATTGTCCTCAAACATCTCATTTCCAGCACATCCATCCTCCTGCGCACATTATCCATAGCCCACGCCTCGCAACCATACAACATTGTTGGAACCACTATTCCCTCAAACATACCCATTTTTGCTTTCCGAGGTAATGTTCTCGACTTCCACACATTTTTCAAGGCTCCCAGAATTTTCGCCCCCTCCCCCACCCTATGATCCACTTCCGCTTCCATGGTTCCATCCGCTGACAGATCCACTCCCAGATATCTAAAACACTTCACTTCCTCCAGTTTTTCTCCATTCAAACTCACCTCCCAATTGACTTGACCCTCACCCCTACTGTACCTAATAACCTTGCTCTTATTCACATTTACTCTCACCTTTCTTCTTCCACACACTTTACCAAACTCAGTCACCAGCTTCTGCAGTTTCTCACATGAATCAGCCACCAGCGCTGTATCATCAGCGAACAACAACTGACTCACTTCCCAAGCTCTCTCATCCCCAACAGACTTCATACTTGCCCCTCTTTCCAGGACTCTTGCATTTACCTCCCTAACAACCCCATCCATAAACAAATTAAACAACCATGGAGACATCACACACCCCTGCCGCAAACCTACATTCACTGAGAACCAATCACTTTCCTCTCTTCCTACACGTACACATGCCTTACATCCTCGATAAAAACTTTTCACTGCTTCTAACAACTTGCCTCCCACACCATATATTCTTAATACCTTCCACAGAGCATCTCTATCAACTCTATCATATGCCTTCTCCAGATCCATAAATGCTACATACAAATCCATTTGCTTTTCTAAGTATTTCTCACATACATTCTTCAAAGCAAACACCTGATCCACACATCCTCTACCACTTCTGAAACCGCACTGCTCTTCCCCAATCTGATGCTCTGTACATGCCTTCACCCTCTCAATCAATACCCTCCCATATAATTTACCAGGAATACTCAACAAACTTATACCTCTGTAATTTGAGCACTCACTCTTATCCCCTTTGCCTTTGTACAATGGCACTATGCACGCATTCCGCCAATCCTCAGGCACCTCACCATGAGTCATACATACATTAAATAACCTTACCAACCAGTCAACAATACAGTCACCCCCTTTTTTAATAAATTCCACTGCAATACCATCCAAACCTGCTGCCTTGCCGGCTTTCATCTTCCGCAAAGCTTTTACTACCTCTTCTCTGTTTACCAAATCATTTTCCCTAACCCTCTCACTTTGCACACCACCTCGACCAAAACACCCTATATCTGCCACTCTGTTATCAGACACATTCAACAAACCTTCAAAATACTCATTCCATCTCCTTCTCACATCACCGCTACTTGTTATCACCTCCCCATTTACGCCCTTCACTGAAGTTCCCATTTGCTCCCTTGTCTTACGCACCCTATTTACCTCCTTCCAGAACATCTTTTTATTCTCCCTAAAATTTACTGATAGTCTCTCACCCCAACTCTCATTTGCCCTTTTTTTCACCTCTTGCACCTTTCTCTTGACCTCCTGTCTCTTTCTTTTATACTTCTCCCACTCAATTGCATTTTTTCCCTGCAAAAATCGTCCAAATGCCTCTCTCTTCTCTTTCACTAATACTCTTACTTCTTCATCCCACCACTCACTATATATATATATATATATATATATATATATATATATATATATATATATATATATCCCTGGGGATAGGGGAGAAAGAATACTTCCCACGTATTCCCTGCGTGTCGTAAAAGGCGACTAAAAGGGGAGGGAGCGGGGGGCTGGAAATCTTCCCCTCTCGTTTTTTTTTTTAATTTTCCAAAACAAGGAACAGAGAAGGGGGCCAGGTGAGGATATTCCCTCCAAGGCCCAGTCCTCTGTTCTTAACGCTACCTCGCTAAAGCGGGAAATGGCGAATAGTTTGAAAGAAAAGAAAGAAAGATATATATATATATATATATATATATATATATATACAAACCAATGATTAATTATATAAACCCTTTCCTCCCTTCTGTTGCTACCATCCCCCTACCCTTTCCGCCCCTCTGTTGCTCCAATCCCTTACCCTTCTGTTGCTACCATCTCCCTACCCTTTCCTCCCTTCTGTTGCTACATCCCCCTACCCTCTCCTCCCTTCTGTTCCTACCATCCCCCTACCCTTTCCTCCCTTCTGTTGCTACCATCCCCCTACCCTTTCCTCCCTTCTGTTGCTACCATCCCCCTACCCTTTCCTCCCTTCTGTTGCTACCATCTCCCTACCCTTTCCTCCCTTCTGTTCCTACCATCCCCCTACCCTTTCCTCCCTTCTGTTCTTGGCTGTAAATATGCTGTCACCTCACCAACATATACACTGCCTCATGAACTCTAGCGTTCATAACTAAACATCCAGTTTACATATATAACTGATTGGTTTATATTGTTAGTTACTGGTTAATTATTGGTTTATATATATGATTAATATATATATATATATATATATATATATATATATATATATATATATATATATATATATATATATATATATATATATATATATATACACAAACTACATTGCAACTTACATATGAATAGAATCATCAAGCTTCACTATATTAACTTTACTATATTTAAATATAAACAAGGTCTAACCGAGGTTACTTGGTTGAGCAAGACGGGAGAATATCATCAATTGGCCCTCCAGCCTTGGGTTGAAATTGTCGTTCTGACGCATTTCGAGTTCAGTGCTGATACAGGACCAGTGATTAAAGGACTATCTTGTTAGTCTGTGTTACTTCGCCTGAACCAGTCCACGTCTTCAATGGCCTTCTGTTACTACAAACGGGATTACAAAGGAAAGGCTTCCTTTGTTAGTTTCATGAATACCTTCGTTCAAATGAAGGGAAAGACTATTACTATGAAGCGGTACCTTATCAGCAGGAAAGAGCTGCAGCAACGGTATGAAAGTTACTGCAAGATACATAACGAGCCCGTGGCTTCCAACGTAAACATCGGCCGCCATTTGGGTTCCCTCGGCATCATGTGTGACACCAAGATTGGACCCGTTGGGAAACAGGAACGATACTATTCTGGTATCATGTGGCTCGATGGCGCAGGATCACCAACTGAAATGCAAAGAAAATGGAGAAAGCCGCCCAAACGTATCATGAAGGCCGTGCAAGAGAAGATCGAGAGGGATCGGTTGAGAGACGATATCGCTCACAGTATATTGAAATTTATACCCAAGACTTCCTCTGATCTCCAGACACAGCCAGTCACAGAGACCACCAGCCCCGCTTCCCAGACACAGCAAGTCACAGAGACCACCAGCCCCGTTCCCCAGACACAGCCAGTCACAGAGACCACCAGCCCCGCTCCCCAGACACAGCCAGACACACAGCCCACCAGCCCCGTCCTCCACACAGAGCCACAAGATCCTGATATTGAGGAAGCAAATGAATTTCTCGATGATTTTTTGCTTTCACTGGAGAAGAACTGATGAGTTCCTTATAGACAAGAATCTATATAAGTTCACTTATGGAGTGAGATCTTTGACGGAGCTGTGCTGCCTATAGCACAGCCTACCAAAGGGTGATCTTTGCTGTCGTGCAGTAACCTCATGAGGGCGGAGTCCGGCTACACTTTCTTTACCGAGGAAAAGATCTCTGCACTAATAGACAACTGTCCTAGCAACACTTATATGAGATGAATAGATGGATGCTCTAATGATCGAAAATATACAAGTGTTAGAAGGACTGACAACTATATACATTCGGTTAGCCAATCTTCTTATGGCTGGGGCTATTGTTCCCTCTGATTGACTCATTTTTCAAGATTAAGGAAAGTTATAATAAAAATATTGTATTGAGTTTCTCCGTTGGCGTCAGGGTAAACACCCATCCCCCCCGAAGCTTGGTTACCTTTCCGTGGTGGGGGGGACTTCATGGATTGGGCAGTAGCAACCATCGTTGGTTGCTTCTGTTCAATCCATGAACGAAAAACCAAGCATCTTGAACGTAATTGTCGTAAAAATTCACTTGGTGTCAAAACTGACGCGAAAGCGGTTGTCTCAATTTTGTCAGAAATGTTTGTGCGTTTCGGCCTGATGGCGGGAGTCGGTTTGGCGCTATGGTCATGAGGGAATACGAGGAAGATTGGCAACCGTCCCAGAAGTAGCTACAGTGAGGCCCAGCAGCTGTCCCTAATACTGTGGAAGGCACTCATGTAAGGTGTGCAGTGAGGCGCAGCAGTAACAAGGGAAACGGACAACCAATCTTGATCATCAGGAGGCTATCCAACGCTCAGAGTAGATAAGGACGATTATTGTATGGCTTCGCTTAGAGGATGAAAATCTTATCCGTGAAAATGAACAAGTAAAATAACTAGTAGTTAGTGGTAGTGAAGTGGAATTACCGTATTTCTGTGGTCTTAATAGTAAAACGAAACTTTTCGTTTTCTCCATCAATCTAGAGGTGTTGTAGACCACCATCTTTAAGGTTCTAAGGTAATGGTAACTACAAGGTTATGACCTCAGCAAATTTGTGATGGAAAGTGCAGGAAATGTGGTAATGTATATAATATAAATTATATAGTTGCATAATAAATGTGTCTTAAAATTTAGTCTTCTCTTTGCCCGTTCATTAATTCAAATACAGGTAAGTTTTCTTTCTAACGAGGTGGGATAAGCTACGTCCACTCGGCTTATGAATGTGGTGACTTTCCCTTCATTACCACAATGGTGTGCTGAACTGAAGATGTAGAAATCCGTAGACGAAACTAATATAGGAAATCAATCTACATCAAAAATTGAACGTATGCATCTTTAGATGGACATAAAACAAACGAACGGAGGAGCACACTGGAGCAAATCAATTTCAATATCACCACTTAAAGTAGGCCTTTCAAGTAGTTGTGGCTTTAAAGCAAACTTTTTCTAGCCAAGGTTTAGTTAGCACCTAAACTAATTCCCACGACCTTACCTTTAGAAATATTTTCAGAAGGTACTGTCTGAACATATTTCTAAGGTAAGGTTATTTAGGTTTGGTTTAGATGCTACCCTAACCTAGGCTAGAAAAAGTTTCCTTTGCTTCAGAGCCCCAGCTACGTAGATGGGCTACTGTTGATATTAAACAGTAATAGAAAGGTGATAAAACTGAGATGAAATGAATAAAAAAGATAGAATGGGTCAGTTGAAAGTTGAAGTATTTGCTAGATACAATTTTTGGCAGATCCAAATGCATCCTAAAGTCAGTCACTTAAATCACAATGCTGAATATTGTTTTAATTGTTGGAACTAGTTACAGGAAGTAAAAATGTCAAGCTTAAAGGGATGCCATTATAATAACTTCATATACCTGTATAGGATCTCTTAAACTTTTTTTCCCTAAAGTTGAATGGATTTAAGTAGTTTAATCTGCTCTCTAAATTTGTTTCTCAGTCCAGTAATCATCTTTGGAGATTACCTCAGTAATTTCTCCACTCAATGTCTTCCTTTCCAAATTAGTTGACGACCACAGCAGTGCAATATCCAAGCTCGGATGACTATGTTTTGGGAAGGTGAGAGGTCAGGTCATGCAAGAATGTTGGAAATGGCTTCCATCAGTTTCTGCCCTATCTACTCTAAAAATTTTGGGTTATTAGAACTTAGAGATTTATGAGTAGATAATACAATATAGTTATCTTGGCAAGATATCCAACATGAGATTATAGTCATAATAACAATATAGTCACAAGGCCAATATATAGTCACCGGAATATTATATTTATCATGATAATGTATCACTTATGACAAAATATGCATGATTAAAAAATGACAATATAACACCTATAAAAGATATTACATTGCTAATATAGCCAAGGTGACGATATATACACGATAGTACTGTAACGAAAATCAGAAGATAGTCAAAATGACAACTTGGTCATAATTACAATATTGCCACTATGTATATATATTCTCCATGACACTATAGCTACACTGACAGTAAAGCTATCTTCACAATAGCGTAAAATTGAAAATACAGCAAACGACAATATAGCCACCATGACAATACAGCCATCTTGACAATAAAGTCACGATACAAATCAATCGCCAGCACATTAGAAACGCGTTGAGAGTAATTTACAGACTTTATAAATATCATGAAAATATAGCCTCCATGTCAATATATTTGCTATGACAATTTAGCCATTATGATAATACAGTCACGTCGACAATGTATTCACTATGACAATAAAACTACCATGATCATATAACTGATATGACAATATAGTCAAAGCAAAAATATAGAAACATCAAACTTATATTCACAAATGCAATATAACCACCTGACAATATAGATAGTGTAAATAAATAGTCGTTTTCGGATCATAGGAAACATATAGACTCCAGGACAATATAGTCTCTGTGAAAAAACAGTGACTCAGACAGGATTTATCATTATAATATAGTCATAACTTTATAGCTGTCATGTGATTGTAGTCACCATGACAAAATTATCACAATGAAATAAAACGGTATTAAAATATAGTTACCATAATCATACACCAATCATGATTATATAATCAGCAGGTTGACATAAACAATATCACAGTGTAAAAACCATGACAATATAAGGATGTGATTATATGATATCTATTTAATTACACTTACCATACCAAACATGCCGCCATGAAAATATTATTATCATGATCATATAATGACAACAATATTGTAGCAAATAGCAAAATATACCCCGAACGACAAAATTAACCATAGCAATATAGCCATCAAGTTGATATAGCGACCAAGATAATGTAGCCAGGACGGCATTATATTGAAAATAACAATACAGCCACCATGCCAGTGTCTTCACCATGACAATGTAGCTACCATGAAAATATAGTAACCTGGACTATATATCTACCATGATAAAATATTTGAATTGAAAAATGTCCACAACAAGAGTTTAGATGCTAAAACACGATATCACCTTTCCAATATCGCCAAAATGTTATTATTACCATCATAACAATATACCGCCAGAAAAGAAAAATATATACCCACTACTTGACAATATAGCTATTCTGACAATATTGCCATCATGAAAAGACAGTCACCTCCTTGTTATATAACAAAAATGACAAATAGCCATCATGGCAATATAGTGACCTAACAATACAGCCATCATGGCAATATAGTGACCTAACAATACAGCCATCATGGCAATATAGTTACCATAACAATGTAATCTTGATGACAATATAGCTAACATGACTGTATAGTTACGATGACAATACAACCATCGTGACAATACAGATAACATGACAGTACCGTCTCTAAGACATTATTGCCATGAATTCAACAAATTAAATGACAATATAGATAGTATGGCAACACAGTCACCATGACAATATACTCAGAAATGTAATATAATCGCCATAATAAAATCATCTTACCATGAAAATATAACCACCTTACCATTTTGGTTTCCATTGCAATGTAGCCACAGTAATAAAAGATTTACGAGGACAATACTGAAACCATAACAATATAGCATATCATGGCAATGTAGTCACCTGATAATTTAATCAAAATGACAATTTCTCTTCTATAATGGTATTTCCTCAAGGGCAATATCAACACCATTAAAAAAGCTTCTATGAAAATACAGTCACTATGACATTATAAATATCAGGATAAAAATGTCACCATGACAATATAGTTATCATGGCAATATAGCCACTATGACATTATAGTCATAATGACAATATAGTCGCTATGACAATGTTGTCATCATAATAATATAATTATCATGATAATATATCGATTATGACAAATTATGCAAGAGTTAAATAATGACAATATATCACCTATAAATAAAGATCACCTTGCCAATATAGCTAAAGTGACGATATATACATTATAGCAATGTAACTAAAATGAAAAGATAGCCAAAATGACGGTATGTTCATAATGACAATACTGCCACTATGAAAATATGTTCCCCCATGACACTATAGCTACACTGACAATAAAGCCATATTCACATAAGAGTAACATTGAAAATACAGCTACATTGTCATGGTGACCATATTGGCATGGTGGCTGTATTGTTATTTTCAATATAATGCCATCCTAACTACATTATCTTGTTCGCTATGTTTACTTGCTGGTTATATTGCTATGGTTGATTTTGTCGTTGAGGATATATTTTGTCATTAACTACAATTTTGTTTTAATCGTATGATCATAATAATATTCTCATGGCGGCTTATTTGGTAATGTGAGTGCAAGTGTATGGATGTCTTATCATTGTAAGACTCACGCACACTTTCATTAATTTTTCATTAGGTATTTGTTATCATCATTTTACTGTGAGTTACATAGAGTTAGATGCATGTTACCACGGGCTCACTGTTTCCACGGGCTACTGTTAATGAGGATGTTTGAACACGTAAGAGCTGATCTGTTATTTGAACACGTTGTTGAATGGGTGATAACAGACTCCCATACAACCCCTGCCAGTGTGACCTGAGGGGACACACTGGCCAGCATCGTCACACTGTTCACTAGAGTGTGTCGTAATGTGTCATAAGACTATACCCCAGAGTACTACAGAAGTACGTACATAATTTTTTGTAATAAATCTACAAAGGCCGCCTGATCTTCATTAAGTACCACCCACGAAGAAGACCTGATTTCCTTCCTATCAACCCACGTGACCACAGACGACCGTCACATCTACTTCATATTTCTACGTCTGGTGTTGCCAGCAGTCATACAAGCCTGCCTGACACAGTCTTGGCGCTCGCTCTAGTGGACGTTAAGGGCGGAACCCCATGGCCGGCTACGTGCTCCATCACCCGTACCTCAATACATTGAAGATACGTCTTTATTGCATTGCTGACACTGTGTCGCTTGCAAGGGCATCAAGACAGCGCCACCACCGTGGAGTGTTGTCATCACATCCAGACGTGTCAAGCAAGGTCAGCCATCCTGCCAACACCAACGTGGAGGTCATCTTGTCAACCGCTCCAGAGACGCGTCATCATCAGCCGTGGCGACATCCCAGACGTCAGCATCGCCTGGTCCAGCCCTTGTCGCTCACTCAACTTTCCTGCTAGCGAGTCGCTACTCTGCTCACGTCTTCACCTCGCTACACCCAGCGAGTCGCTACTCTACACACATCTTCACCTCGCTACACCCAGCGAGCCGCTACTCTGCACACATCTTCACCTCGCTACACCCAGCGAGTCGCTACTCTGCACGCATCTTCACCTCGCTACATCCAGCGAGCCGCTACTCTGCACACATCTTCACCTCGCTACACCCAGCGAGTCGCTACTCTGCACGCATCTTCACCTCGCTACACCCAGCGAGTTGCTACTCTACACACATCTTCACCTCGCTACACCCAGCGAGCCGCTACTCTGCTCACGTCTTCACCTCGCTACACCCAGCGAGTCGCAACTCAGCACACATCTTCACCTCGCTACACCCAGCGAGTCGCTACTCTGCACACATCTTCACCTCGCTACACCCAGGGAGTCGCTACTCTGCACACATCTTCACCTCGCTACACCCAGCCAGCCGCTACTCTGCACACATCTCCACCTCGCTACACCCAGTGAGCCGCTACTCTGCACACATCTTCACCTCGCTACACCCAGCCAGCCGCTACTCTGCACACATCTCCACCTCGCTACACCCAGCGAGCCGCTACTCTGCACACATCTTCACCTCGCTACACCCAGCCAGCCGCTACTCTGCACACATCTCCACCTCGCTACACCCAGCGAGCCGCTACTCTGCACACATCTCCACCTCGCTACACCCAGTGAGCCGCTACTCTGCACACATCTCCACCTCGCTACACCCAGCGAGCCGCTACTCTGCACACACCTTCACCTCGCTACACCCAGCGAGTCGCTACTCTGCACACATCTTCACCTCGCTACACCCAGCCAGCCGCTACTCTGCACACATCTTCACCTCGCTACACCCAGCGAGTCGCTATTCTGCACACATCTCCACCTCGCTACACCCAGCGAGCCGCTACTCTGCACACATCTTCACCTCGCTACACCCAGCGAGTCGCTACTCTGCACACATCTTCACCTCGCTACACCCAGCGAGTCGCTACTCTGCACACAGCTTCACCTCGCTACACCCAGCGAGCCGCTACTCTGCACACATCTTCACCTCGCTACACCCAAGACGTCTTCGTAAGCGAATCTCCCATTCAGAGCAGAACTGTGTCAAAATGGTTCACTCTGTGAGATATGCTCCTTTTGTGTGCTACTAGTTCTTAGTCTATAAATATAGACATATATATATATATATATATATATATATATATATATATATATATATATATATATATATATATATATATATATATATTTTTTTTTTTTTTTTTTTTTTTCATACTTTGTCGCTGTCTCCCGCGTCTGCGAGGTAGCGCAAGGAAACAGACGAAAGAAATGGCCCAACCCCCCCCCCCCATACACATGTACATACACATGTCCACACACGTGTATACATACCTACACAGCTTTCCATGGTCCACCCCAGACGCCTCACATGCCTTGATTCACTCCACTGACAGCACGTCAACCCCTGTATACCACATCGCTCCAATTCACTCTAATCTTTGCCCTCCTTACACCCTCCTGCATGTTCAGGCCCCGATCACACAAAATCTTTTTCACTCCATCTTTCCACCTCCAATTTGGTCTCCCTCTTCTCCTCGTTCCCTCCACCTCCGACACATATATCCTCTTGGTCAATCTTTCCTCACTCATTCTCTCCATGTGCCCAAACCATTTCAAAACACCCTCTTCTGCTCTCTCAACCACGCTCTTTTTATTTCCACACATCTCTCTTACCCTTACGTTACTTACTCGATCAAACCACCTCACACCACACATTGTCCTCAAACATCTCATTTCCAGCACATCCATCCTCCTGCGCACAACTCTATCCATAGCCCACGCCTCGCAACCATACAACATTGTTGGAACCACTATTCCTTCAAACATACCCATTTTTGCTTTCCGAGATAATGTTCTCGACTTCCACACATTTTTCAAGGCTCCCAAAATTTTCGCCCCCTCCCCCACCCTATGATCCACTTCTGCTTCCATGGTTCCATCCGCTGACAGATCCACTCCCAGATATCTAAAACACTTCACTTCCTCCAGTTTTTCTCCATTCAAACTTACCTCCCAATTGACTTGACCCTCAACCCTACTGTACCTAATAACCTTGCTCTTATTCACATTTACTCTTAACTTTCTTCTTCCACACACTTTACCAAACTCAGTCACCAGCTTCTGCAGTTTCTCACATGAATCAGCCACCAGCGCTGTATCATCAGCGAACAACAACTGACTCACTTCCCAAGCTCTCTCATCCCCAACAGACTTCATACTTGCCCCTCTTTCCAGGACTCTTGCATTCACCTCCCTAACAACCCCATCCATAAACAAATTAAACAACCATGGAGACATCACACACCCCTGCCGCAAACCTACATTCAGAGGGAACAGAGAAGGGGGCCAGGTGAGGATATTCCCTCAAAGGCCCAGTCCTCTGTTCTCAACGCTACCTCGCTAATGCGGGAAATGGCGAATAGTATGAAATAGTATGAGTTCTCACTCAGTCAGAGTCATTAATACATCTGCTCCCACGTCCTGCTTCACGGTAGACAATACGCATCCTTTCTACTTGTCCACGTGATCATTGCCCTGGTAAACTGAGAACCAACATGACTCTGCATAGTGACACATTAACGAAGGTTCCTCTCTCACTTTCTCGAACATGGATGACTGATCATGGACTGAGACATAGTCAGGGTGATCTCGCACTGAGAGTAGTTGCTGAACCTTCATCACTAACTGTCAAAGGACTATCGATGGATGCCTCTATTCATGAGACCGCAGATGGAGAGGTTACCATATATATTGCCAATACGGGACCCCACTCCTGTCCATCTCCGTTGAGGGACCAAGCTTGTGGAATTCTTTGCTTTGAAGTCGGGAATTCAAGACGAGGAGTTGCATGAGTTTAACATCTGTCTAGTCTCACATTCCATTAACCCACCACCACCTACTCCTCCTGCCCCTGACTCAGCAGTGCACAGCTTGAGTCAGCTCCCCACCATCACCCCTGACATGATATCCAAGGTAGGATTAACCAAACATGTTGACCAGTTAACAGACTTACTTAACCAGTATAGGTCTACTATTGCCTTATCAGGAGAACCACTCGGTAGAACTCATTTGGATGCTCACATTATTAACTTAGAGAAAAACACACGACCCATTGACGTCCCAGCCTATCGATTGACACACGCGCACAGAGACATAGCAAACAAACTTGTTCAGGACATGTTGAAAGATAAGGTTATAGAGGAATCACGATCACCATGGAATTTACCACTTCTGATCGTTCCGAAAAAGGACGAAACTTTTAGACCAGTCATAGATTTTAGAAAACTCAACAACAAGGTCACTTTGAAAGATGGTTTCCCATTACCAGTGGTATCAGAGCTTCTTCATAGCCTCGGTAACAATAAGGTATTTTCAACTTTGGATTTATTGAGCGGATTTTGGCAGATTCCCTTGTCAGAGGAAAGCCGTCCCCTGACTGTGTTCAGTACGCCAGATGGTCATTGGCAGTTCATATGCATCATGCACTTCGGTCTTCATTCCTCACCGGTGATCACCTTCTCAAGGTTAATGACTAACATTTGTCGTCACATGTTGAGCAAAGAACTATTGGTTTATCTTGATGATATAATTGTCATGTCTCCAGATGCTGCTATTCATTTCAAAAGTTTTGAGAGAGTATTTCTACGAATTAAGGATGAGAACCTAAAAGTCAAGTTATCAAATGTTCCTTTCTACAAACAAGAATTAATTACTTAGGTCACACCGTTGATGAAAACGGTATTCCACCTAATGCACGTAAAGTCAAAACAATTGTAGAATGGCCAGTCCCTTCCACAACAGACAAGGTCAAATCCTTCCTCGGTTTAGCAAACCCACTCACTTCACTTCTGAAACAGGGAGTTACATTCCAGTGGTCTACAGCACAAGACAATGCGTTTAACTTATTCAAGCAACACTTGATCGAGGCGCCTATCCTTCGATTTCCAAACTTTGAGAAACCCTTCATTTTGCACACAGATGCTTGTAAACAGGGTCTTGGAGCTGTACTTTTGCAGGAGTCATATAAGGATAGACTTTTTCCCATAGCCTATGCGAGCCATTCATGTTCAAAGACGGAATCGAAATACTCAGTAACTAAGTTAGAAGGCCTTACAGATGTTTGGGCACTCAAGCATTTTAAGGAATACATATATGGTTACCCTATTACAGTTTATACAGATCGAAGAGCACTGTTAGGTATTTTTCAAAGACAAGAACTTAGAGGAAAGTTTCAGAGATGATTTTTAACTACACAAAAATTTGACCCAGATTTTCGTTTTGTTTCTGGCTCATCCAATGTAGTTGCAGACGCGCTTTCCCGCAGAGTGGGTGCAGTCACTGTAAATGATAGCCTTGTAGATTTTGATGTAGAGAGGTTGAGATAGCATCAACGGGATGACCCAGTCTGGGGTCCTGTCATAGAATTGTCCCAGTCAGAGAATTGTATTTAGCACAGTGGGGGAGTCTTGTGCAGGGACGCGAAATTAGGAGTGCTCGCCCGTGTTGTTAAACAAACAATAATTCCAACAGTATTAGTACAGGATTTCTTGAAGTTAGCACATGATTCAACCCAGGCCGCACACCCAGGCGCAGATAGATGCTATAAGCAAACTCGTTTGAGGTATTTTTGGCCAAGATACATAAAAACATTACAGATCATATTTGGAGGTGCTAAACCTGTAAGACACACAAGGGAAGTCCCACTACCCCGCAGACTGTGTTGAAATATCCTTTACCTTCATACCCATGGGAAAGAGTTCATATGGACATATTAGGAGGTTTTCCTAGGTCCATGGCAGGCTACACATACGTAATTACTGATGCCTTCACGAGATATTGTGAATTAGTTCCAGTTCAAAATAAAGACGTAGCCACGGTCGCTAAGGCGTTCAAAAAACATATCTTAGACAGACATAATGCGCCGAAGATTTTAGTCACAGATAATGGTGGGGAATTTAATAACTCATTATTAGAGGAACTCTGTAAATGGTATAACATAAGTAACATAAGTATAACATAAGGTATAACATAAGTATAACACCCAGCCTCGAATGGCCTGGTAGAAAGGTTGAACCGTAAGATCCTCCAGTGTCTTCCCACCAACATTAATTTCGATCATGATGAATGGAGTGAGTACCTGTCTGATATCCAATGTTCATTAAACTCTGCATATCATAAGTCAATTGGAGACACATCCTTCCACGCCTTACACGGTTTTGATAAAGTGTTGCCGTATGACATAATAGCGTCCCCTCCTTCATGTCCAGCGGTCCAGAAATCAGTTGTAGCGGAAAAATATCGCACGACTCAATTGATTCATCAAAGGATCAAGGAAAATCTAGGTGAAGCCACTACAACCTTCACGAACCAGGCTGATAAATCCGCGAAACCATGAAAGGTACGTAGCTTCCGGACTCTTGATAATGGTGCAGGAATTTAACTCTACAAGTGAGGTTCCTAAACTTGACCCATAATTTTCTGGCCCAAGAGTCTTAGCTCATTTAAAGGGACATAAGTTTAGGGTTCGACATCTAAATGCAGGTGACATTCGTGAAGAACATGAGGACCACTTGAAAGTTTTACAGTATTCTGAACATGATCATCCCGGTACCACAACAGACAACACTCCTCAAACCCCAAACAATGTCACCCAAACAACTTCTACCACTGTTCAGACTGTCCCCACACCAGAACCGACCTCCCTCACAACACCACCACAGACACATCAGTATTCATTAAGACCTCACCTTTAAGAAGTTGCTAAGTTTATCATATTACAGGTTCTTCCTTCTCATGTTCTTATGGTGTCTTCCTATATATGACACCATAGCAGTACCAGGCGCCCTTCTCACGACTCCCCGCGAGGTCCGTCTCGTGAGAGACACACTCTCAGTTAAGCTGGGCCTGGAGGGTCTGCCCTACAACTACGATTTAGTAAAACTAATGGAAGCCGTACCTCGCTTACGGTCTACCCTACTCAAGTTTTACACTAGCGCGTCCATCAGAAACTCTAGTGTTGCTCCTCCTCCAACTTTGTTAAACCAGTGGACCTGGAAACTGAATAGTACCTGTGTGATTCTGTATGACATAATACAAGACATTGAATCTCCAGTAAATACTAATGCCAGGATGAATACGAAAACGTAGAGGAGAAGCAAGAGAGGTCTGCTTAATTTTGTAGGGTCCCTCCAGTCATATTTGTTTGGTACTGCTACTCAGGAAGAACTTAATTCAGTTAGGAATCAGATTGCATCTTTACAATTTCAACAACTTCTTAACAACAGGTTTATTAAAGCTGAAGCTAAGGTCTTAAAACAACATTGTAAATATTTGAATGACATGATGTTAACTGTTAATAACCTGACACAACATGTAGCACTACTGTCAAAGTCTGTTAATACTATATATGCTATAGTGACTATTTCCACATATGTTGATAGTTTATATACCCAAATCACTTTTATGCACATTATTTCACTAACTTATTGGAAGATGTTAATAATCTGGTAAACCAAGTTGTCACACCATCGTTTTTTCCCTTCTCGGAACTCACACGTATCATTAAACAAGCAATGACGAAATTCGGTTACACCCCAGCTCTCCCTCTGCATCACGTGGCCAGTTATTACTCCTTACTAACGGTTGACATGATCCTCGAAGCCGTCATTATCCACCTACCATTCACTGACTCCAATACTTACAGCCTTGTGAACGTAATACCATTCCCTTTTAATTATACAAAAGAGTTGCAAAAGACTATCGTCCTTGCTGATAACATGAACTTTCTATTATATAATATGAATTCATCGTTGATTGCACATCTCTCCTTGCATGATTTAGCATTGTGCCATAAACCATTGCTTGACAACTTGATCCCCCCCCTCCCCCAATACCTTGGTTTTCCATAATTTACAAACAAATTCATGTGAGTGCCAACTACTTTTTGGGCGTCAACAAAATGTTCTTCGTTCTTGTTCCTTTAAGGAAATTGTTGTTAATGAACCTTGGATTGAAAGTATGGACCAGTATCACGTACTGTTTTTCCCAGACCCACAAAATGTTCTTATTCATTGCCCACCTAATCATCCCAAATCTTATTTGTTTCTGGGACACATTCAGTTAGGACAACAATATATTCTTATCAGTTCCAGTTTCAAATTGTTCGGCACTCATGATCATTATTTGGGACGAATTGATAGAACTATCCCGAGTTTAGGACGAATTCCCCAAAACTTCAACTTACCAATCATCGATGAAGTAAAGATCCAACATCTTCCATCTATGGTTCAGAACAATCTAGATTCTACAATAGATGTTCTGGCTTTTGAGTCCATGGGGAAAATGAAACACGAAATGTTCCCAAGTGCACTTTCGTGTAATAATCACATCATCAGGGGAGACACAAGAGAGAAATATAACAGTCAGTTGATATATATCTAAGAGACGAAGCTAGGACGCCATTTGGTTCCATCTATAAAGTGCCTTGTGGAAACTGTGATAAATTTTATGCTGGTCAGACTGGTAAGGATTTTTCTGTTAGACTTAAGCAATACAAATATAGTATAAGAACGGGACAAGAATCAAATGCCTTGTTTAATCATGTTAAAAACTATGATCATTGTATTGACTGGAGTAACGCTATCTCATTTATTAACTCTAACTCTGTTACCAAGAAAAATATCATTGAATCTTTTATAATCAAATACACAAAGAATTATAATCTTAATATTAGTGATGGTCTATACAAATTAGATAAGTTTATTGTTGATAAGTTTTGTAAAATGATAAGTTTATGAGCGCTCGTTGTATGTTTTGGACAATCACATGTTTACCAAATGGCGTCCTAGCTTCGTCTCTTCGATGTATATCAACTGACTGTTATATTTCTCTATTGTGTCTCCCCTGATATTGTGATTATTACACGAAAGTGCACTTGGGAACTTTTAATGTTTCACTTTCCCCGTGAACTCATAGGAATATATATATATATATATATATATATATATATATATATATATATATATATATATATATATATATATATATATATATATATATATATATATATATATATATATATGATAGAGTGGCAGATATAGGGTGTCTTGGTCGAGGTGGTGTGCAAAGTGAGAGGGTTAGGGAAAATGATTTGGTAAACAGAGAAGAGGTAGTAAAAGCTTTGCGGAAGATGAAAGCCGGCAAGGCAGCAGGTTTGGATGATATTGCAGTGGAATTTATTAAAAAAAGAGGTGACTGTATTGTTGACTAGTTGCTAAGGTTATTTAATGTATATATGACTCATGGTGAGGTGCCTAAGGATTGGCGGAATGCGTGCATAGTGCCATTGTACAAAGGCAAAGGGGATAAGAGTGAGTGCTCTAATTACAGAGGTATAAGTTTGTTGAGTATTCCTGGTAAATTATATGGGAGGGTATTGATTAAGAGGGTGAAGGCATGTACAGAGCATCAGACTGGGGAAGAGCAGTGTGGTTTCAGAAGTGGTAGAAGATGTGTGGATCAGGTGTTTGCTTTGAAGAATGTATGTGAGAAATACTTAGAAAAGTAAATGGATTTGTATGTAGCATTTATGGATCTGGAGAAGGCATATGATAGAGTTGATAGAGATGGTCCGTGGAAGGTATCAAGAATATATGGTGTGGGAGGCAAGTTCTTAGAAGCAGTGAAAAGTTTTTAACGAGGATGTAAGGCATGTGTACGTGTAGGAAGAGAGGAAAGTGATTGGTTCTCAGTGAATGTAGGTTTGCGGCAGGGGTGTGTGATGTCTCCATGGTTGTTTAATTTGTTTATGGATGGGGTTGTTAGGGAGGTGAATGCATGAGTTTTGGAAAGAGGGGCAAGTATGAAGTCTGTTGTGAATGAGAGAGCTTGGGAAGTGAGTCAGTTGTTGTTCGCTGATGATACAGCGCTGGTGGCTGATTCATGTGAGAAACTGCAGAAGCTGGTGACTGAGTTTGGTAAAGTGTGTGAAAGAAGAAAGTTAAGAGTAAATGTGAATAACATCACGGTTATTAGGTACAGTAGAGTTGAGGGTCAAGTCAATTGGGAGGTAAGTTTGAATGGAGAAAAACTGGAGGAAGTAAAGTGTTTTAGATATCTGGGAGTGGATCTGGCAGCGGATGGAACCATGGAAGCGGAAGTGAATCATAGGGTGGGGGAGGGGGGCGAAAATCCTGGAAGCCTTGAAGAATGTGTGGAAGTCGAGAACATTATCTCGGAAGGCAAAGGTAGGTATGAACACATTTATTATACAACTATATATAATTCATATTATATACATTACCACATTTCCTGCACTTTCCATCACAAATTTGCCGAGGTCATAACCTTGTAGTTACCATTACCTTACAACCTTAAAGATGGTGGTCTACAACACCTCTAGATTGATGGAGAAAACGAAAAGTTTAGTTTTACTATTAAGACCACAGAAATGCGGTAATTCCACTTCGCTACCATTAACTACTAGTTATTTTACTTATTGATTTTTACGGCTAAGATTTTCATCCTCTGAGCGAAGCCATACAATAATCATCCTTATCTACTCTGAGCATTGGATAGCCTCCTGATGATCAAGATTGCTGTTTTGGTTGTCCGTTTCCCTTGTTACTGCTGCGCCTCACTGCACACCTTACATGAGTGCCTTCCACAGTATTAGGGACAGCTGCTGGGCCTCACTGTAGCTACTTCTGGGACGGTTGCCAATCTTCCTCGTATTCTCTCATGACCACAGCGCCAAACCGACTCCCGCCATCAGGCCGAGACGTACAAACATTTCTGACAAAATTGAGACAACCGCTTTCGCGTCAGTTTTGACACCAAGTGAATTTATACGACAATTACGCTCAAGATGCTTGGTTTTTCGTTCATGGATTGAACAGAAGCAACCAACGATGGTTGCTACTGCCCAATCCATGAAGTCCCCCCCACCACGGAAAGGTAACCAAGCTTCGGGGGGGATGGGTGTTTACCCTGACGCCAACGGAGAAACTCAATATTAGTGCAGAGATCTTTTCCTCGGTAAAGAAAGTGTAGCCGGACTCCGCCCTCATGAGGTTACTGCACGACAGCAAAGATCCCCCTTTGGTAGGCTGTGCTATAGGCAGCACAGCTCCGTCAAAGATCTCACTCCATAAGTGAACTTATATAGATTCTTTTTTTAACATTTTGTCTTCTCCATAAGGAACTCATCAGTTCTTCTCCAGTGAAAGCAAAAAATCATCGAGAAATTCATTTGTCTTCTCAATATCAGGATCTTGTGGCTCTGTGTGGGGGACGTGGCTGGTGGGCTGTGTGTCTGGCTGAGTCTGGAGAGCGGGGCTGGTGGTGGTCTCTGTGACTGGTTGTGTCTGGGGACCGGGGCTTGTGGTCTCTGTGACTGGTTGTGTCTGGGGAACGGGGCTGGTGGTCTCTATGACTTGCTGTGTCTGGGAAGCGGGGCTGGTGGTCTCTGTGACTTGCTGTGTCTGGGAAGCGGGGCTGGTGGTCTCTGTGGCTGGCTGTGTCTGGAGATCAGGGGAAGTTTTGGGTATGAATTTCAATATACTGTGAGCGATATCGTCTCTCAACCGATTCCTCTCGATCTTCTCTTGCACGGCCTTCATGATACGTTTGGGCGGCTTTCTCCATTTTCTTTGCATTTCAGTTGGTGATCCTGCGCCATCGAGCCACATGATACCAGAATAGTATCGTTCCTGTTTCCCAACGGGTCCAATCTTGGTGTCACACATGAAGACGAGGGAACCCAAATGGCGGCCGATGTTTACGTTGGAAGCCACGGGCTCGTTATGTATCTTGCAGTAACTTTCATACCGTTGCTGCAGCTCTTTCCTGCTGATAAGGTACCGCTTCATAGTAATAGTCTTTCCCTTCATTTGAACGAAGGTATTCATGAAACTAACAAAGGAAGCCTTTCCTTTGTAATCCCGTTTGTAGTAACAGAAAGCCATTGAAGACGTGGACTGGGTCAGGCGAAGTTACACAGACTAACAAGATAGTCCTTTAATCACTGGTCCTGTATCAGCACTGAACTCGAAATACGTCAGAACGACAATTTCAACCTAGGGCTGGAGGCCCATTTGATGATATTCTCACGTCTTGCTCAACCAAGTAACCTCGGTTAGACCTTGTTTATATTCAAATATAGTAAAGCTAATATAGTGAAGCTTGATGATTCTATTCATATGTAAGTTGCAATGTAGTTTATATATATATATATATATATATATATATATATATATATATATATATATATATATATATATATATATATATATATATATATATATATATATATATAGATATATATATATATATATATATATATAAATATATACATATATAAATATATATATATATATATATATATATATATATATATATATATATATATATATATATATATATATATATATATATATATATATATATATATATATATATATATTTTCAATAATGGATGGTTCTTGGCTCCTAAGGTGATTTTGTTGTTGGAGTGGGACCTCCAGCCATTCTGTCCACCTTTTCCCTTTCTAGACATGCGGTGGTGCATTGGGTAGTGTGGCAACCTTCGTCTTCATCTTTTTGGGTGCAGGCTTCCAAACCTCGTGGAGCAGTTGTGGGGTTTGCTTCTTTGCTGCACCTGACATAGCCATCTGGGCGTAGCTATCTACCCGGGCTGGTGGGTCAGCCAGCATAGCTACACGCTCACTCGGTACCTGGGCTGGTGGACGAGTGAGCCTCCCTTTCTTACATGGCTACAGTTTGCCTAACGACCTGGGGTTGTGGAGCAGCCATCCTTACTACCACCCAGGTTGGTTGGGCAGCCTTCTTTCGTTTCTTTGCTACACCCTTCTGGTTGGGCTGGTTGGGCAACCTTCTTTTTCCTCTTCTTCGATACAACCTGCCAACCGAATTCGTCAGCTGATGGGTCCTTTTCTTTCATGAATACAACTTCTGTAGCCACTTGGGCTGGCCGGTCAACCTTCAGTTGTAGGTAAAAGTATATATATAGAATAATGTGGTTATCATCAGCAGCCAGAGGCCATTCCTCACTCATTGCCTGCAGTGTTCTTGATTTTCTGGAAAGTTCTACGAGATTCTGGTAAGATAATTACCATTGAGAGGACGTTGTTAGGGGACAGTTAGGTTCAGTTTAGAGTTTGTTGTGGCATGGTTCTTTTACTGTGTCGTATCAGCCAGATGGGTATTTTTTTTCACAATTTTCGTTAAAGTTTCTGTTTTCTAGAGGCATAATCTAGAACACTATTTTCCTTATGTTTATCATTTTTCTTGTTATAGTTTCATTATCATCATTAGTTTTGTTATTGTTGACTTTCAGATATTTGATGTTATGTTTGTGATTCCCGTGGAAGCGTCTGACATCTTGCTAGAAGACTTTCTGGTCACAATATTTCTGCACTGGGGAGTTGATCGTATTCTTTTATTGCAGGTTTTGTTATTATCTTGCTTTACATTAAGGTCTACTGGAGGTTTTCCCAATGTTGGTAGAACATATGTCCAGCAACAGGAGATGGCGTAAGATACAGTATTGATGAAACTTATCTATCTATATAACTATCTAAATATCGCTCTATCAATCTAGCAATCTAACTATGTTACTATCTATCTATCTGTTTATCTATTGATTGAGAGGGTGAAGGCATGTACAGAGCATCAGATTGGGGAAGAGCAGTGTGGTTTCAGAAGTGGTAGAGGATGTGTGGATCAGGTGTTTGCTTTGAAGAATGTATGTGAGAAATACTTAGAAAAGCAAATGGATTTGTATGTAGCATTTATGGATCTGGAGAAGGCATATGATAGAGTTGATAGAGATGCTCTGTGGAAGGTATTAAGAATATATGGTGTGGGAGGCAAGTTGTTAGAAGCAGTGAAAAGTTTTTATCGAGGATGTAAGGCATGTGTACGTGTAGGAAGAGAGGAAAGTGATTGGTTCTCAGTGAATGTAGGTTTGCGGCAGGGGTGTGTGATGTCTCCATGGTTGTTTAATTTGTTTATGGATGGGGTTGTTAGGGAGGTAAATGCAAGAGTCTTGGAAAGAGGGGCAAGTATGAAGTCTGTTGGGGATGAGAGAGCTTGGGAAGTGAGTCAGTTGTTGTTCGCTGATGATACAGCGCTGGTGGCGGATTCATGTGAGAAACTGCAGAAGCTGGTGACGGAGTTTGGTAAAGTGTGTGGAAGAAGAAAGTTAAGAGTAAATGTGAATAAGAGCAAGGTTATTAGGTACAGTAGGGTTGAGGGTCAAGTCAATTGGGAAGTGAGTTTGAATGGTGAAAAACTGGAGGAAGTGAAGTGTTTTAGATATCTGGGAGTGGATCTGTCAGCGGATGGAACCATGGAAGCGGAAGTGGATCATAGGGTGGGGGAGGGGGCGAAAATTTTGGGAGCCTTGAAAAATGTGTGGAAGTCGAGAACATTATCTCGGAAAGCAAAAATGGGTATGTTTGAAGGAATAGTAGTTCCAACAATGTTGTATGGTTGCGAGGCGTGGGCTATGGATAGAGTTGTGCGCAGGAGGATGGATGTGCTGGAAATGAGATGTTTGAGGACAATGTGTGGTGTGAGGTGGTTTGATCGAGTAAGTAACGTAAGGGTAAGAGAGATGTGTGGAAATAAAAAGAGCGTGGTTGAGAGAGCAGAAGAGGGTGTTTTGAAATGGTTTGGGCACATGGAGAGAATGAGTGAGGAAAGATTGACCAAGAGGATATATGTGTCGGAGGTGGAGGGAACGAGGAGAAGAGGGAGACCAAATTGGAGGTGGAAAGATGGAGTGAAAAGGATTTTGTGTGATCGGGGCCTGAACATGCAGGAGGGTGAAAGGAGGGCAAGGAATAGAGTGAATTGGAGCGATGTGGTATACAGGGGTTGACGTGCTGTCAGTGGATTGAATCAAGGCATGTGAAGCGTCCGGGGTAAACCATGGAAAGCTGTGTAGGTATGTATATTTCCGTGTGTGGACGTGTGTATGTACATGTGTATGGGGGGGGGGTTGGGCCATTTCTTTCGTCTGTTTCCTTGCGCTACCTCGCAAACGCGGGAGACAGCGACAAAGTATAAAAAAAAAAAAAAAAATCTGAAAGTCAACAATAATAAAATCATTGATATATGAAGTATAACAATGTCATCTCAATAGCAATTATCTCACCAGAATCTTCTAGAACCTTCCAGAAAACTATCAACTCTTCAGGCAAGGAGGGAAGAATGGTCTCTGGCTATTGATAAAACCATATTATTCCATAGATATGTTTATATATACATATTTATGTATGTATATAAATGTATATATAACGTACAGAATAATGCGGCGCATCATCAGTATCGAAGAAAACTGAAAAGATGAGGTCCCACCGAGATTCGAACTCGGATTGCTGGATCCAGAGTCCAGAGTGCTAACCCTTACACCATGGGACCTGATAAGAAAAGATGTGATTTCATCTAAATGTTTTACATATAATCAACCAGAGGCCATTCCTCCCTCCCTGCCTGCAGGGTTCAAGGTTTTCTAGAAGGTTCTCGAAGATTCTGGTAAGATCATTACCTTTGAGAGGTCGTCGTTAGGTGACAGTCAGGTTCACTCTATGGTTGGTGTTTGTAGTTGGTTGTCCGAGGATGTTGTTATACTTGATCAATTTTGTAATTGTTGACTTTCAGGTAGGAAGGACTCATTTACGATGCATCCTTGTACTCACAACAACCTTATGAGTCACTTCAAGATTTATCTTCACTACAACTTTATCTTCACTACACTATTAAGGTTGAAGTCAATGGTCACATTCACTACAATCTCAACACGACTGGTCTTATACCTGACCCATATCATCACTACATCCATGTACATGTATTTCTTGCAGAATAACGCAGATATCACTGATTTCTGTGAAAGTTGACATATACATCCTTACGTATCTATCGATCTATCTAATATCTGGGTTTTACCTATCTATCTATATATCTGTCTATCTATGTATCTTTCTAAATCAGAAAGTCAACAACAATATCATTAATGATACGTATAACTACGTCCTCTCAATGGCAGTTCCTACCCAGAATCTTCGAGAACCTTCTAGAAAACCTTGAACCCTGCAGGCAGGGAGGGAGGAATGATCACTGGTGGATTATATGTAAAACATTTAGATGAAATCACATCTTTTCTTATCAGGTCCCATGGTGTAAGGGTTAGCACTCTGGACTCTAAATCCAGCAATCCGAGTTCGAATCTCGTTGGGGCCTCACCTTTTCAGTTTTCTTAGAAACTGATGATGGAACTAAGCCATATAGTTGACCTTCGATGGACATATATTTCTTACGGCCCACCATTTTATTTAAGTATGGAGATCTCACGGCAGAGAGTAGACGTGTGATATTCAAAATCAAAAGCCGCAATTGTCCTCATGGTAATGGTCGACATGTTTGCAGACAGATGACACAGACATGTGAGAAGTTAGACAAATATGGACGTTCCTGGTTGCTCTATAGCCTAGGTTTATTATCACTTGTAATGAAGGAGAAATGTTGCTCATTATTCCACACCTTTTTATTTAGGCTAGGCTAGGCTAGGATGACTAGGGTCCATAACGTAACAGAGCTGGGAAATGCATCATATCGGATCTGTATTTGTGCAAAATGGCGCAAGTTTGTGGAAGTGACTGACGCAATGCCAGAGAGAGTGCACCTCCACCAGAAATAATGTCTCAGACCATACAATATCTGCTGTTGGACGACCAGGGGACATTAGACCAATATATTCCTGTAGTTTACTGCTGTTACCAAACACGCAGCAAGACATTCGTAAAAGCGTTAAACTGAACTTTTCCATCGGTTTTCATATCTTTAATTACTTAAACCAGTTCCAACAGATGGAAAAAATCATTTGAAAAATTAGAAATTATTTGCCTATAAAAAGCATTTTGATCGATCGTACCAAATATTCGATTATTTCTGTACCCGACAAAATATTCAGTCACTCCTATATCCGATATTTTTCCTGCTGGCTGGTGCCGTTAAAGTCATATGGTAATTTACCGCAATTAGATTATAGATATATTCATCTATATGGAATGGCTCAGCGTGAAGAAACATATATATTTTCACTAAATCCTCCTCTTCACTACACTCCCATCTTCACTACATAGTTCTAACACAACATCTGGACTACACCATTGTATGACCACCTTATCATATCATTGTGTTCTTATCTTCACCAAAACCTCGGCAAAATTGATGTTTTCTTTTCACATCTGGGTAGATGGCCGTCTTTATGATGACAGAGAACACACATAACATATTAAACCACTTATCTTTAGTCACTTTAATCTAATTTTTGCTGATAAAAACGAATTATAATGACAATCCTTTTGTTCTGTGACGGGACATTGTACGGATGAAGGAACTGTAGTGAGGCACATGTATTAAACTATTGAGAAATAAACTTAACTGTATTGAAGTAATGACTTCACTATATTAGACTTCACTATATTAAGCTTATATTTTATATTTTATTTATTATATTTTGTCGCTGTCTCCCGCGTTTGCGAGGTAGCGCAAGGAAACAGACGAAAGAAATGGCCCAACCCCCCCCATACACATGTATATACATACGTCCACACACGCAAATATACATACCTACACAGCTTTCCATGGCTTACCCCAGACGCTTCACATGCCTTGATTCACTCCACTGACAGCACGTCAACCCCGGTATACCACATCGCTCCAATTCACTCTATTCCTTGCCCTCCTTTCACCCTCCTGCATGTTCAGGCCCCGATCACACAAAATCTTTTTCACTCCATCTTTCCACCTCCAATTTGGTCTCCCTCTTCTCCTTGTTCCCTCCACCTCCGACACATATATCCTCTTGGTCAATCTTTCCTCACTCATTCTCTCCATGTGCCCAAACCACTTCAAAACACCCTCTTCTGCTCTCTCAACCACGCTCTTTTTATTTCCACACATATCTCTCACCCTTACGTTACTCACTCGATCAAACCACCTCACACCACACATTGTCCTCAAACATCTCATTTCCAGCACATCCATCCTCCTGCGCACAACTCTATCCATAGCCCACGCCTCGCAACCATACAACATTGTTGGAACCACTATTCCTTCAAACATACCCATTTTTGCTTTCCGAGATAATGTTCTCGACTTCCACACATTCTTCAAGGCCCCCAGAATTTTCGCCCCCTCCCCCACCCTATGATCCACTTCCGCTTCCATGGTTCCATCCGCTGCCAGATCCACTCCCAGATATCTAAAACACTTCACTTCCTCCAGTTTTTCTCCATTCAAACTCACCTCCCAATTGACTTGACCCTCAACCCTACTGTACCTACTATCCCTGGGGATAGGGGTGAAAGAATACTTCCCACGTATTCCTCGCGTGTCGTAGAAGGCGACTAGAGGGGACGGGAGCGGGGGGCCAGAAATCCTCCCCTCCTTGTATTAACTTTCTAAAATGGGAAACAGATATTAAGCTATGCTAGGATATAATCAGTTCCCAGGGTATATAAGGGCGGGAGCCGGGACCGAGAGCATCATTTGAGCTGTGACCTCTGTAGAGCCTTGCAAGCTCCCTCAACCTTTCCTCGAACACTTCAATATAATAATGTTCACCAAGGAGGTAGGACGATTCTCCTTTGTCCAGAAGATGGAATTTGAAAATGTCCATGTATTTGACATGGGCTATGGCTGTGTGGATATGGAGGTGGAATACCCAGACGTGGAAGTGATGGATGGAGTGGAATTTGGCTGTGTGGATATGGAGGTGGAATACACAGACGTTGAAGAGATGGATGGAGTGGAATTGGTGGAATACCCGGACGTGGAAGTCATGGATGGAGTGGAATTTGGCTGTGTGGATATGGAGGTGGAATACCCAGAAGTGGAATTGGAGGAAATGGAATATGGGTGAAGCTCGTATGAACGCCATATGGATTTGGTGAAGGTTGACCTCGTAATGTGTTGACGTAAACTAGGTCAACAACTGTGACCATGTGGCGGGGAGGGCCACATCCACCAACCACATAGCGAACCCCATCACGGAGAAGTATCCTGGCTGCATCCACGTATGATCCTTTTCTTTGTAATGGACTTCATTGGATCCACTTATGATGCTTTACTTTGTAATGGACTTCATTGGATCCACTTATGATGCTTTACTTTGTAATGGACTTCATTTATAAAGAAGTTATTTGGCGAACTAAATACCACAGCGACAACCGGAGCTCCCATGTAAGGGTTAGATTCCCGGCAACGGTGACAAACGCTTCGGAAAAAAAAAGAAAACTCATCCAAACCCAAGAAAATTGGCTGATGGTTCCAAATGGTAATAATACCGATGAAGCCAGCCATACTGGGGGTAAGGGGGCTTTAAGTTTGGTCAAAGATGGTGGAAGTGGTGGGGGGAGACATTGTGGCTGACCAAACCATGTAGTAACAGCTGTCACTCAGGTGGGAGTCATTTATCTCATGATTTGACCATTGCCACACCTCTATCACTGCTGCTGGCAGCCCTCTTGAAGCAATGCAAGACCAAAGCAACGCTAAGTACCAACAAGATTTCCTTTTTCATTTCAATAAACGTGAGCGTTGATTCAAAAGGTTTGTTTATCTTGAGTTGGATTCCTACTTTCTCTCGGGTTTCTTCGTCTGCAGTTCCACATGCTTTTCTCTATATCTCATACCACTGGGCTGGAGTTGTGTTCAGAAAACAAGTTTTAGGCCCAAGTTGCGAGGAATAGTAAGTTCAGAATATGCATTGAAATTGTCAAATGTTGACGATCGTGATATTAATGGATTCCTTAACTGAAAAGTTAATGATTGAGACTGTGTTTTGTCATGACGTACCTATTCCTCCATGTGTCCCCACATCTTGTGCAAGGCTTTGAATTAGAATTGGAGGGGGTTAGAAACCACTTCATACCAAGTCTTAAGACAAGAAAATCGAGGGGTAATAATAACACTATTGTCAAAATTCATCAACTAAGACCAGGAATGATGGTCCCGGGTGCCCAAAGGGGGATGAACGAAGCTTCGAGATGGTATCGAGGTGATGAACACCAAGGGTGAAAGTAACTCTGATGAGAGGAAAGGGGGAAGAACACTGATAACAAAATGTTAAAGGGTTGGTCATCCTCCTCGCCTGAGTGATAGGCGTGACGAGGAAATGGAGGGAATTAACTCTGGAGGCGGAGAGCCAGAGACACAGTGACCTTTGTGTAGGCTGAGGCCGTATTTCCCCCTTACAGTACATTTGGAATTTCACCAGAAGCTACAGAGGACAGTACGACTCTGTAAGTACCACAGGAGTTTTAAGATTTCGTTCAAGGAAGATATAGACCTTATGTGACTGTCAAGATCAATGATGGTGTTAGATTTCCTACCCACTTGTGGTTCTGAAAGTGTTATTATGGAGGGACCAGATGTAAGGGAGACATGCACTAAGATTATCATATTTGATGTTCCCACATATTTAGATCATGAAGATTTTCAATTAGATGACGGATTTATTGGGGCTAAATGACGTGGTTAAACTCTGATAAATCTGAGCCTAAACCATAGTTAATTGCTTTGATAAAGGGGTTAGATGTTAGAAGTTAGGTAGATTCCTTTTTGAATTTAGAAATGGTTTATCTGCAGCGCTCAAAGTATAGTATACAAGCTAGGCTTTTAAAGTGTCTCAGATCTATGGAGAATAAACAAAACTCTATGAAATTATTTCGTATAATATAGTAACCTGTAATGAGGTTAGTGATTTTGTATATTTTATGCAACCTACGTTTACAAAGTTGATCAGGTAATTGGCCAGATATATATATATATATATATATATATATATATATATATATATATCATCTTGGTGTATGGGAAGGCCATATGGGAGACGGAGAGAGAGGCAGCAGCAGGAGAGAAATGATCAAACCGTCCCGCTTGTTCATAGTTGCTGCCTGAAATTTGTCTTCTGATAGTTCTACAGTTTTTGTTTGTGTTTGTTATACTAATTAGTAACATAAGAAAATTGTAATATAATGATTAAAGAAAATTATAGTAATTATAATTTAGAATTGTTATAGGTCAAGATTTGTACGTGAAGCGGAAGACCAAAATATGGTACGGGTCAGCCAGTCGTGAGTGTAAGCGACAGCTATTGATAGTTACTGGCTTTAATTTATGATCATTTATGATATCTATTTTTTTACTTTTCTGTTAGCTGTTTTAAGTATTTGTTTTGTTTCCAGACTAAAACTTCTCTTATATGTTATTTTTTCTTGGGAAATTCTAGTTAATCGAGACGTTTATTAAGAATTATTTTTGGTCAGTTTGTTTTGTTTGAACAGACATGCATGGTGGTAAGGGACAGAATAAAAGTTACGGTTTGTTTATATTTGTTATCATTAATTAGTAATTTTCTTTTCATTTCTATCATTAGCTGGTTAAAGTGTTTGTGATATATTTAGACAAAGTTCTTTTTTCAAATCTTATTGATTACCACATGAAAGCTAGGCTCTATAAGTGTCAAGTAAACAATATGTGATATTTTAAATCGAGGTGCCATTTACCACTTGCGTTTAGATATTTGGGACCCTTGGGGATAGATTTGCCAAGATTATCACGGCCAAATTGACTGGATGGCAACCTAGGAGCTAGGCAGAATTGGATATCATAAAAACCCTGAACAGTCGGTGGTTCCTGGGGCCTACCCTCCATCCTCTTGTAACTACGCTGCTGATTACCATTTTGTTCTTTATATTTTTCAGAGGAACAAGACACTTCTGCATCTCTGTAAGGTTAAGGACTCATTGAAATGAATTCTTCAGATATCATCTGCAGTAAAAGGTAAAGTTGACAAGTTACTTTGCTCTTCTTCATAATGGGTCTCCCCTGATGTTTTCAATTAATGTTTAGCCTACCTAAGTTTTCCATTCGCACTAATATATTTGGATGGTGTACGCAGACTGTAATTTGAAAGGAATGGCCTCGCTGAGCCCCAAGATGACCCTGTTTAAGAGAAAACTTTTATTGTGAAGTAAAAATGTCGTTCAAGATGTAAATCATTTCCTAAGCTTTTCTCTTTTCCTCATGTTGCCACATTAAAGTATTTAGTTGAGCTAGTTTGTTTTTCCTTGAAACTGCATGAAATATTCATATGTGTGTAACTATGATTATTCCAATGATAATTTCATTTTATGGATTTCCCATGTTTTATGCTGATATCTATCTTCTTGTGTTTAATTACTTCATTCTGGTACCAGTTTTCACAACGCAATTTGTACATTTGATTCTTATATTTGGACTCCAGTTTATTCTTGCATTATGACTTCACCAGTCTAGTGACAACAAAATTGGCTGTAATATTACTAATCCATGTAAACTGTTTCATTGTTTATCTTTGCTATGTACTGTACACCTCCAGTTGC
>NC_092281.1:36203921-36328891 GCF_036320965.1 Panulirus ornatus
TGACATCAGTCATACATCAAATAGGTTGGAGACCTAATGACCTTGCTCATAGGTCGATGGCCGTAAAACCCAACAAGCAACAAGATCCAAACATGTGTTGTGTCTGGTGAAAGCGGTTCAAGATTTCCCACATTTATATTGATCTTTACATTATCATCCACTCCCAAAGTCACCTGGCATTCTTGTGTTTCAACAACAGACGTGATATATGCAACACCAGGCAAACATTGTACCATTATCTGATAGGTTAATTGGTGCAGAATCAAGAACCAGTGAATTTCATCGCCGCCATAAGTAAGTAAGGAAGGTGACTTTAATGATGATAAATACGACCTGGTATGGCTGTGTCTACACACTACCGCCATCTGGTCAACATTGTACATACCAACCTTTAAACTGTGACATTCAACCACAAGGTTTAAAGTCGCTCATGAAAACGGGAACTTAAAATCTATCCATTTAAATCTACCATTCATCAATCAACATTTAAACACCATCATTTGAACGTAAACCTTCCAGCTGCGTTATTTTACCAGAGTCCTTTAAGATACGTCATATAAACACAAAACTTGAATGTACGTTAAGCTTGTGCAAACCGTCATTGAATCTCAAACTTTTGAATTAGAATTGTAAAGAAATTGCGAACTTTTAACCCTGTCAAATTACAGCTATTGTACAAAATGATTTACTTAATTGACAAATTTTAATGTCAGTTAATTTAACGATATCCTTTGTGGTTCATCTTTGAAACACAAATCTTTAAACTTTGTCTCTAGAACTGAACACAACCATTACGTTTCATAACTGGAATGGAAATTTGAATAATCTATCAAAATTCGTCATATAACGCGAACTTTTAAATCCTTCCATTCAGTTGGGCCGTTACTTGCCTGGCTGCCCATTCATAATATGTCCTTTTATATTGTATGTTGCCCCTCATACATAGGGGCAACATACAATATAAAAGGACATATTATGAATGGGCAGCCAGGCAAGTAACGGCCCAACTGAATGGAAGGATTTAAAAGTTCGCGTTATATGACGAATGAGGGGCAAGTATGAAGTCTGTTGGGGATGAGAGAGCTTGGGAAGTGAGTCAGTTGTTGTTCGCTGATGATACAGCGCTGGTGGCTGATTCATGTGAGAAACTGCAGAAGCTGGTGACTGAGTTTGGAAAAGTGTGTGGAAGAAGAAAGTTAAGAGTAAATGTGAATAAGAGCAAGGTTATTAGGTATAGTAGGGTTGAGGGTCAAGTCAATTGGGAGGTGAGTTTGAATGGAGAAAAACTGGAGGAAGTGAAGTGTTTTAGATATCTGGGAGTGGATCTGGCAGCGGATGGAACCATGGAAGTGTGGAAGTCGAGAACATTATCTCGGAAAGCAAAAATGGGTATGTTTGAAGGAATAGTGGTTCCAACAATGTTGTATGGTTGCGAGGCGTGGGCTATGGATAGAGTTGTGCGCAGGAGGATGGATGTGCTGGAAATGAGATGTTTGAGGACAATGTGTGGTGTGAGGTGGTTTGATCGAGTGAGTAACGTAAGGGTAAGAGAGATGTGTGGAAATAAAAAGAGCGTGGTTGAGAGAGCAGAAGAGGGTGTTTTGAAGTGGTTTGGGCACATGGAGAGGATGAGTGAGGAAAGATTGACCAAGAGGATATATGTGTCGGAGGTGGAGGGAAGAAGGAGAAGAGGGAGACCAAATTGGAGGTGGAAAGATGGAGTGAAAAAGATTTTGTGTGATCGGGGCCTGAACATGCAGGAGGGTGAAAGGAGGGCAAGGAATAGAGTGAATTGGAGCGATGTGGTATACCGGGGTTGACGTGCTGTCAGTGGATTGAAGCAAGGCATGTGAAGCGTCTGGGGTAAACCATGGAAAGCTGTGTAGGTATGTATATTTGCGTGTGTGGACGTATGTATATACATGTGTATGGGGGGGGGGGGTTGGGCCATTTCTTTCGTCTGTTTCCTTGCGCTACCTCGCAAACGCGGGAGACTGCGACAAAGTATAATAAATAAATAAATAAAATATTGTATGTTGACTACGCTCTCATTCATTCGTTATTTGGATCGTCTCACTGATATTCCATTCATAAACTTCATTCCTAAAGCTTATTTTTGACCGCCATGTTGCTTTAAGGTTTATAATTCTTTGTGTATTTAATGATAGAAGATTCAATGATATTTCTCGTGATACTGGAATTAGAGTTAATAATGCCATCTCAGTTTTTAACTCTAACTCAAGTACCACGAAAAATATAATTGAATCTTCTATTACTGAATACACAAAGAATTATAATCTTAATATTAGTGATGGTCTATACAAATTGGATAACTTTAATGTTGATAAAATTTGTAAACAATGCACCTTCTTGTCCACATAATAAGTTTATGATACGCTTGTTGTCTGTCTTGGACAATCACATGTTTACCATATGGCGTCCTAGCTACGTTTCTTCGTTGTATATCAACTGACTGTTATATTTCTCTCTTGTGTCTCCCCTGATGATGTGAGTTTTACACGAAAGTGCACTTGGGAACTTATCGTGTTTATTTTCCCTGTGAACTCATAAGAATATACTTGATCACGTGCAAAATTGCGATCCCTTTCAATATATATATATATATATATATATATATATATATATATATATATATATATATATATATATATATATATATATATATATATATATATATATATCCTTCAGTATGTTTACTTTCGATACTGAAGAACAAAAGAAGGAGCCAAACAAGTAAATTTCGTCAAAGACATCTCTCTTTTCTTAACGCTGCCTCGCAAAGATTTTCATTAATTCAAATTGAAGAAACAGACGTATTTTTCTATTGTCTGGTTAGCTCAGTGGTAGAGCGTGAGTCTCACACACTCAAGGTCGTGGGTTCGAGACCCACACCAGACATAATTTTTGTCTTTATCTTTTTTCATTTTGTCCGCATCACATGTGTGCAACATTCAGTATGTTCGTCCAACGTTATAGTGAAGATCTTCACAATGAATTGAGGTTTTCGACCTTATCTGAAAGGGTCAGGTCCACTAAGACGTCCTTGAAATCTTCCAGAAGCTTCTGGCGATCCTCCTCCAACTGCTGGGCACATCAGAGTTAACATGGGCCGGACATCGGTTGTGGAACGACTTAATCTGCTTCCGGTAGTTAACAGGGATGATAATGAGGGCTCTGACCTCATACCAGGTCAGCTTAGTTCCAGTCCATTGCTTTGTTCCAGTCTATTGCTTAGTTCCAGTCTATTGCTTAGTTCCAGTCTATTGCTTAGTTCCAGTCTATTGCAACGATAAAAAAGTAAAACTCATTTCTTCGTGGAAAATTGAGAGGAAAACACGACAGAAACATGGAGATTTACCCTATGGTTATTTTGCCGGCTAATCGGCAACGGTCGGTCAAACACTATTTTGCCGTGGTAATCTCAGTACTTCATATAATACTATGTCACAAAATATGTTCTTGGGGGCGTAGCTCAGTGGTAGAGCACTCGCTTGGCATGCGAGAGGACCCGGGTTCAAACCCCGGCGCTTCCATTTTTATTTGGGAAATTCCTTGTTTTCAGTGTTATATATATATATGTATATATATATATATATATATATATATATATATATATATATATATATATATATATATATATATATATATATATCGTTCGATCAGTCAAGTTAAGCAACGTTGGGTCTGGTTAGTACTTGGATGGGTGACCGTCTGGGAACACCAGATGCTGTTATCCCTGGGGATAGGGAAGAAAGTATACTTGCCACGTATTCCCTGCGTGTCGTACAAGGCGACTAAAAGGGTAGGGAGCAGAAGGCCGGAAATCCTTTACTCTCATTTTCAATTTTTCAAAAGACGGAACAGAGAAGACATAAAAATATTGTAAAGATGTAACTAATATAAGATATAAGAATGAATGGAAGATACGGATTTAGCTGAAACAAGGAGTAATGAAGATTAAGGTGCAATGAAAATTATTCTGTAGTGAAGATAAATATATAAGTTGAGATTTTGTATTGAACATCAAGAAGTAATGATAATGATGAGAGTGTAGTGACGATGAGGGTTTAGTTAGGGAGTAGTGACAATTGCCTTTACAATGATAATAAGGAGGTAACACAATGAGGAACACAAACTTTACAAAGCTACGTTCAAGTCAGACTTTGAACTAAGTTCGGTAAACAGAAGGATGATGTTAAGATGAGAGTGTAGTGAGGAAGAGTATAGTGATGATAAGGATATTGTCAAGATAGGTTGTAGTGAAGATACGAATGTAGTGAAGATACGAATGTAGTAGAGATAAGGGTTATCAAAGAGTAAAGTTTATTCAAAATAATTATGTAGTGAAGATAAGAACTACTTTTAGTGAACATCAGGGAGTGCAATGATGATGGTATGGTAGAAATAACGGTGTAGTGAAGAAGAGGGTATAGCGAAGATATCATTAAGTGAAAATAAGCTAATAGTGAAGATACACGTTGGTGAATATGAGGTAGTAGTGAACTTAACCTTCTTGACCTGATCCCCCAAATCCTCCAAACTACGTTCAAGGGAGGATCCAAAGGCAACCGAAGAGGCTATTTCTCTGTGTATTGTTAGTGGTGGTAGTGGTGTGTAGGTGTGTGTAATCATCTATTTGCACTGTATTAGGGGGGAGGTTTACACTCGTGGGGCCCCATGTAAGTACGTTGTTTGTGTGAGCGGAAAAATCTAAAGCCTTCCTTGAAACCGGCTTAGTCAAGATAAGGTCATATGAAGATGAGGTTGTAGTGAAGATTATAATAGGCCTTGCATAGTGAAGATAAAGGGATTAAGGAGAGGAGATGTGGTAAAGAAGATTATAGTGAACACAAAAGGATTCAAGCTACGTGCAGGGTCGGCCTACGGGCTCAATTGAACTTACATTTTAGGTCAAAGGCATCACCAGTACACCCGGCTAGCCTTAAAGTTTATCCGTGCACACACACACACACACACACACACACACACACACACACATATATATATATATATATATATATATATATATATATATATATATATATATATATATATATATATATATATATATATATATATATATATATATATATATATATATATATATATACATATTATATATATATATTATCCCTGGGGATAGGGGAGAAAGAATACGTCCCACGTATTCCCTGCGTGTCGTAGAAGGCGACTAAAAGGGGAGGGAGTGGGTGGCTGGAAATCCTCCCCTCTCTTGTTTTTTTTTAATTTTCCAAAAGAAGGAACAGAGAAGGGGGTCAGGTGAGGATAATCCCTATAAGGCCCAGTTCTCTGTTCTTAACGCTACCTCGCTAACGCGGGAAATGGCAAATATTATGAAAGAATATATACATATATATATATTGGAAAGGAAATGCCTTGATGAATAAGAGATGCCAAGATGTGTCCTACCTCAACGATTGTTGCAGCTGTCTGGTCGACTATTTCATCAATTCCAAAACGTCATTTTAAAGAAACACATTGAATTAAAGAAACATACAATGGAGGAGACTTTTCGCATTACAAGAGAGAAGAAACTTGCCTTTCAAATGGCAATACCGACATATTGGAAGAACCGGATGTTGGACTATTGCTATGATAGATTAAGGAATGAAAGCAATAGGCTACAAAATGACACTAAATTGTAAGTTGGACCATCTTATTAATAACAGCGACTGGACTAAGAACACAAACCCTTCTTTTGTGATAAAACTGTCTGATAAACAACTAGACAAAGATTCCTTGTGTGCATTAGGCTCTGGATTAAGTTTTGTGTGCTCTAACAGGGAAGCCATCTGTGTAGATGTCACATAGTCTCTTTGTAATTCAGAGAAATACAGTAATTCAAATAGTGATGAAATTAATATCTGTAAGATTTAGTGTATGCCAATTTGTCAAAACCAGTGGAATCTAGTTGCCCTAAAAGATTTATAAGAGCTATTAACACCTTAAAAGAAGACAAGGATATAGATATTACTAAAGCAGACAAGGCTAACACTGTTGTGATTTTAGGCAAAGTAACTTTTTATCTAAATTGAATTTTCTTTTAAATGATGACATAACATATTCTAAACTCAGTAAAAATCCCTTAGAAGCAGTTAATTCCCATTTCAATAAAGAAATGAAGGTGCTGTTGAAAGTTAATTGTTTTCTTATCAAAGTTTGTCATCTTTTTTCCCTTCATGCCCATATATGTATGGACTTATCAAAACACATACAGAATTTTCCAGCAAGACCTATAGTGAGTTCAGTATGCTCCATCACATATAGATTCTCAAAATGGTTAGTTTCTTTATCAAACCATTTAGTGGGTAAGGTGTCAAATTCTAATATCATGAACAATATACATTTAGTCAGCAAGCTAAACAATATCAATGCTAATTTTGATTTCAAACTAGTCAGCTTCGATGTTTCCTCACAAAAGTTCCAGTTGATGACCTTTTAGAATACTTATTTGATGCCTTGGATGATATTCACTTACCTGTTTCAAAGATTGTTTTCATTGATCTGATAAAATTATGTATAAAAGATTGTGTATTTCAATTCAAAAGAGATTATTTTGCTCAAAAATTTGGTATGGCAATGGGTAACCCTCTTTCACCTGCAGTAAGTAATCTTTATATGGAATTTTTTGAAACAAAATTACTAAAGGATATTTTACCTTCTAATGCAATTTGGTTTAGGTTTGTAGATGATGTTCTTTGTGTTTGGCCAACAAATGAAGATTTACAAATATTTCTCCCCTTACTTAACAATTTAGTACCTTCCATCAAATCTACTGTAGAAAATGAAAATAATGGTATGCTACCATTTTTAGATTGCATGATCCATAGGCAAGGAAACAAGTTTAAGTTTAGCATATACAGAAAACCTACCAATGTCTGCTCATATATCCATTATTACTCATCTCAACATGACAGCTAAATTATCATATATATATATATGTATATATATATATATATATATATATATATATATATATATATATATATATATATATATATATATATATATATATATATATATATATATATATATATATATACATATATATATATATATATATATATATATATATATATTTTTTTTTTTTTTTTTTCAAACTATTCGCCATTTCCCGCGTTAGCGAGGTAGCGTTAAGAACAGAGAGCTGGGCCATTGAGGGACTATCCTCACCTGGCCCCCTTCTCTGTTCCTTCTTTTGGAAAATTAAAAAAAAAAAAAAAAAAAAAAAAAAAAAAAAAAAAAAATATATATATATATATATATATATATATATATATATATATATATATATATATATATATATATATATATGTATATATATATTTTTTTTTTATACTTTGTCGCTGTCTCCCGCGTTTGCGAGGTAGCGCAAGGAAACAGACGAAAGAGATGGCCCAACCCCCCCCCCATACACATGTATATACATACGTCCACACACGCAAATATACATACCCACACAGCTTTCCATGGTTTACCCCAGACGCTTCACATGCCTTGATTCAATCCACTGACAGCACGTCAACCCCAGTATACCACATCGCTCCAATTCACTCTATTCCTTGCCCTCCTTTCACCCTCCTGCATGTTCAGGCCCCGATCACACAAAATCTTTTTCACTCCATCTTTCCACCTCCAATTTGGTCTCCCTCTTCTCCTCGTTCCCTCCACCTCCGACACATATATCCTCTTGGTCAATCTTTCCTCACTCATTCTCTCCATGTGCCCAAACCATTTCAAAACACCCTCTTCTGCTCTCTCAACCACGCTCTTTTTATTTCCACACATCTCTCTTACCCTTACGTTACTTACTCGATCAAACCACCTCACACCACACATTGTCCTCAAACATCTCATTTCCAGCACATCCATCCTCCTGCGCACAACTCTATCCATAGCCCACGCCTCGCAACCATACAACATTGTTGGAACCACTATTCCTTCAAACATACCCATTTTTGCTTTCCGAGATAATGTTCTCGACTTCCACACATTCTTCAAGGCTCCCAGAATTTTCGCCCCCTCCCCCACCCTATGATCCACTTCCGCTTCCATGGTTCCATCCGCTGCCAGATCCACTCCCAGATATCTAAAACACTTCACTTCCTCCAGTTTTTCTCCATTCAAACTCACCTCCCAATTGACTTGACCCTCAACCCTACTGTACCTAATAACCTTGCTCTTATTCACATTTACTCTTAACTTTCTTCTTCCACACACTTTACCAAACTCAGTCACCAGCTTCTGCAGTTTCTCACATGAATCAGCCACCAGCGCTGTATCATCAGCGAACAACAACTGACTCACTTCCCAAGCTCTCTCATCCCCAACAGACTTCATACTTTGCCCCTCTTTCCAAAACTCTTGCATTCACCTCCCTAACAACCCCATCCATAAACAAATTAAACAACCATGGAGACATCACACACCCCTGCCGCAAACCTACATTCACTGAGAACCAATCACTTTCCTCTCTTCCTATACGTACACATGCCTTACATCCTCGATAAAAACTTTTCACTGCTTCTAACAACTTGCCTCCCACACCATATATTCTTAATACCTTCCACAGAGCATCTCTATCAACTCTATCATATGCCTTCTCCAGATCCATAAATGCTACATACAAATCCATTTGCTTTTCTAAGTATTTCTCACATACATTCTTCAAAGCAAACACCTGATCCACACATCCTCTACCACTTCTGAAACCACACTGCTCTTCCCCAATCTGATGCTCTGTACATGCCTTCACCCTCTCAATCAATACCCTCCCATATAATTTACCAGGAATACTCAACAAACTTATACCTCTGTAATTTGAGCACTCACTCTTATCCCCTTTGCCTTTGTACAATGGCACTATGCACGCATTCCGCCAATCCTCAAGCACCTCACCATGAGTCATACATACATTAAATAACCTTACCAACCAGTCAACAATGCAGTCACCCCCTTTTTTAATAAATTCCACTGCAATACCATCCAAACCTGCTGCCTTGCCGGCTTTCATCTCCCGCAAAGCTTTCACTACCTCTTCTCTGTTTACCAAATCATTTTCCCTAACCCTCTCACTTTGCACACCACCTCGACCAAAACACCCTATATCTGCCACTCTATCATCAAACACATTCAACAAACCTTCAAAATACTCACTCCATCTCCTTCTCACATCACCACTACTTGTTATCACCTCCCCATTTGCGCCCTTCACTGAAGTTACCATTTGCTCCCTTGTCTTACGCACTTTATTTACCTCCTTCCAGAACATCTTTTTATTCTCCCTAAAATTTAATGATACTCTCTCACCCCAACTCTCATTTGCCCTTTTTTTTCACCTCTTGCACCTTTCTCTAGACCTCCTGTCTCTTTCTTTTATACATCTCCCACTCAATTGCATTTTTTCCCTGCAAAAATCGTCCAAATACCTCTCTCTTCTCTTTCACTAATACTCTTACTTCTTCATCCCACCACTCACTACCCTTTCTAATCAACCCACCTCCCACTCTTCTCATGCCACAAGCATCTTTTGCGCAATCCATCAATGATTCCCTAAATACATCCCATTCCTCCCCCACTCCCCTTACTTCCATTGTTCTCACCTTTTTCCATTCTGTACTCAGTCTCTCCTGGTACTTCCTCACACAGGTCTCCTTCCCAAGCTCACTTACTCTCACCACCCTCTTCACCCCAACATTCACTCTTCTTTTCTGAAAACCCATACAAATCTTCACCTTAGCCTCCACAAGATAATGATCAGACATCCCTCCAGTTGCACCTCTCAGCACATTAACATCCAAAAGTCTCTCTTTCGCACGCCTATCAATTAACACGTAATCCAATAACGCTCTCTGGCCATCTCTTCTACTTACATAAGTATACTTATGTATATCTCGCTTTTTAAACCAGGTATTCCCAATCATCAGTCCTTTTTCAGCACATAAATCTACAAGCTCTTCACCATTTCCATTTACAACACTGAACACCCCATGTATACCAATTATTCCCTCAACTGCCACATTACTCATCTTTGCATTCAAATCACCCATCACTATAACCCGGTCTCTTGCATCAAAACCACTATATATATATATATATATATATATATATATATATATATATATATATATATATATATATATATATATATATATATATATATATATATATATATATATATATATATATATGTATATATATATATATATATATATATATATATATATATATATATATATATATATATATATATATATATATATATATATATATATATTGGAAAGGATCACAATTTTGAGCGTGATCAAGATATTCCTATAAGCCCACGGGGAAAATGAAACACGATAAGTTCCCGAGTTCACTTTCGTGTAAAACTCACATCATCAGGGGAGACACAAGAGAGAAATATAACAGTCAGTTGATATACAACGAAGAGACGTAGCTAGGACGCCATTTGGTAAACATGTGATTGACCAAGACAGAGGACGAGCGTATCATAAACTTATCATTTTACAAATTTTATCAACACTAAAGTTATCTAATTTGTACAGACCATCACTGATATTGAGATTATAATTCTTTGTGTATTTAATAACAGAAGATTACTCCAGCTCTATTACCACTAGAAATATCATTGGATCTTCTATCATTAAATACACAAAGAATTATAATCCTATCATTAGTGATGGTCTATACAAATTAGATAACTTTATTCTGCACATTAGCCTTCTATTAACCCCGTTATCGCTGTCGTTTATCCGTTTATTTCTGGCATTTTCCTCAAAGTATACCTGACTTTATAATATATTTTTCTAAACGACTTTTGAAAATATTTATGGTTTTAGCATTCACAACGTCTGACGGTAACTTATTCCAGTGTTAAACCACACCTATAGGAAAAGAAACTTTATCCCACGTCCGTACTACATCATTTAGCTTTGAGTTTTATTCCATTTGTCCTGGTAACCGCATTTTCTTGTATTTCGAAAAGATGCTCGAGGTTTACTTTATTGAACTTATTCAGAATTTTGAACACTTGGATTAAGTCGCTGCGAAGTCAACGTGTCTTAAGGGAGAAGAGATCCAATCATTATAGCCTCTCTTCGTATACCAGATTTCTAAAGGATGAATTCCAGATTTCTTCATCTTGCCTGTCGGCTGATAGAGAGAGAGAGAGAGAGAGAGAGAGAGAGAGAGAGAGAGAGAGAGAGAGAGAGAGAACCTACCTACGAGTATTTACGATCACAAAAAAATACTGAAAACAAAGGCCCCGCCGGGATTCGAACCCGGGCCAACTGTTTATGAGGCAGACGTGCTAACCACTACATCACGGAGCCACTTGTCAGTGTCAGAAAAATTTCTTATATATCAACAAACGTGACTGAGACTTAAAGAATCTGGTACAAACATTATGGTTATTGTGATAAATGATTTGTTTATGATAAATCTAAATTGTGTTGCATTATAATGATTGTTCAGAACCAAGATCTTTAAGCCTGAATCCTTAAGATTATATAAGATATAATAAAAACATGTTAGATACATAAGAATTTGATTTTAAAGAACAGAACGTATTATCATGTGGGTATCTAAGTGAAAATGAAATACAAGGAGTTAGTTTATGGCAGGAGTATTCTATCTTTGAACAAAATATCTACATCTACGTCCCTGATCTTTCATCATCATTTCTTATGTTTACTATCAAGAATGTCTTTTATCTAACATAAAAATTCTGTATAGGTATTTGATTAATGTTCCCCAACGACGCGTTGTATAACTCTTCGTTAGTGAAGTTCATTTCGTGTAATGGATCATGCATTACAAAGCTGTGTCTATCCACACAATTGTTACACGTTCCGGGTAAAGATATATTCTAGAGATAACGTACATATAACATATGTAAGTTTTCTATAAACATTTATAAAAAAAATTTCTCAGGGACAATAGCTAAGACTTTCGTTTTAAAGTTGATCAGTTGTAAGTGATCAAGCATTACAAAGGTGTGTCCATTGACACAGGTGCTACTGATCCCGGGTAAAGGTATTTCACCATCTTTGTATCTTTAACCTTCCTAGTTATAGATGTTTCATCCCTGATTCCATCCTCACAATCGATGTATGTGGTTTGTGTTGTCTTTATCCTTAACATATCATTAGTCAGTTGAAATGGAGAACATGCTTCTGAGCCTTGCCACTCTAATCTGTCTTTCACATGCTATTCAAGAGGGGTTACCGGATTCCGCCTATGTGTTTACGCCAGAAGTAACAAGTTACCTCCGGACGTCATCATCTTTTATTACTTTTGATGTTTTGAAAAATTTGGGTAACAGATTTGGTTTTATGATATTATTAAGGATGTTAAAATTCACATATTATATTCTTTATTTGTCACTTAGTTAGATCAAGTTCGTCAATCTTGATTGTTTGTGTCTATTTGATATTCATATACATTTCCTCTAAAAAGAAATTATATCAGTTCATATTGAATATTTCTAAGGAAAAGTCTATAATTTTTTCATTAGTATTCATCACAGTAGAATAAACAAGTCTATTTTTCAAAGTATATCTAATAAATATTCCTAAAATTTTGAAGAATATAAACTCATAACTTGTTTAAGACCTTCTAAACCTTGTGCTGATAATAACTATATTACGTTTCTGTAGACAATATCGTTTTAATGCGTAAAACCAGGATAAAAGGATTGTAATATAAAATTTGATGGTATTATGTTTAGGTTGTTGAAGATATTACTGATTTCTACATGTAAAACATCTATTTTTTATATTCTTATTTATTTTGCTTTGTCGCTGTCTCCAGCGTTAGCGAGGTAGCGCAAGGAAACAGACGAAAGAATGGCCCAACCCGCCCACATACACATGTATATACATACACGTCCACACACGCAAATATACATACCTATGTATCTCAATATACACATATATATACACACACAGACATATACATATATACTCATGTACATAATTCATACTGTCTGCCTTTATTTGTTCCCATCGCCACCTCGCCACACATGGAATAACATCCCCCTCCCCCTTCATGTGTGCGAGGTAGCGCTAGGAAAGGACACCAAAGGCCCCATTCGTTCACACTCAGTCTCTAACTGTCATGTAATAATGCACCGAAACCACAACTCCCTTTCCACATCCAGGCCCCACACAACTTTCCATGGTTTACCCCAGACGCTTCACATACCCTGGTTCAATCCATTGACAGCACGTCGGCCCCGGTATACCACATCGTTCCAATTCACTCTATTCCTTGCACGCCTTTCACCCTCCTGCATGTTCAGGCCCCGATCACTGAAAATCTTTTTCACTCCATCTCTCCACCTCCAATTTGGTCTCCCACTTCTCCTCGTTCCCTCCACTTCTGACACATATATCCTCTTGGTCAATCTTTCCTCACTCATTCTCTCCATGTGACCAAACCATTTCAAAACACCCTCTTCTGCTCTCTCAACCACACTCTTTTTATTTCCACACATCTCTCTTACCCTTACATTACTTACTCGATCAAACCACCTCGCACCACATATTGTCCTCAAACATCTCATTTCCAGCACATCCACCCTCCTGCGCACAACTCTATCCATAGCCCACGCCTCGCAACTATACAATATTGATGGAACCACTATTCCTTCAAACATATCTATTTTTGCTTTCCGAGATAATGTTCTCGACTTCCAAACATTCTTCAAGGCTCCCAGAATTTTCGCCCCCTCCCCCACCCTATGATTCACTTCCGCTTCCATGGTTCCATCCGCTGCCAGATCCACTCCCAAATATCTAAAACACTTTACTTCCTCCAGTTTTTCTCCATTCAAACTTACCTCCCAATTGACTTGACCCTCAACCCTACTGTACTTAATAACCTTGCTCTTATTCACATCTACTCTTAACTTTCTTCTTTCACACACTTTACCAAACTCAGTCACCAGCTTCTGCAGTTTCTTACATGAATCAGCCACCAGCGCTGTATCATCAGCGAACAACAACTGACTCACTTCCCAAACTCTCTCATCCACAACAGACTTCATACTTGCCCCTCTTTCCAAAACTCTTGCATTCACCTCCCTAACAACCCCATCCATAAACAAATTAAACAACCATGGAGACATCACACACCCCTGCCGCAAACCTACATTCACTTAGAACCAATCACTTTCCTCTCTTCCTACACGTACACATGTCTTACATCCTCGATAAAAACTTTTCACTGCTTCTAACAACTTGCCTCCCACACCATATATTCTTAATACCTTCCACAGAGCATCTCTATCAACTCTATCATATGCCTTCTCCAGATCCATAAATGCTACATACAAATCCATTTGTTATTCTAAGTATTTCTCACATACATTCTTCAAAGCAAACTCCTGATCCACACATCCTCTACTACTTCTGAAACCACACTGCTCTTCCCCAATCTGATACTCTGTACACGCCTTCACCCTCTCAATCGATACCATCCCATATAATTTACCAGAAATACTCAACAAACTTATACCTCTGTAATTTGAGCACTCACTCTTATCCCCTTTGCCTTTGTACAATGGCACTATGCAAGCATTCCGCCAATCCTCAGGCACCTCACCATGAATCATACACACATTAAATAACCTTACCAATCAGTCAACAATACAGTCACCCACTTTTTTAATAAATTCCACTGCAATACCATCCAAACCTGCTGCGTTGCCGGCTTTCATCTTCCGTAAAGCTTTTACTACCTCTTCTCTATTTACCAAATCATATTCCCTAACCCTCTCACTTTGCACACCACCTCGACCAAAACACCCTATGTCTGCCACTCTATCATCAAACACATTCAACAAACCTTCAAAATACTCACTCCATCTCCTTCTCATATCACCACTACTTGTTATCACCTCCCCATTAGCCCCTTTCACTGAAGTTCCCATTTGCTCCCTTATCTTACGCACTTTATTTACCTCCTTCCATAACATCTTTTTATTCTCCCTGAAATTTAATGATACTATCTCACCCCAACTCTCATTTGCCCTCTGTTTCACCTCTTGCACCTTTCTCTTGACCTCCTGCCTCCTTCTTTTATACATCTCCCACTCATTTGCTTTTTTTCCCTGCAAAAATCGTCCAAATGCCTCTCTCTTCTCTTTAACTAATAGTCTTACTTCTTCATCCCACCACTCACTACCTTTTCTAATCAACCCACCTCCCACGCTTCTCATGCCACAAGCATCTTTTGCGCAAGCCATCAATGCTTCCCTAAATGCAGCCCATTCCTCCCCCACTCCCCTTACCTCCTTTGTTCTCACCTTTTTCCATTCTGTACTCAGTCTCTCCTGGTACTTCCTCACACAAGTCTCCTTCCTAAGCTCACTTACTCTCACCACTCTCTTCACCCCAACATTCTCTCTTCTTTTCTGAAAACATTTATGTTATCTGCAAAATAGAAATCTTTATGCTAGATATGTTGATTCTACCGGTTTCACGTTACATGCATTTCTGTACCCTATGCTACAGAAAAATTATGGGATTCTATTCATTATCGTATAAAATAATTTGCTTAGATAAAATATTTCATATATTTTCAATATGTATCCACTGGGGGAAAATACACTTTTGCCATCTGTGTTCTATGGTAATCAGTAATTGGTTCTTAGGTCAAGTAAGTATGTATTTTTGTGTGTGTGTGGGGGGAGGGGGTGTCAGTAAATTATATATATATATATATATATATATATATATATATATATATATATATATATATATATATATATATATATATATATATATATATATATCTTTTCTTTCTTTTCTTTCTTTTAAACTATCCGCCATTTCCCGCATTAGCGAGGTAGCGTTAAGAACAGAGGACTGGGCCTTTGTGGAATATCCTCACCTGGCCCCCCTCTGTTCCTTCTTTTGGAAAATTAAAAAAAAGAAAAAAAAAAAAACGAGAGGGGAGGATTTCCAGCCTCCTGCTCCCTCCCCTTTTAGTCGCCTTCTACGACACGCAGGGAATACGTGGGAAGTATTCTTCATCCCCTATCCCCAGGGATCATATATATATATATATATATATATATATATATATATATATATATATATATATATATATATATATATATATATATATATATATATATATATATATATATATATATATATATATATATATATATATATATAATTTTTCAAAAGAGGAACAGAGGAGGGGTCAAGTGAGTATATTCTTTCAAGGGCTCAGTCCTCTGTTCTTAACGCTACCTCGCTGACGCGGGAAATGGTGAATAGTATGAAAAAAAATATACTCAACTATTCTAATCCGGTTTGATCTGGATTTTCGAGTATATATATAGCACGTTCTTGGGCTCTAGGCTCATTCATCTCCAAGATGTGCTACAGGAAGAGCCTCTCCCGATTGGATGTGGAACATCTTATTGCAACTGGGGAACTTCTTGGAGAAGGTGCTTTCGGAACGGCTTATCGTGTGAAATGGGACGGTGCTGACACCGTCCTTAAAGTCGGAAAGACTTTCAGTGTTGCACCTCCTGTGTTGTATGAGCTGGAGGCCTATTTTCTGGAAAAGGTCAGTGGAGCCGGAGGAGCCCCTCGACTGCTGGCCACCTCTGACGATCCTCCAGCTCTTCTCACAACCTTCGTTGGTTCCGACACCCTCGGAGACCTGCTCCTGGATCGTGAGCTTCCCGACAAGTACCTAGGCCTCATCGGACTTCAGGTCTGCCTCCGTGTCAAAGAGCTACACGACATTGGTGTCTACCACAATGACCTACACACGGGAAACATCGTGGTCACCATCCCACACGATCTCTCACTCCCGCCCGAGGTCAGCTTGATATATATAGGCGTTGCCTCATACCATCCATCTGCCTTTACTCAATTGCCGGCAGACGACAGGTACCACATCTTGAAGACTACGAACAGTAGCGTCATCACTCCCATAACACCAGACTTGGGTGACTTGGGGTACCTCCTTCACGACGACATACTCAGCGCAACGGAACAGGAAGCTCCAGAGTCTGTAATCAACGTAACTCGCCAGGCAGCTCTAGGCCATATTAAAGATAAATGAGATTATTTCTGCATTAACGGAATTCGTCTCAAGCAGTACCACCTCCTCATGAGCCAGTCACCTCCCATGGGGGAGTGACAGGCCATGTGGCAGCGCTCGTAAAGGTAAGAGCGATGTGGGGGGTTGTCAGAGAGGGAACCCTCTGTACAGTTAGGTGGCTTCAACGTACAGCCCAAAACATGTGACAATCTCCATCTGAGGACAAATCTCACCAGGACACCAATAGAGACAACTGAGATAATCTGTATCTCCACCGATGTGTTCCATGCACTGGAAGAAGGTAGTGTGAGGGGGATGATGAGGACCCGAAGTCGATCCCCTGACCTAGCGCTACTCCAGGTGGCGGGTCTGGTTAACTCTTGAGGACATATTAACTCTCAGAGGCTACCAGGGGTCACACACACACACACACACATACACACACACACACACACACACACACACACACACACACACACACACACACACACACACACACACACACACACACACACACACACACAAACACACACACACACACGCACACACACATCTTGTGCATTTTTTCTGTTAGTTTGTGCTTTTCTAGTTTTGTGATTGACCCTGACAAGCACATAGTTCTGGCCATAAGTAGGAAGTAAAAAGCTTAGTATTCTAGTTCTGGCTATAAGTAGGAGGTGAAAAGCTTAGTATTCTAGTTCTGGCTATAAGTAGGAGGTGAAAAGCTTAGTATTCTAGTTCTGGCCATAAGTAGGAAGTAAAAAGCTTAGTGTTCTAGTTCTGGCTATAAGTAGGAGGTGAAAAGCTTAGTATTCTAGTTCTGGCTATAAGTAGGAGGTGAAAAGCTTAGTATTCTAGTTCTGGCCATAAGTAGGAAGTAAAAAGCTTAGTGTTCTAGTTCTGGCTATAAGTAGGAGGTGAAAAGCTTAGTATTCTAGTTCTGGCTATAAGTAGGAGGTGAAAAGCTTAGTATTCTAGTTCTGGTTATAAGTAGGTGAAAAGCTTAGTATTCTAGTTCTGACCATAAGTAGGTGGTGAAAAGCTTAATAGTCTAGTTCTGACCCTAAGTAGGAGGTGCAAAGCTTAGTATTCTAGTTCTGACGATAAGTAGTAGGTGAAAAGCTTAATATTCTAGTTCTGATCCTAAGTAGGAGGTGAAAAGCTTAGTATTCTAGTTCTGACCATAAGTAAGAGGTGAAAAGCTTAATGGTAGGAGGTGAAAAGTTTAGTATTCTAGTTCTGACGATAAGTGGGGGGGGGGGTGAAAAGCCTAATATTCTAGTTCTGGCCATAAGTAGGAGGTGAAAAGCTTAGTATTCTAGTTCTGACCATAAGTGGGGGGGGGGGGGGTGAAAAGCTTAATATTCTAGTTCTGACCCTAAGTAGGAGGTGAAAAGCTTAGTATTCTAGTTCTGACCATAAGTAAGAGGTGAAAAGCTTAATGGTAGGAGGTGAAAAGCTTAGTATTCTAGTTCTGACCATAAGTGGGGGGGGGGGGGGGTGAAAAGCCTAATATTCTAGTTCTGGCCATAAGTAGGAGGTGAAAAGCTTAGTATTCTAGTTCTGACCATAAGTAAGAGGTGAAAAGCTTAATGGTAGGAGGTGAAAAGCTTAGTATTCTAGTTCTGACCATAAGTGGGGGGGGGGGTGAAAAGCTTAATATTCTAGTTCTGACCCTAAGTAGGAGGTGAAAAGCTTAGTATTCTAGTTCTGACCATAAGTAAGAGGTGAAAAGCTTAATGGTAGGAGGTGAAAAGCTTAGTATTCTAGTTCTGACCATAAGTGGGGGGGGGGGGGTGAAAAGCCTAATATTCTAGTTCTGGCCATAAGTAGGAGGTGAAAAGCTTAGTATTCTAGTTCTGACCATAAGTAAGAGGTGAAAAGCTTAATGGTAGGAGGTGAAAAGCTTAGTATTCTAGTTCTGACCATAAGTAAGAGGTGAAAAGCTTAATGGTAGGAGGTGAAAAGCTTAGTATTCTAGTTCTGACCATAAGTGGGGGGGGGGGGGTGAAAAGCCTAATATTCTAGTTCTGGCCATAAGTAGGAGGTGAAAAGCTTAGTATTCTAGTTCTGACCATAAGTGGGGGGGGGGGGGTGAAAAGCCTAATATTCTAGTTCTGGCCATAAGTAGGAGGTGAAAAGCTTAGTATTCTAGTTCTGACCATAAGTAAGAGGTGAAAAGCTTAATGGTAGGAGGTGAAAAGCTTAGTATTCTAGTTTTGACCATAAGTAAGAGGTGAAAAGCCTAATATTCTAGTTCTGGCCATAAGTAGGAGGTGAAAAGCTTAATATTCTAGTTCTGACCCTAAGTAGGAGGTGAAAAGCTTAATATTCTAGTTCTGGCCATAAGTAGGAGGTGAAAAGCTTAATATTCTAGTTCTGACCCTAAGTAGGAGGTGAAAAGCTTAATATTCTAGTTCTGGCCATAAGTAGGAGGTGAAAAGCTTAGTATACTAGTTTTGACTATAAGTAGGTGATGGAAAGCTTGGTAGATAATTCCTTATCCATATACTTAAATGCTGTTTTAATATTTGGCAGTAGACATCTCATTCCCATGAGGGTCTTCCTAATATGGTATACTGGCAACAGATTTGGTAGAGTGTCAACTTCCAAAATTCTCTTCACTCACAAATTTCTTCCGCTTATATCCTGCTGAACAATATTTATATTGAGATCTTCTTTCATTGTGTACCACCTCCATTACTTTTTTATTTACTTGGTTTGAATTTCATTCCTCATATGTCACACAACTTGTCCCTTTGTAAGTTGATGCAAACCTCACCACATTCCACTTCCCTCATGATCTGTGCATCATCAGCAAAGATATTGAATTAGGATCATCATCTGCCAGGCCCCATAAATCTAGCTAAAAGCTGTTCAGTTTCATTCTTAGAAAGTTCTGGAGCAGAAGGAGCCATGCAGGGAGTGCTGTTGCACTGGTTTGTTAAAAGTGGAAATTATATTTGGAAATCTATATAGGTATACAGTAAAGAACACTGCACTTAAACTCGGAAAATGAGATATTGATAACAATGGACTAAATGTCTCATGACAACCTGAAATGAGCGGAAGCTATAAGAAAAGATGTGCTTATTCAGGAGTGATATTTATAAGTCTCATTTCTTGCTTGATACTGCAGCGTTTTCATAGTTTGGTAGAGTTGCTTTTCATACTCAACTTTTGTTTACATAGCGGGAGCCTTCGAGGTGCTGGCAACACAACAGTCATGTGAGTTAATTTATGTTAAGAATGACAGGATGTAAATATTAGTTGTATCTTAAGTAATACTTTACTATAGCTAAAAGGTGTTATGTTCTTGGCTTAAATAACAACCATGGAGAAGGTGCTGCAGCTACGATTACCAGTATTCCTCTCGGTCTTTCACAGGCCACAACTTCAGCAACCATTAATGGTTGGAAGGTGAGTGTTGTCATGGATTCATGCCGTAATGCAGTACTGACAGCTACATTAGTGAGAGAGTTGCACAGCAACTGAAATTAAAAGTACATCTAGCCAGTAAGGGCATCACTATGGTTCAGAAATCTCTGAATACCTGTTCTCCAGGATATGTCATAGTTGACCTTATTCTCAGTCTCAATAACCAGTCATATCCAGCTTCATGACTTGGTATACTGAATGACCTATGTTCTGATGTAAAACTTGACCAGGACTTCCAGCGACAGCATCTAAGTATGAAATTTGAATTTGGTGGACCCAGGCCTGAGCTGACTTTAGATGGTGATAATATACTCATAACAGCAACATTAGAAGAACTATCTCTCTTTCCTAATTTGTAACCTAACTGCAAACCAATTGCTACCAAATCAAGAAGTTTTATTGTATTTTACTTTTACCTAAAACTTAAGTAATACCTTATAATGATAATAATGATAATGATAATAATAATAATGATAATAATAATACCCCAAGGTCTGAACCTCATCACCACCACCCCAAGGTCTAAACCTCATCAACTACCACCCTACGTTGCTCCTCAAGGTTTGAACCTCCTCATAAGGTGAGAGTGGCGGAGGGAGCGGGCGAACTCCACCAGGTTTGCCACCCTGCTGTGGGGAGTTCCCATAATACGCTGCAGCCGCAAAACCCGGATAAACCATTTCAGATGTGGTCCTCCTGCCCCACGACGCTTCTGACCATCACCTTTTTCTTCTTCCTGTCCATCTCCATCCTCAACTTTCTCATCATCCATAGGCACTTCCACAAAGTCTCCCCTTTCAACCTGTGGCAAGCCTTCCTCGCGCCTCACTTCCCCCACAATGTCACTCACCTTGAGGTCCATTGCCACATCCATATCAACATATACGTCTCTGCTGAGGTTGCGCACATCTCTACCATCATCGTGCACAACGCTGACATCGTCAGCCACGACGCTCACATCCTGTGATGCCACCCTGGATCCTCGCCACCCTTCAATCCACCACCAGCAAGTGAAGCTCCACAATGTCACCCGAGCAAACCACCACCAGTATCCTCCGCTGGACAGTTCCTCTTCACACCATTCAAACTCGCTCCGCTCAACTACTCCCATCTCCTCAAGAGGCCACTGGAGTTGCATGTAATACAGGACCGAGATCAGCCTGGATGCGGTGTTGTCGCCGTAAGTGATTGCGTATCCGTACCAGAAGGTAAGGATGGTATATGCTGCTTTCCGTGAGAATACTCCTGCCACGCACACCACCACGGGAGCTACAATCAGCAAACCACACACCCATAGTGACACGAATGCTTCATCCTGGTCCTGCTGAGTGAGTGTCTTACCAAATAAGCTGCCAGATGGAATGAGTTCTACTCCAGTGTAGATCAGGCAGCCACAGTCCAGCACAATTATTAACAGAGAAACCAACTGGAATACCCAGAAGAGCAGAGTGTCACACACGAAGGCCATTATCGATTATTGATATGTGCATCGCACGACTCACTCACAACACTCTATATCCCACTTAGCCAAAAAATATTTAGCTGACATGAGATGCTAAGCATTTTTTCAGATGATTACTTTAACCCAATATATCCCACTTATGCAGAAAAAATAAGGTAAAAAAAAAAAAGAAAAACACATACATATGGTGCTATGGATGTTCAGATAAGCATAACGTAGTGGAAATGAGATTGTAATAAAGTTGTTAGCTAATACAAAAGTGTAGTGAGGATAATGTTGTAGTGAAGATAACCTTGACCTATCAGACAGAATATATAACGAAGGTAAACAACTGGACAATGATTTGCAGTGTTATCGGAAGAGATGTGTAGTTCAATGAGTTTTGAAAAACCATAATGTCAAGGAATTGTTAGCCAATACGATGGCGTAGTGGAGATATATTTTTGTGATGAGAGCTTGTAGTGAATATAAACGTTTTCATTTCTTATCCCACTTAAACAAAAACTACAGTAAAGATCAGATTGTAGTGAAGATACACTTTATGATCTCATCCCACTTAGGCAAAAGATACAGTAAAGATTGTAGTGATGACAACCTTTTTTGATATCTTATCAGGCAAAAATACAATAAAGATCAGATTGTAGAAGATAATATTTTTCATCTCGTATTCCACATAGGCAAAAAATACAGTAAAGATCAGACTGTAGTGAAGATGACCTTTTTTACCATATGCCAATACGGCAGAAAAAAAAATATGAAAGAAAGGTAACAAAAAGAAAAGAAATGCAAGTCATAATGTTGGGAAAATATGAGCAGATAAAGGTTTATACTGAGAATGAAAATGTAATGAAGTTGTTAAGGAACACGAGGGAGAAGTAAAGTTTTGAGGCAAAACATGCCTTCCATTTACGCTTGATAATCAACTGAATTAAACCAGAAGTCATCTTATACTATCATTATGATAACTCATCCAACTATGATAAGACCATAATTATCGACACTACTAAAAGCAAAAAGGGGGGGGGGAATCTATTTAATCAAACTGTTGATGACGGTTATGTTATATATATATATATATATATATATATATATATATATATATATATATATATATATATATATATATATATATATATATATATATATATATATATATATATGGTAAATTATATGGGAGGGTATTGATCGAGAGGGTGAAGGCATGTACAGAGCATCAGATTGGGGAAGAGCAGTGTGGTTTCAGAAGTGGTAGAGGATGTGTGGATCAGGTGTTTGCTTTGAAGAATGTATGTGAGAAATACTTAGAAAAGCAAATGGATTTGTATGTAGCATTTATGGATCTGGAGAAGGCATATGATAGAGTTGATAGAGATGCTCTGTGGAAGGTATTAAGAATATATGGTGTGGGAGGCAAGTTGTTAGAAGCAGTGAAAAGTTTTTACCGAGGATGTAAGGCATATGTACGCGTAGAAAGAGAGGAAAGTGATTGGTTTTCAGTGAATGTAGGTTTGCGGCAGGGGTGTGTGATGTCTCCATGGTTGTTTAATTTGTTTATGGATGGGGTTGTAAGGGAGGTAAATGCAAGAGTCCTGGAAAGAGGGGCAAGTATGAAGTCTGTTGGGGATGAGAGAGCTTGGGAAGTGAGTCAGTTGTTGTTCGCTGATGATACAGCGCTGGTGGCTGATTCATGTGAGAAACTGCAGAAGCTGGTGACTGAGTTTGGTAAAGTGTGTGGAAGAAGAAAGTTGAGAGTAAATGTGAATAAGAGCAAGGTTATTAGGTACAGTAGGGGTGAGGGTCAAGTCAATTGGGAGGTGAGTTTGAATGGAGAAAAACTGGAGGAAGTGAAGTGTTTTAGATATCTGGGAGTGGATCTGTCAGCGGATGGAACCATGGAAGCGGAAGTGGATCATAGGGTGGGGGAGGGGGCGAAAATTTTGGGAGCCTTGAAAAATGTGTGGAAGTCGAGAACATTATCTCGGAAAGCGAAAATGGGTATGTTTGAGGGAATAGTGGTTCCAACAATGTTGTATGGTTGCGAGGCGTGGGCTATGGATAGAGATGTGCGCAGGAGGATGGATGTGCTGGAAATGAGATGTTTGAGGACAATGTGTGGTGTGAGGTGGTTTGATCGAGTAAGTAACGTAAGGGTAAGAGAGATGTGTGGAAATAAAAAGAGCGTGGTTGAGAGAGCAGAAGAGGGTGTTTTGAAATGGTTTGGGCACATGGAGAGAATGAGTGAGGAGAGATTGACCAAGAGGATATATGTGTCGGAGGTGGAGGGAACGAGGAGAAGAGGGAGACCAAATTGGAGGTGGAAAGATGGAGTGAAAAAGATTTTGTGTGATCGGGGCCTGAACATGCAGGAGGGTGAAAGGAGGGCAAGGAATAGAGTGAATTGGAGTCATGTGGTATACAGGGGTTGACGTGCTGTCAGTGGATTGAATCAAGGCATGTGAAGCGTCTGGGGTAAACCATGGAAAGCTGTGTAGGTATGTATATTTGCGTGTGTGGACGTGTGTATGTACATGTGTATGGGGGGGGGTTGGGCCATTTCTTTCGTCTGTTTCCTTGCGCTACCTCGCAAACGCGGGAGACAGCGACAAAGTATAAAAAAAAAAAAAAAAAAAAAAAAATATATATATATATATATATATATATATATATATATATATATATATATATATATATATATATATATATATATATATATATATATATATATATATGTATATATATATATATATACAAATTGACATACGAAAAATTACATTTCTACAAAGATATAAGCAAAAAAACATTTATGAGAAAAGATATTTATAAATCTCAAGAAAATACTCTTCATTTATGTGTATCTCTCTCTTGAAGATCTTCTCACTGGAAAAAAAGGTTGTTTAGCGGGCTTTTCTTTGAACGCTTAAGACATCCACGTCCTCCACCAACACTGAGTCCCATGTCTTGTAAACTTTATATATACACACACACATATATATATATATAGTTGGGGAAGAGCAGTGTGGTTTCAGAAGTGGTAGAGGTTGTGTGGATCAGGTGTTTGCTTTGAAGAATGTATGTGAGAAATACTTAGAAAAGCAAATGGATTTGTATGTAGCATTTATGGATCTGGAGAAGGCATATGATAGAGTTGATAGAGATGCTCTGTGGAAGGTATTAAGAATATATGGTGTGGGAGGCAAGTTGTTAGAAGCAGTGAAAAGTTTTTATCGAGGATGTAAGGCATGTGTACGTGTAGGAAGAGAGGAAAGTGATTGGTTCTCAGTGAATGTAGGTTTGCGGCAGGGGTGTGTGATGTCTCCATGGTTGTTTAATTTGTTTATGGATGGGGTTGTTAGGGAGGTAAATGCAAGAGTCTTGGAAAGAGGGGCAAGTATGAAGTCTGTTGGGGATGAGAGAGCTTGGGAAGTGAGTCAGTTGTTGTTCGCTGATGATACAGCGCTGGTGGCGGATTCATGTGAGAAACTGCAGAAGCTGGTGACGGAGTTTGGTAAAGTGTGTGGAAGAAGAAAGGTAAGAGTAAATGTGAATAAGAGCAAGGTTATTAGGTACAGTAGGGTTGAGGGTCAAGTCAATTGGGAGGTGAGTTTGAATGGAGAAAAACTGGAGGAAGTGAAGTGTTTTAGATATCTGGGAGTGGATCTGTCAGCGGATGGAACCATGGAAGCGGAAGTGGATCATAGGGTGGGGGAGGGGGCGAAAATTTTGGGAGCCTTGAAAAATGTGTGGAAGTCGAGAACATTATCTCGGAAAGCAAAAATGGGTATGTTTGAAGGAATAGTAGTTCCAACAATGTTGTATGGTTGCGAGGCGTGGGCTATGGATAGAGTTGTGCGCAGGAGGATGGATGTGCTGGAAATGAGATGTTTGAGGACAATGTGTGGTGTGAGGTGGTTTGATCGAGTAAGTAACGTAAGGGTAAGAGAGATGTGTGGAAATAAAAAGAGCGTGGTTGAGAGAGCAGAAGAGGGTGTTTTGAAATGGTTTGGGCACATGGAGAGAATGAGTGAGGAAAGATTGACCAAGAGGATATATGTGTCGGAGGTGGAGGGAACGAGGAGAAGAGGGAGACCAAATTGGAGGTGGAAAGATGGAGTGAAAAGGATTTTGTGTGATCGGGGCCTGAACATGCAGGAGGGTGAAAGGAGGGCAAGGAATAGAGTGAATTGGAGCGATGTGGTATACAGGGGTTGACGTGCTGTCAGTGGATTGAATCAGGGCATGTGAAGCGTCCGGGGTAAACCATGGAAAGCTGTGTAGGTATGTATATTTGCGTGTGTGGACGTGTGTATGTACATGTGTATGGGGGGGGTTGGGCCATTTCTTTCGTCTGTTTCCTTGCGCTACCTCGCAAACGCGGGAGACAGCGACAAAGTATAAAAAAAAAAAAAAAAGAATATATATATATATTTATTATTTATTTTGCTTTGTCGCTGTCTCCCGCGTTAGCGAGGTAGCGCAAGGAAACAGACGAAAGAATGCCCAACGCGCCCACATACACATGTATATAAATACACCACACACGCAAATATACATACCTATACATCTCAATGTACACATATATATACACACACGGACATATACATATATACAAAAGTACATAATTCATACTGTCTGCCTTTATTTGTTCCCATCGCCACCCCGCCACCCATGGAATAACAACCCCCTCCCCCCTCATGTGTGCGAGGTAGCGCTAGGAAAGGACACCAAAGGCCCCATTCGTTCACACTCAGTCTTTAGCTGTCATGCAATAATGCACCGAAACCACAGCTCCCTTTCCACATCCAGGCCCCACACACTTTCCATGGTTTACCCCAGACGCTTCACATACCCTGGTTCAATCCATTGACAGCACGTCGGCCCCGGTATACCACATCGTTCCAATTCACTCTATTCCTTGCACGCCTTTCACCCTCCTGCATGTTCAGGCCCCGATCACTCAAAATCTTTTTCACTCAATCTTTCCACCTCCAATTTGGTCTCCCACTTCTCCTCGTTCCCTCCATCTCTGACACATATATCCTCTTAGTCAATATTTCCTCACTCATTCTCTCCATGTGACCAAACCATTTCAAAACACCCTCTTCTGCTCTCTCAACCACACTCTTTTTATTTCCACACATCTCTCTTACCCTTACATTACTTACTCGATCAAACCACCTCACACCACATATTGTCCTCAAACATCTCATTTCCAGCACATCCACCCTCCTGCGCACAACTCTATCCATAGCCCACGCCTCACAACCATACAACATTGTTGGAACCACTATTCCTTCAAACATACCCATTTTTGCTTTCCGAGATGATGTTCTCGACTTCCAAACATTCTTCAAGGCTCCCAGAATTTTCGCCCCCTTCCCCACCCTATGATTCACTTCCGCTTCCATGGTTCCATCCGCTGTCAGATCCACTCCTAGATATCTAAAACACTTCACTTCCTCCAGTTTTTCTCCATTCAAACTTACCTCCCAATTGACTTGACCCTCAACCCTACTGTACCTAAAAACCTTGCTCTTATTCACATTTACTCTTAACTTTCTTCTTTCATACACTTTACTAAACTCAGTCACCAACTTCTGCAGTTTCTTACATGAATCAGCCACCAGCGCTGTATCATCAGCGAACAACAACTGACTCACTTCCCAAACTCTCTCATCCCCAACAGACTTCATACTTGCCCCTCTTTCCAAAACTCTTGCATTCACCTCCCTAACAACCCCATCCATAAACAAATTAAACAACCATGGAGAAATCACACACCCCTGCCGCTAACCTACATTCACTGAGAACCAATCACTTTCCTCTCTTCCTACACGTACACATGCCTTACATCCTCGATAAAAACTTTTCACTGCTTCTAACAACTTGCCTCCCACACCATATATTCTTAATACCTTCCACAGAGCATCTCTATCAACTCTATCATATGCCTTCTCCAGATCCATAAATGCCACATACAAATCCATTTGTTTTTCTAAGTATTTCTCACATACATTCTTCAAAGCAAACACCTGATCCACACATCCTCTACCACTTCTGAAACCACACTGCTCTTCCCCAATCTGATGGTCTGTACATGCCTTCACCCTCTCAGTCAATACCCTCCCATATAATTTACCAGGAATACTGAACAAACTTATATATATATATATATATATATATATATATATATATATATATATATATATATATATATATATATATATATATAATACAAACCTCCAACAGCTATGATCGAACCCGGGACCTCTGTGCAACAGGCGGGAGCGCTACCGCTAGGCTAAGATCATAACCTAGCGGTAGCGCTCCCGAATGTTGTAAGACTCACGCACATTTATCATTAATTTTTCATTAGGTATTTGTTATTATCATTTTACTGTGAGTTACATAGAGTTAGATGCATGTTGCCACGGGCTCACTGTTCCCACGGGCTACTGTTAATCAGGATGTTTGAACACGTAAGACCTGATCTGTTATTTGAACACGTTGTTGAATGGGTGTTGACGGACAAACGACCGTCACATCTACTTCATATTTCTACGTCTGGTGTTGCCAGCAGTCATACAAGCCAACCTGACACAGTCTTGGGGCTCGCTCTAGTGGACGTTAAGGGCGGAAACCAGGCCCAACTATGTTCTCCATCACCCGTACCTCAATCCATTGAAGATACGACTTTATTGCATTGTTGACACTCTGCCGCTTGCAAGGGCATCTAGACAGCGCCACCGCCGTGCAGTGTTGTCATCACATCCAGACGTGTCAAGCAAGGTCAGCCATCCTGCCAACACCAACGTGGAGGTCATCTTGTCAACCGCTCCAGAGACGCGTCATCATCAGCCGTGGCGACATCCCAGACGTCAGCATCGCGTGGTCCAGCCCTTGTCGCTCACTCAACTTTCCTGCTAGCGAGTCGCTACTCTGCACACATCTTCACCTCGCTACACCCAGCGAGTCGCTACTCTGCACACATCTTCACCTCGCTACACCCAGCGAGTCGCTACTCTGCACACATCTTCACCTCGCTACACCCAGCGAGTCGCTACTCTGCACACATCTTCACCTCGCTACACCCAGCGAGTCGCTACTCTGCACACATCTTCACCTCGCTACACCCAGCGAGTCGCTACTCTTCACACATCTTCACCTCGCTACACCCAGCGAGTCGCTACTCTGCACACATCTTCACCTCGCTACACCCAGCGAGTCGCTACTCTGCACACATCTTCACCTCGCTACACCCAGCGAGTCGCTACTCTGCACACATCTTCACCTCGCTACACCCAGCGAGTCGCTACTCTGCACTCATCTTCACCTCGCTACACCCAAGACGTCTTCGTAAGCGAATCTCCCATTCAGAGCAGAACTGTGTCAAAATGGTTCACTCTGTGAGGTATGCTCCTTTTGTGTGTTACTAGTTCCTTGTCTATAAATATAGACATATATATACTTTTGGGTAATATGATTATTCATCTTTGTAGTTTAGCAGATCAATCTAAGTTTTCAATTACTCTTGCATATATTCTTTCTTATGTTTTCATACATTGGTACTATTGTTTTTAGTGATGATTACTTTCATATATAGAGTCCATTATTGATATGTTATACTATCATGTGCACCTCTCACATACAGAATCTTGTATCCATATGTTATACTGTTAGGCCAGCCTTTTATTGCCTTTATATCATTACAATATTTCCAAATGATATTCATGTTATGTATTTTGGATTATGTCAATAGCGTTAACTATATTTCAAATTTTTGTGGGTTATTACTTACACACTTTAAGTAAGATTGTATTACATGTCCGAAGATATTCCATGCGGTAATCGTAAAGGTTCATATGTACTTAGGAAATTACCTAGAATCTCTTATTATAAACGGAACCAGCCTTCTAAAATGGTGACGTCACACAAAGTTGTTTTGACAGATTCTGGTGACACAGATGACCCACAGAAACCTCCTTACACGTTACCACACCCACACCCACCTCCCCCTCCACATCACAAAAACTCAGGACAATCAATTCCTTCACAAAAACTGTTTTCAGACTAAAACAAGCTAGAGAACCACACGAGTTATTTGATGGTAAACTGTCAAATTCTGATCGGTGGATTAGAAATGCAGAGGACATTGTTGAACATAATGGTGATTCAGGAGACAGAGCGCTTATATCGGCTGCTAAAAATCTCATTGATTTCAACAAGCCTAACAATTAAGCTAGGGTTGTCTATGACTCAGATGACATTGGAAACTGTACATCTTGGGAGGAATTTAAAACGTTCTTTAAATTAGGTTGTGAGGAATCATTCTCAGATAGTTGACTACACATTCTTTAACGTGCTCTCAACACAACATACTTGGATGATACGTCAGTCCCTGATCACTGGAGTACCTTACATGGAAGAATGAGATTAGTTAGGCAGGATTATGAATCCTCATCATGCATATCGGCCATGATGAATCCTGAAACTCATGTGCAAACATTCATGCGTTTATTACACATTACCTTCATTCTCAAGGACCTGACCTCCAGACGTAAGTCGGCAGTTACTCAATGGGAACATCGACCCATCATTGTGGGTCAGTAACAAAAGTGCTGAATTACACTCAAAAGAAATGTGGATATTCCAACACCAAGACACTGGGGAGGGTGTCGGCTTCCCAAAGTGTGAGGAAACATTCTAGTGGTCAACACAATCATTCTTCTCACGGTCAAATACAGCGATTCAGTGATGATAAACACTCACATAAAGTGACGTGCTTCCGGTGTGGCCAACCAGGACATAAAGCGAATGTGTGTCCTTACACATGGGACTCATTCTCACGTGAGCCTCGACCAGAAAAAACGCAGTCAACAACCCATGTCATCACAGTCTCGGTCGTCACAATTCTGCCGACCTAGTCATGATTTCCTCCAGTCAGACATCAGGCTGACCTTCACCCGCTCGCGCCCAACACCACCAAGCAGGTGTTCATATCATAGGAACGCTAGACACGCTTCAGCGGGATGCCGAGCATTAGCTAGACAGACGTCACCTAACACAGGTTCATCATGTCATTATCAACAATGACAATCTCTAGCTCATGACAAGACTCCATCACATAAGGAACTCTTAAGACATTTTCGTTCTTCGCCATTTTCTCACATTACAAGTTTCGATTTAGTGGGTTCTTTCCAGGATAAGCCAATCACAATCTTTCTAGACAGCGGCGCGGAAGCAGATGTCATTCATTGTGATTTTATTCAACCATTAATGTGGCGCACTCAACTTGTTCAATGCTCGGACTTTTACCCATCCCTTCATAGTATCTCAAATGAAAATCTCGACGTAAGGGGCACTATTAAAATGAACATTCGCATAGGTGACTCGGTCATTACCGTAACCCCTTACATTGCTCGTGGTGTAACGTTTCCTGCTAACTTGTTACTAGGACGTCACTCTATGTGTGGCACAGCATAAGATCTGTCCTATTTATCATGTGGTTTGTGTTGATAATACGTTCCTGCCATTGTCAGAGAAGAGTTCTCACTCAGTCAGAGTCATTAATACATCTGCTCCCACGTCCTACTTCACGGTAGACAATACTCATCCTTTTTACTTTTCTACTCATCATTGTCCTGGTAAACTGAGAACCAACATGATTCTGCATAGTGACACATTAACGAAGGTTCCTCTCTCACTTTCTCGAACATAGATGAATGATCATGGGCTGAGACATAGTCAGGGTGATCTCGCACTAAGAGTAGTTGCTGAACCTTCCTCACTAACTGTCACACGACTATCCATGATGGACGCCTCTATTCATGAGACCGCAGATGGAGAGGTCACCATATACATTGCCAATACGGGACCCACTCCTGTCCGTCTCTGTAGAGGGGCCAAGCTTGTGGAATTCTCCGTTTTGAAGTCCGGAATTCAAGACGAGGAGTTGCATGAGTTTACCATCCGTCTCGTCTCACATTCCATTAACCCACCACCACCTACTCCTCCTACCCCTGACTCAGCAGTGCACGGCTTGAGTCAGCTCCCCACCATCACCCCTGACATGATATCCAAGGTAGGATTAACCAAACATGTTGACCAGTTAACAGACTTACTTAACCAGTATAGGTCTACTATTGCCTTATCAGGACAACTACTCGGTAGAACTCATTTGGATGTTCACACTATTAACTTAGAGAAAAACACACAAGTCCCATTGACGTCCCAGCCTATCGATTGCCACACCCACGCACACAGAGACATAGCAAACAAACTTGTTCAGGACATGTTGAAAGATAATGTTATAGAGGAATGACGATCACCATGGAATTCACCACTTCTGATCGTTGCGAAAAAGGACGGAACTTTTAGACCACTCATAGATTTTAGAAAACTCAACAACAAGGTCACTTTGAAAGATGGTTTCCCATTACCAGTGGTATCAGAGCTTCTTCATAGCCTCGGTAACAATAAGGTATTTTCAACTTTGGATTTATTGAGCGGATTTTGGCAGTTTCCCTTGTCAGAGGAAAGCCGCCCCCTGACTGTGTTCAGTACGCCAGATGGTCATTGGCAGTTCATATGCATCATGCACTTCGGTCTTCATTCCTCACCGGTGATCACCTTCTCAAGGTTAATGACTAACATTTGTCGTCACATGTTGGGCAAAGAACTATTGGTTTATCTTGATGATATAATTGTCATGTCTCCAGATATTGCTTCTCATGTCAAAAGTCTTGAGAGAGTATTTCTACGACTTAAGGATGCAAACCTAAAAGTCAAGTTATCCAAATGTTCCTTTCTACAAACAATAATTAATTACTTAGGTCACACCGTTGATGAAAACGGTATTCAACCTAATGCAGATAAAGTAAACACAATTGTAGAACGGCCAGTCCCTTCGACAACAAAGGTCAAATCCTTCCTTGGTTTAGCAGGATATTATTGAAGATTTATGGCAATTTTCGCGTAGATCGCAAACCCACTCACTTCACTTTTGAAACAGGGAGTTACATTACGGTGATCTACAGCACAAGACAATGCGTTTAATTTATACTCAATAACTGAGTTAGAAGGCCTTGCAGCAGTTTGGGCACTCAACATTTCAAAGAATATATATATGGTTACCCTAACACAGTGTATACAGATCACAGAGCATTGTTAAGCATTTTTCAACAAGATCCTACAGGAAAGTTTCAGAAAAGGTTTTTAAGTATGCAAACATTTGACCCAGATTCTCGTTTTGCTTCGGGCTCATCCAATGCAGTTGCAGACGCGCTTTCCCGCAGAGTGGGTGCAGTCACTGTAGATAATAGCCTGGTAGATTTTGATGTAGAGAGGTTGAGACAGTATCAACTGGATGACCCAGCCTGGGGTCCTGTCATAGAATTCCTAGAGGTTATAAGATCTTCCTTGGTTGCTAAAACAGTTGTCCCAGTCAGAGAATTGTATTTAGCACAGTGAGGGAGTCTTGTGCAGGGACGCGAAATTAGGAGTGCTCGCCCGTGTTGTTAAACAGACAATAATTCCAACAGTATTAGTACAGGATTTCTTGAAGTTAGCACATGATTCATCCCAGGCCGCACACCCAGGCGCAGATAGATGCTATAAGCAAACTCGTTTGAGGTATTTTTGGCCAAGATACATAAAAACATTACAGATCATATTTGGAGGTGCCAAACCTGTAAGACACACAAGGGAAGTCCCACTACCCCGCAAACTGTGTTGAAATATCCTTTACCTTCATACCCATGGGAAAGACTTCATATGGACATATTAGGAGGTTTCTTTGGTCCATGGCAGGCTACAGATACATTTTAGTAATTGCTGATGCCTTCACGAGATATTGTGAATTAGTTCCAGTTCAAAATAAAGACGCAGCCACGGTCGCTGAGGCGTTCAAAAAACATATCTTAGACAGATATAATGCGCCGAAGATTTTAGTCACAGATAATGAACGGGAATTTAATAACTCATTATTAGAAGAACTCTGTAAATTGTATAACATAAGTAAATGTAATATAATGGCACATCACCCAGCCTCGAATGGCCTGGCAGAAAGGTTGAACCGTAAGATCCTCCAGTGTCTTCCCACCAACATTAATTTTGATCATGATGAATGGGATGAGTACCTGTCTGATGTCTAATGCTCATTAAATGTACCATATCATAAGTCAATTGGAGACTTACCCTTCCACGCCTTACATGGTTTTGATAAAGTGTTGCCGTATGACATAATAGCGTCCCCTCCTTCATGTCCAGCGGTCCAGAAATCAGTTGTAGCGGAAAAATATCGCACGACTCAGTTGATTCATCAAAGGATCAAGGAAAATCTAGGTGAAGCCACTACAACCTTCACGAACCAGGCTGATAAATCCGCGAAACCATCAAAGGTACGTAGCTCCCGGACTCTTGGTAATGGTGCAGGAATTGAACTCCAGAAGTGAAGTTCCTAAACCTTACCCCAAATTTTCTGGTCCTTGTAGAGTCTTAGCTCATTTAAAGGGACATAAGTTCACAGGTGGCATTCGTGAAGAACATGAGGACCACTTGAAAGTTGTATAGTATTCTGAACATGATCATCCCGGTCCCACACCAGTCAGTACTTCCCAACCCACGAACAATGTCAACCAACCAACTTCTACCACTGTTCAGTCTGTCCCCACACCAGAACCGACCACCCTCACAACACCACCACAGACACATCAGTATTCATTAAGACCTCGCCTTTAAGAAGTTGCTAAGTTTATCATTTTACAGGTTCTTCCTTCTCATGTCCTTATGGTGTCTTCCTATATATGACACCATGGCAGTAGCAGGCGCCCTTCTTACAACTCCCCGCCGGGTCCGCCTCGTGAGGGACACAGTTAAGTTGGGCCTGGAGGGTCTACCCTACACTTACCGTAATTTAGTAAAACTAATGGAGGCCGTACCTCGCTTACGGTCTACCCTACTCAAGTTTTACACCAGTGCGTCCATCAGAAACTCTAGTGTTGCTCCTCCTCCGACTTTGTTAAACCAGTGGACCTGGAAACTGAATAGTACCTGTGTGATTCTGTATGACATAATACAAGACGCTGAATCTCCAGTAAATACTAATGCCAGGATGAACATGAAAAAGCAAAGGAGAAGCAAGAGAGGTCTGCTTAATTTTGTAGGGTCCCTCCAATCATATTTGTTTGGTATTGCTACTCAGGAAGAACTTAATTCAGTTAGGAATCAGGTTAGATCCTTACAATTTCAACAACTTCTTAAGAACAGGTATATTGAGGCTAAAGCTAAGATCTTAAAACAACATTCTAAATATTTGAATGACAATGTTAACTGTTAATAACTTGACACAAAAGGTAGAATTACTGTCAAAATCTGTTAATACTATATATGCTATGGTGACTATTTCTACATATGGTGATAGTTAATATATCCAAATCACTTATAATGCGCATTATTTCACTGGCTTATTGGAAGATGTTAATAATCTGGTAAACCAAGTTGTCACAACATCATTTTTTCCCTTCTCGGAACTCACACGTATCATTAAACAAGCAATGACGAAATTCGGTTACACCCCAGCTCTCCCTCTGCATCACGTGGCCAGTTATTACTCCTTACTAACGGTTGACGTGATCCTCGAAGCGGTCATTATCCACATACCATTCACTGACTCCAATACTTACAGCCTTGTGAACGTAATACCATTCTCTTTTAATTATACAAAAGGGTCGCAAAAGACTATCGTCCTTGTGATAACATGAACTTTCTATTATAAAATATCTATTCCTCATTGATTGCACATCTCTCCATGGATGATTTAGCATTGTGCCATAAACCATTGATTGACAACTTGATTTGCACCTCCTCCCATCCCCCCCTCCTCACCCAATACCTTGGTTTTCCATAATTTACAAACAAATTCATGTGAGTACCAACTACTTTTTGGGCATCAACAAAATGTTCTTAGTTCTTGTTCCTTTAAGGAAATTGTTGTTAATGAACCTTGGATTGAAAGTATGGACCAGTATCACGTACTGTTTTTCCCAGACCCACAAAATGTTCTTATTCATTGCCCACCTAATCATCCCAAATCTTATTTATTTCTGGGACACATTTAGTTAGGATAACAATATATTCTTATCAGTTCCAGTTTCAAATTGTTCGGCACTCATGATCATTATTTGAGACAAATTGATAGAGCTATCCCGAGTTTAGGACGAATTCCCCAAAACATCAACTTACCAATCATCGATGAAGTAAAGATCCAATATCTTCCATCTATGCTTCAGAACGATCTAGATTCTACAATAGATGTTCTGGCTTTTGAGTCCACGGGGAAAATGAAACACGAAATGTTCCCAAGTGCAATTTCGTGTAATAATCACATCATCAGGGGAGACACAAGAGAGAAATATAACAGTCAGTTGATATATATCTAAGAGACGAAGCTAGGACGCCATTTGGTTGCATCTATAAAGTGCCTTGTGGAAACTGTGATAAATTTTATGCTGGTCAAACTGGTAAGGATTTTTCTGTTAGACTTAAGCAATACAAATATAGTATAAGAACGGGACAAGAATCAAATGCCTTGTTTAATCATGTTAAAAACTATGATCATTGTATTGACTGGAGTAACGCTATCTCAGTTATTAACTCTAACTCTGTTACCAAGAAAAATATCATTGAATATTTTATAATCAAATACACAAAGAATTATAATCTTAATATTAGTGATGGTCTATACAAATTAGATAAGTTTATTGTTGATAAGTTTTGTAAAATGATAAGTTTATGAGCGCTCGTTGTATGTTTTGGACAATCACATGTTTACCAAATGGCGTCCTAGCTTCGTCTCTTCGATGTATATCAAATGAGTGTTATATTTCTCTATTGTGTCTCCCCTGATATTGTGATTATTACACGAAAGTGCACTTGGGAACTTTTCATGTTTCATTTTCCCCGTGAACTCATAGGAATATATATATATATATATATATATATATATATATATATATATATATATATATATATATATATATATATATATATATATATATATATATATATATATATATATATACATATATATATATATATATATATATATATATATATATATATATATATATATATATATATATATATATATATATATATATATATATATATATATATATATATATATATATATATGATAGAGTGGCAGATATAGGGTGTCTTGGTCGAGGTGGTGTGCAAAGTGAGAGGGTTAGGGAAAATGATTTGGTAAACAGAGAAGAGGTAGTAAAAGCTTTGCGGAAGATGAAAGCCGGCAAGGCAGCAGGTTTGGATGGTATTGCAGTGGAATTTATTAAAAAAAGGGGTGACTGTATTGTTGACTAGTTGCTAAGGTTATTTGATGTATGTATGACTCATGGTGAGGTGCCTGAGGATTGGCGGAATGCGTGCATAGTGCCAATGTACAAAGGCAAAGGGGATAAGAGTGAGTGCTCTAATTACAGAGGTATAAGTTTGTTGAGTATTCCTGGTAAATTATATGGGAGGGTATTGATTGAGAGGGTGAAGGCATGTACAGAGCATCAGACTGGGGAAGAGCAGTGTGGTTTCAGAAGTGGTAGAAGATGTGTGGATCAGGTGTTTGCTTTGAAGAATGTATGTGAGAAATACTTAGAAAAGCAAATGGATTTGTATGTAGCATTTATTGATCTGGAGAAGGCATATGATAGAGTTGATAGAGATGCTCCGTGGAAGGTATCAAGAATATATGGTGTGGGAGGCAAGTTCTTACAAGCAGTGAAAAGTTTTTATCGAGGATGTAAGGCATGTGTACGTGTAGGAAGAGAGGAAAGTGATTGGTTCTCAGTCAATGTAGGTTTGCGGCAGGGGTGTGTGATGTCTCCATGGTTGTTTAATTTGTTTATGGATGGGGTTGTTAGGGAGGTGAATGCATGAGTTTTGGAAAGAGGGGCAAGTATGAAGTCTGTTGTGGATGAGAGAGCTTGGGAAGTGAGTCAGTTGTTGTTCGCTGATGATACAGCGCTGGTGGCTGATTCAAGTGAGAAACTGCAGAAGCTGGTGACTGAGTTTGGTAAAGTGTGTGAAAGAAGAAAGTTAAGAGTAAATGTGAATAACATCACGGTTATTAGGTAGAGTAGAGTTGAGGGTCAAGTCAATTGGGAGGTAAGTTTGAATGGAGAAAAACTGGAGGAAGTAAAGTGTTTTAGATATCTGGGAGTGGATCTGGCAGCGGATGGAACCATGGAAGCGGAAGTGAATCATAGGGTGGGGGAGGGGGCGAAAATCCTGGGAGTATTGAAGAATGTGTGGAAGTCGAGAACATTATCTCGGAAGGCAAAGGTAGGTATGAACACATTTATTATACAACTATATATAATTCATATTATATACATTACCACATTTCCTGCACTTTCCATCACAAATTTGCCGAGGTCATTACCTTGTAGTTACCATTACCTTACAACCTTAAGGATGGTAGTCTACAACACCTCTAGATTGATGGAGAAAACGAAAAGTTTAGTTTTACTATTAAGACCACAGAAATGCGGTAATTCCACTTCACTACCACTAACTACTAGTTATTGTACTTATTGATTTTTACGGCTAAGATTTTCATCCTCTGAGCGAAGCCATACAATAATCATCCTTATCTACTCTGAACATTGGATAGCCTCCTGATGATCAAGATTGCTGTTTTGGTTGTCCGTTTCCCTTGTTACTGCTGCGCCTCACTGCACACCTTACATGAGTGCCTTCCGCAGTAATAGGGACAGCTGCTGGGCCTCACTGTAGCTACTTCTGGGACGGTTGCCAATCTTCCTCGTATTCCCTCATGACCACCGCGCCAAACCGACTCCCGCCATCAGGCCGAAACGCACAAACATTTCTGACAAAATTGAGACAACCACTTTCGCGTCAGTTTTGACACCAAGTGAATTTATACGACAATTACGCTCAAGATGCTTGGTTTTTCGTTCATGGATTGAACAGAAGCAACCAACGATGGTTGCTACTGCCCAATCCATGAAGTCCCCCCCACCACGGAAAGGTAACCAAGCTTCGGGGGGGATGGGTGTTTACCCTGACGCTAACGGAGAAACTCAATATTAGTGCAGAGATCTTTTCCTCGGTAAAGAAAGTGTAGCCGGACTCCGCCCTCATGAGGTTACTGCACGACAGCAAAGATCACCCTTTGGTAGGCTGTGCTATAGGCAGCACAGCTCCGTCAAAGATCTCACTCCATAAGTGAACTTATATAGATTCTTTTTTTAACATTTTGTCTTGTCCATAAGGAACTCATCAGTTCTTCTCCAGTGAAAGCAAAAAATCATTGAGAAATTCATTTGTCTTCTCAATATCAGGATCTTGTGGCTCTGTGTGGGGGCCGGGGCTGGTGGGCTGTGTGTCTGGCTGTGTCTGGAGAGAGGGGCTGGTGGTCTCTGTGACTGGTTGTGTCTGGGGACCGGGGCTTGTGGTCTCTGTGACTTGCTGTGTCTGGGAAGCGGGGCTGGTGGTCTCTGTGACTTGCTGTGTCTGGGAAGCGGGGCTGGTGGTCTCTGTGACTGGCTGTGTCTGGAGATCAGGGGAAGTTTTGGGTATAAATTTCAATATACTGTGAGCGATATCGTCTCTCAACCGATCCCTCTCGATCTTCTCTTGCACGGCCTTCATGATACGTTTGGGCGGCTTTCTCCATTTTCTTTGCATTTCAACCTGTGATCCTGCGCCATCGAGCCACATGATACCAGAATAGTATCGTTCCTGTTTCCCAACGGGTCCAATCTTGGTGTCACACATGATGCCGAGGGAACCCAAATGGCGGCCGATGTTTACGTTGGAAGCCACGGGCTCGTTATGTATCTTGCAGTAACTTTCATACCGTTGCTGCAGCTCTTTCCTGCTGATAAGGTACCGCTTCATAGTAATAGTCTTTCCCTTCATTTGAACGAAGGTATTCATGAAACTAACAAAGGAAGCCTTTCCTTTGTAATCCCGTTTGTAGTAACAGAAGGCCATTGAAGACGTGGACTGGGTCAGGCGAAGTAACACAGACTAACAAGATAGTCCTCTAATCAATGGTCCTGTATCAGCACTGAACTCGAAATACGTCAGAACGACAATTTCAACCCAGGGCTGGAGGGCCAATTGATGATATTCTTAGGTCTTGCTCAACCAAGTAACCTCGGTTAGACCTTGTTTATATTCAAATATAGTAAAGTTAATATAGTGAAGCTTCATGATTCTATTCATATGTAAGTTGCAATGTAGTTTGTGTGTATATATATATATATATATATATATATATATATATATATATATATATATATATATATATATATATATATATATATATATATATATATATATTCAATAATGGATGGAACTTGGCTCCTAAGGTGATTTTGTTGTTGGAGTGGGACCTCCAGCCATTCTGTCCACCTTTTCCCTTTCTAGACATGTTGTGGTGCATTGGGTAGTGTGGCAACCTTCGTCTTCATCTTTTTGGGTGTAGGCTTGCAAACCTCGTGGAGTAGTTGTGGGGTTTCCTTCTTTGCTGCACCCGACATAGCCATCTGGGGGTAGCTATCTACTCGGGCTGGTGGGTCAGCCAGCATAGCTACACGCTCACTCGGTACCTGGGCTGGTGGACGAGCAGCCTTCCTTTCTTCCATGGCTACAGTTTGCCTAACGACCTGGGGTTGTGGAGCAGCCATCCTTACTACCACCCAGGTTGGTTGGGCAGCCTTCTTTCGTTTCTTTGCTACACCCTTCTGGTTGGGCTGGTTGGGCAGCCTTCTTTTTCCTCTTCTTCGATACAACCTGCCAACCGAATTGGTCTGCTGGTGGGTCCGTTTCTTTCATGGATACAACCTCTGTAGCCACTTGGGCTGGCCGGTCAACCTTCGGTTGTAGGTAGAAGTATATATATAGAATAATGTGGTTATCATCAGCAGCCAGAGGCCATTCCTCCCTCATTGCCTGCAGTGTTCTTGATTTTCTGGAAAGTTCTACGAGATTCTGGTAAGATAAATACCATTGAGAGGACGTTGTTAGGGGACAGTTAGGTTCAGTTTAGAGTTTGTTGTGGGATGGTTCTTTTACTGTGTCGTATCAGCCAGATGGGTATTTCTTTTAACAGTTTTCGTTAAAGTTTGTTTTCTAGAGGCATAATCTAGAGCACTATTTTCCATATGTTTATCATTTTTGTTGTTATAGTTTCATTATCATCTTTAGTTTTGTTATTGTTGATGTTCAAATATTTCATGCTATGTTCGTGATTGCCGTGGAAGTGTCTGACATCTTGCTAGAAGACTTTCTGGTCACAATATTTCTGCACTGGGGAGTTGATCGTATTCTTTTATTGCAGGTTTTGTTATTATCTTGCTTTACATTAAGGTCTACTGGAGGTTTTCCCAATGCTGGTTGAACATATATCCAGCAACAGGAGTTGGCGTAAGATACAGTATTGATGAAACTTATCTATCAATATACCTATCTAAATATCGCTCTATCAGTCTATCAATCTAACTATCTATCTATCTATATATCTATCTTTATCTGAAAGTCAACAATAATAGAATCAATGATATATGAAGTATAACAATGTCCTCTCAATGGCAATTATCTCACCAGAATCTTCTAGAACCTTCCAGAAAACTATGAACTCTGCAGGCAAGGAGGGAGGAATGGTCTCCGGCTATTGATAAAACCATATTATTCCATATATATGTTTATATATACATATTTATGTATATATATGAATGTATATATAACGTACAGAATAATGCGGCCATCATCAGTATCGAAGAAAACTGAAAAGATTGCTGGATTTAGAGTCTAGAGTGCTAACCCTTAAACCATGGGACCTGATAAGAAAAGATGTGATTTCATCTAAATGTTTTACATATAATCCACCAGAGGCCATTCCTCCCTCCCTGCCTGCAGGGTTCAAGGTTTTCTAGAAGGTTCTCGAAGATTCTGGTAAGATCATTACCTTTGAGAGGTCGTCGTTAGGTGACAGTCAGGTTCACTCTATGGTTGGTGTTTGTAGTTGGTTGTCCGAGGATGTTGTTATACTTGATCAATTTTGTAATTGTTGACTTTCAGGTAGGAAGGACTCATTTACGATGCATCCTTGTACTCACAACAACCTTATGAGTCACTTCAAGATTTATCTTCACTACAACTTTATCTTCACTACACCATTAAGGTTGAAGTCAATGGTCACATTCACTACAATCTCAACACGACTGGTCTTATACCTAACCCATATCATCACTACATCCATGTACATGTATTTCTTGCAGAATAACGCAGATATCACTGATTTCTCTGAAAATTGACATATACAGCCTTACGTATCTATCGATATATCTAATATCTGTTTTTTACCTATCTATCTCTCGATCTATCTATCTATCTATCTTTCTAAATCAGAAAGTCAACAACAATATCATTAATGATACGTATAACTACGTCCTCTCAATGGCAGTTCCTACCCAGAATCTACGAGAACCTTCTAGAAAACCTCGAACCATGCAGGCAGGGAGGGAGGAATGGCCACTGGTTGATTATATGTAAAACATTTAGATGAAATCACATCTTTTCTTATCAGGTCCCATAGTGTAAGGGTTAGCACTCTGGACTCTAAATCCAGCAATCCGAGTTCGAATCTCGTTGGGACCTCATCTTTTCAGTTTTCTTAGAAACTGATGATGGAACTAAGCCACATAGTTGACCTTAGATAGACTTATATTTCTTACGGCCCACCATTTTATTTAAGTATGGAGATCTCACGGCAGAGAGGAAACGTGTGATATTCAAAATCAAAAGCCGCAATTGCCCTCATGTCGACATGTTTGCAGACAGATGACACAGACATGTGAGAAGTTAGACAAATATGGACGTTCCTGGTTGCTGTATAGCCTAGGTTTATTATCACTTGTAATGAAGGAGAAATGTTGCACATTATTCCACACCTTTTTATTTAGGCTAGGTTAGGTTAGGATGAATAGGTTCCATAACGTAACAGAGCTAGGAAATGCATCATATCGGATCTGTATTTGTGCAAAATGGCGCAAGTTTGTGGAAGTGATTTACGCAATGCCGGAGAGAATCCACCTTCACCAGAAATAATGTCTCAGACCTTACAATATCTGCTGTTGAACGAGCAGGGGACATTAGACCAATATATTCCTTTAGTTAACTGCTGTTCCCAAACACGCAGCAAGACATTCGTAAAAGCGTTAAACTGAACTTTTCCATCGGTTTTCATATCTTTAATTATTTACACCAGTTCCAACAGATGGAAAAAATCATTTGAAAAATCAGAAATTATTTGCCTATAAAAAGCATTTTGATCGATCGTACCAAATATTCAATTATTTCTGTACCCGACAAAATATTCAGTCACTCCTATATCCGACATTTTTCCTGCTGGCTGGTGCCGTTAAAGTCATATGGTAATTTACCGCAATTAGATTATAGATATATTCATCTATATGGAATGGCTCAGCGTGAAGAAACATATATATTTTCACTAAATCCTCCTCTTCACTACACTCCCATCTTCACTACATAGCCCTAACACAACATCTTGACTACACCATTGTATGACCACATTATCATATCATTGTGTTCTTATCTTCACCACAGCCTCGGCAAAATTGATGTTTTCTTTACACATCAGGGTAGATGGCCATCTTTATGATGACAGAGAACACATATAACATATTAAAACACTTATCTTTAGTCACTTTAATCTAATTTTTGCTGATAAAAACGAATTATAATGACAATCCTTGTGTTCTGTGACGGGACATTGTACGGGTGAAGGAACTGTTGTGAGGCACATGTATTAAACTATTGAGAAATAAACTTAACTGTATTTAAGTATTGACTTCACTATATTAGACTTCTCTATATTAAGCTATGCTAGGATATGATCAGTTCCCAGGTTATATAAGGGCGGGAGCCGGGACCGAGAGCATCATTTGAGCTGTGACCTCTGTCGAGTGAACATCTCTGCTCCGCCTTGCAAGCTCCCTCAACCTTTCCTCGAACACTTCAATATAATAATGTTCACCAAGGAGGTAGGACGATCCTCCTTTGTCCAGGAGATGGAATTTGAATATGTCCATGTATTTGACATGGGCTATGGCTGTGTGGACATGGAAGTGGAATACCCAGACGTGGAAGTGATGGATGTAGTGGAATTTGGCTGTGTAGATATGGAAGTGGTATACCCAGACGTTGAAGAGATGGATGGAGTGGAATTGGTGGAATACCCGGACGTGGAAGTCATGGATGGGGTGAAATTTGGCAGTGTGGATATGGAGGTGGAATACCCAGAAGTGGAATTGGAGGAAATGGAATATGGGTGAAGCTGGTATGAACAACATATGGATTTGGTGAAGGTTGACCTCGTAATGTGTTGACGTAAAATAGGTCAACCACTGTGACCATGTGGCGGGGAGGGCCACATCCAGCAACCACGAAGCGAGCCCCACCACGGAGAAGTATCCTGGTTGCATCCACGTACGAGAACCACCGCGGGATTGCCGTCATCCAGTACCCCTGCTATGCCTCCTACAAGAAGGCACTTCTTGCCAACGTGACACCACTTTCCGTCAACGGTCGCTGTGCAAAAGTGAAAGCTCACCATCCCACTGATGCTGACCAAGTGACCTCGCCCACTCAAGTGGCACTGCAGCCCACACGCCCTACCAAGTGACCTCGCCCACTCAAGTGGCACTGCAGCCCACACGCCCTACCAGACCCACCATCCATGAGGAAATGCAGCCCACCCCACTTGTCAGGCCCACCTTCAGGGAGACATGGCAGGTCTCAAGACCTGTCAGGCCCACTATTCAAGACCGACTTGGCCCCCCAACACATGTCAGGCCCAGCGTTCTAGACCGACTGGGACCAATAACACATGACATGTCCTACTTTACAGACCGACTGCACTCCGCACCACGCACGGGCGTTAAAAGGCGTGTCGAGATGACACACGCTCCCCGTGCCAAAAGATTCAGTTGGTGAGGAACATGAGTTCTTTCTTCCTGCTGGTGCTGCAGGAGAATACGGCCCTAGAGTGGACACTGGAGGTGTGTTTGTGTTTGTGTTTGTGTTATCACTGAGGAACCAACACCAAGACAACTTTAGTTTCGCCCCGCCAAGGATTACGTTAATCTAGCGGAAGTCTGGCTTTCTCCCAGTAGTGGATGGCACATAATATCTACGTAGGGACGTTGAAAAACAAAGAAAGAAAAAAAAGGGAACATTATCCCGCCCAAAAAAAATACATAAATTCACGGGGATAATTTCCTTCGTCTTCAAAGAAAAAATGAAACTCTTCCGAGGCTACCGTGCCTTCCATAAAGCAACCCTCAAAGAAATCACTTTCTACACAATGCGCAATGATTCGGTTAGCCAATCTTCATATGACTGGGGCTATTCTTTCCTCTGATTGATTCATTTTTCAAGATTAAGGAAAGTTATAATAAAGATATTGTATTGAGTTTCTCCGTTGGCGTCAGGGTAAACACCCATCCCCCCCGAAGCTTGGTTACCTTTCCGTGGTGGGGGGGACTTCATGGATTGGGCAGTAGCAACCGTCGTTGGTTGCTTCTGTTCAATCCATGAACGAAAAACCAAGCATCTTGAACGTAATTGTCGTATAAATTCACTTGATGTCAAAACTGACGCGAAAGCGGTTGTCTCAATTTTGTCAGAAATGTTTGTGCGTTTCGGCCTGATGGCGGGAGTCGGTTTGGCGCGGTGGTCATGAGGGAATACGAGGAAGATTGGCAACCGTCCCAGAAGTAGCTACAGTGAGGCCCAGCAGCTGTCTCTAATACTGTGGAAGGCACTCATGTAAGGTGTGCAGTGAGGCGCAGCAGTAACAAGGGAAACGGACAACCAAAACAGCAATCTTGATCATCAGGAGGCTATCCAATGCTCAGAGTAGATAAGGACGATTATTGTATGGCTTCGCTCAGAGGATGAAAATCTTAGCCGTGAAAATCAACAAATAAAATAACTAGTAGTTAGTGGTAGTGAAGTGGAATTACCGTATTTCTGTGGTCTTAATAGTAAAACGAAACTTTTCGTTTTCTCCATCAATCTAGAGGTGTTGTAGACCACCATCCTTAAGGTTGTAAGGTAATGGTAACTTCAAGGCTATGACCTCAGCAAATTTGTGATGGAAAGTGCAGGAAATGTGGTAATGTACATAATATAAATCATATAGTTGTATAATAAATGTGTATTAAAATTTTGTCTTCTCTGTTCCAGTTCATTAATTCAAATACAGGTAAGTTTTCTCTCTAACGAGGTGGGATAAGCTACGTGCACTCGGCTTATGAATGTAGTGATTTTCCCTTCATTACCACAATGTTGTGCTGAACTGAAGATGTAGAATTCCGTAGACGAAACGAAAATAGGAAATCAATCTACATCAAAAATTGAATGTGTGTATCTTTAGATGGACATAAAACAAACGGACGGAGGGGTACACTGGAGCAAATGGATTTCAATATCATCACTTAAAGTAGGCCTTTCAACTAGTTGTGGCTTTAAAGCAAACTTTTTCTAGCCAAGGTTTAGTTAGCACCTAAACTAATCCCCACGACCTTACCTTAAGAAATATTTTCAGAAGGTACTGTCTGAACATATTTCTAAGGTAAGGTCATTTAGGTTTGGTTTAGATGCTACCCAAACCTAGGCTAGAAAAGTTTCCTTTGCTTCAGAGCCCCAACTACGTAGACGGGCTACTGTTGATATTAAACAGTAACAGAAAGGTGATAAAACTGAGATGAAATGAATAAAAATATAGAATGGGTCAGTTGAAAGTTGAAGTATTTGCTAAATGCAATTTTTGACAGATCCAAATGCATCCTAAAGTCTGTCACTTAAATCGCAATGCTGAATATTGTTTTAATTGTTGGAACTAGTTACAGGAAGTAAAAATATCAAGCTTAAAGGGATGCCATTACACTAACTTCATACACCGGTATAGGATCTCTTAAACTTCTTTTCCCTAAAGCTGAATGGATTTAAGTCGTTTAATCTGCTCTCTGAATTTGTTTCTCAGTCCAGTAATCATCTTTGTAGATTACCTTAGCAATTTCTCCATTCAATGTCTTCCTTTTCAAATTAGTTGACGACCACAGCAGTGCAATATCCAAGCTGGGATGGCTATGTTTTTGGGAAGGCGAGAGTTCAGGTTATGCAAGAATGTTAGAAATGGCTTCCATCAGTTTCTACCCTATCTACTCTAAAAATTTTGGGTTATTAGAACTTAAAGATTTATGAGTAAATAATACTGAAAGTTGGTTTAAAGTTGCCTGACCCAACATAACAACACCTTGGTAATGTTGACCTGATGAAGGATACTGAACCTAACCTAACCTATATTAACACCTGACTAGTGATTATATGATCAAGGATGCCTTAGCTATCCTAACTTTAACGTTAAGCTCTATCTCACTTTCCTTAACCTTCATTTTAAGGATAACATCAAAAGGGAAAACTCTTTAACATCGACGATAATATATTCTATGTACTCAAGTGATTAAAGTGGGTGGAGCCGTCCCAACATTACTTAGTGAAAATGGGCCTGGATAAGCAACACAAACGTATTAGGCTTTTATGATTTTTTTTTTTATTTTCTGTTTGATTTTGATGAAGAACAAATTTCATTATTACTTGAAAACTTATTGCCCTCTAGATGTAATTTAATTTACTACTTTCTCAATGTAATAAATACAAAGGTTTTCACCACTATTCAGCATTTTATCTTTCTTTAATGAGCACCTTTTTTGTACGTATAATCCACTCCTGCCATTTTATTGATATCTGCACACACACACACACACACACACACACACACACACACACACACACACACACACACACACACACATATATATATTCCTAAGAGTCGAGGGGAAAATGAAACACGAAAAGTTCCCAAGTGCACTTTCGTGTAATAATCACTTCATCAGGGGAGACACAAGAGAGAAATATAACAGTCAGTTGATATACATCGAAGAGACGAAGATAGGACGCCTTTTGGTAAACATGTGATTGTCTAAAACATACAACGAGCGTTCATAAACTTATCATTTTACAAATCTTATCAACAATAAAGTTATCTAATTTGTATAGACCATCACTAATATTAAGATTATAATTCTTTGTGTATTTAATAATAGAAGATTCAATGATATTTCTCTTGGTAATAGAGTTAGAGTTAATAACTGAGATGGCGTTACTCCAGTCAATACAATGATCATAGTTTTTAACATGATTAAACAAGGCATTTGATTCTTGTCCTGTTCTTATACTATATTTGTGTCGCTTAAGTCTAACAGAAAGATCCTTACCAGTCTGACGAATATAAAATCCCTAACTCTAACTCCAGTACCACGAGAAATACCATTGAATCTTCAATTATCAAAAACACAAAGAATTATGACTTTGATATCAATAAAGGTATATATATGATGGATAACTTTATTGTTGATAAGATTTGCAAACAATTCGCCTTCTTGTCCACATAATAAGTCTATGATACACTAGTTGTCTGTCTTGGACAATCACATGTTTGCCAAATGGCGTCCTAGCTATGTTTATTCGTAAAATATCAACTATCTGTTGTGTATATATATATATATATATATATATATATATATATATATATATATATATATATATATATATATATATATATCTTTCTTTCATACTATTCGCCATTTCCCGCAATAGCGAGGTAGCGTTAAGAACAGAGGAATGGGCCTTTGAGGGAATATCCTCACCTGACCCCTTCTCTGTTCTTTCTATATGTATATATATATATATATATATATATATATATATATATATATATATATATATATATATATATATATATATATATATATATATATATATATATATGTACAGAAGTATACATATATACCCATGTACATAATTCAAACTATCTGCCCTTGTGAACTTCCGTCGCCACCCCGCCACACATGAAATGACAACACCCTACTCCCGCATGTGCGCGAGGTAGCACTAGGAGAGACAACAAAGGCCACATTCGTTCACACTCAGTCTCTAGCTGTCATGTATAATGATCCGAAATCACAGCTCCCTTTCCACATCCAAGCCCCATAAAACTTGACATGGTTTACCCCAGACGCTTCACATGCTCTGGTTCAATCCATTGACGGCACTTCGACCCCGGTACACCACATCGTTCCAATTCATTCTATTCCTTGCCCGCCTTTCATCTTCCACCATGTTCAGGCCCCGATCACACAGAATCTTTTCACTCCATATTTCCACCTCCAATTTGGTCTCCCACTTCTCCTCGATCCCTCTAACCCTGACGCATATACCCTCTTTGTCAATCTTTCCTCACTCATTCTCTTCATGTGGCCAAACCATTTCAAAACACCCTCTTCTGCTCTCTCAACCACACTCATTTTATTACCAAACACCTCTCTTACTCTTTCATTACTTAATTGATCAAACCACCTCACACCACATATTGTCCTCAAACATCTCATTTCCAGCACATCCACCCTCCTCCGCACAACTCTATCCATAGCCCACGCCCTTCAACCATATAATATTGTTGTAGCCACTATTCCTTCAAACATACCCATTTTTGCTTTCCAAGATAACATTCTCGACTTCCACACATTCTTCAACGTTCCCAGAATTTTCGCCCCGTTCCCCACCCTATGATTCTCTTCCGCTTCCATGGTTCCATCCGCTGCCAAATCCACTCCCAGATATCTAAAACACTTCACTTCCTCTAGTTTTTCTCCATTCAAACTTACCTCCCAGTTGACTTGACCCTCAACCCTACTGTACCTAATAACCTTGCTCTTATTCACATTTACTTTCAGCTTTCTTCTTTCACACACTTTACCAAACTCAGTCACCAGCTTCTGCAATTTCTCACCCGAATCATCCAACAGTGCTGTATCATCAGTGAACAACAACTGACTCACTTCCCAAGCTCTCTCATCCACAACATACTGCATACTTGCACATCTTTCCAAAACTCTTGTATTCACCTCCAAAACAGCCCCATCCATAAACAAATTAAACAACCATGGAGACATCACACACCCCTGCCGCAAACCAACATTCACTGAAAACCAATCACTTTCCTCTCTTCCTACACGTACTCATGCCTTACATCCGCGATTAAAACTTTTCGCTGCTTCTAACAACTTACCTCCCACAACATATATTCTTAATACCTTCCAAAGAGCATCCCTATCAACTCAATTATATGCCTTTTCCAGATCCATAAATGCTACATACAAATCCATTTGCTTTTCTAAGTATTTCTCACATAGATTCTTGAAAGCAAACACCTGATCCACACATCCTCTTTCACTTCTGAAACCACAATACTCTTCCCCAATCTGATGCTCTGTACTTGCCTTCACCACCTCAATCAATACCCGCCCATGTAATTTCCCAGGAATACTCAACAAACTTATACCTCTGTAATTTGAGCACTCACTTTTATCCCCTTTGGCTTTGTACAATGGCACTATGCAAGCATTTCGCCAGTCCTCAGGTACCTCACCATGAGTCATACATACATTAATTACCCTTTCCAACGAGTCAACAATACAGTCACCCTCTTTTTCAATAAATTCCACTGCAATACCGTCCAAATCCACTGCCTTGCCGGCTTTCATCTTCTTCAAAGCTTTTACTACCTCTTCTCTGTTTACCAAATCATATTCCGTAACCCTCTCACTCTGCACACCACCTCGATCAAAACACCCTATATCTGCCAATCTATCATCAAACACATTCAACAAACCTTTAAAATACTCACTTCATCTCCTCACATCACCACTACTTGTTATCACCTCCCCATTAGCCCCCTTCACTAAAGTTCCCATTTGTTCCCTTGTCTTACGCACTTTATTTACCTCCTTCCAGAACATCTTTTTATTCTCCCTAGAATTTAATGATACTCTCTCACCCCAACTCTCATTTGCTCTTTTTTTCACCTCTTGCACCTTTCTCTTGACCTGCCTCTTTCTTATATACATCTCCCACTCATTTGCATTATTTCCCTGCAAAAATTGTCCTAATGCGTCCCTCTTCTCTTTCACTAATAATCTTACTTCTTCATCCCACCACTCACTACACTTTCTAATCTGCCCACCTCCCACGCTTCTCATGTCACAAGCATCTTTTGCGCAAGCCATCACTGCTTCCCTAAATACATCCCGTTCCTCCCCCACTCCCCTTACGTCCTTTGTTCTCACCTTTTTCCATTCTGTACTCAGTCTCTCCCGGTACTTCTTCACACAAGTCTCCTTCCCAAGCTCACTTACTCTCACCACTCTCTTCACCCCAACATTCTCTCTTCTTTTCTGAAAGCCTCTACAAATCTTCACTTTCGCCTCTACAAGATAATGATTAGACATCCCTCCAATTGCACCTCTCAGCACATTAACATCCAAAAGTCTCTTTTTAGCGCGCCTATCAATTAACTTACTGAATACATATTGTTCTGGAGTTAGGTTTTTCCTTAAATCAGGAAGTGCTGCTGCAACTACCTTCTGAACGTCCAATGTGGCTGTAGGGTATTCTATATTAAACACCCTATGTCGTAGACAACAATATAACATAAATGCTATGAACAAAAATATAAGTGCAATAGACAATGAAATAATTGAAATTCCAGAAATATGAGAAGCGTACTTAAAAGGTACAAAAGCCAGAACATGTATTGTAGAATCTAGATCGTCGTGAACCATAGATGGAAGATGTTGGATTTTTACTTCATCGTTGATTGATAAGTTGATGTTTTGGGGGATTCGTCCTAAACTCGGGATAGTTCTATTAATCTGTCCCAAATAATGATCATGAGTGCCGAACAATTTGAAACTGGAACTGATAAGAGTATATTGTTGTCCTAACTGAATGTGACCCAGAAATAAATAAGATTTGGGATGATTAGGTGGGCAATGAAGAAGAACATTTTGTGGGTCTGGGAAAAACAGTACGTGATACTGGTCTATACTTTCAATCCAAGGTTCATTAACAACAATTTCCTTAAAGGAACAAGAACTAAGAACATTTTGTTGACGCCCAAAAAGTAGTTGGTACTTACATGAATTTGTTTGTAAATTATGGAAAACCAAGGTATGGGGTGAGGAGCGGGGGATGGGAGGAGGTGCAAATCAAGTTGTCAAGCAATGGTTTATGGCACAATGCTAAATCATCCATGGAGAGATGTGCAATCAATGAGGAATAAATATTCTATAATAGAAAGTTCATGTTATCAGCAGGGACGATAGTCTTTTGCAACTCTTCTGTATAATTAAAAGGGAATGGTATTACGTTCACAAGGCTGTAAGTATTGGAGTCAGTGAATGGTATGTGGATAATGACCGCTTCGAGGATCACGTCAACCGTTAGTAAGGAGTAATAACTGGCCACGTGATGCAGAGGGAGAGCTGGGGTGTAACCGAATTTCGTCATTGCTTGTTTAATGATACGTGTGAGTTCCGAGAAGGGAAAAATGATGTTGTGACAACTTGGTTTACCAGATTATTAACATCTTCCAATAAGCCAGTGAAATAATGCGCATAATAAGTGATTTGGATATATTAACTATCACCATATGTAGAAATAGTCACCATAGCATCTATAGTATTAACAGATTTTGACAGTAATTCTACCAATTGTGTCAAGTTATTAACAGTTAACATTGTCATTCAAATATTTAGAATGTTGTTTTAAGATCTTAGCTTTAGCCTCAATATACCTGTTCTTAAGAAGTTGTTGAAATTGTAAGGATCTAACCCGATTCCTAACTGAATTAAGTTCTTCCTGAGTAGCAATACCAAACAAATATGATTGGAGGGAACCTACAAAATTAAGCAGACCTCTCTTGCTTCTCCTTTGCTTTTTCATGTTCATCCTGGCATTAGTATTTACTGGAGATTCAATGTCTTGTATTATGTCATACAGAATCACACAGGTACTATTCAGTTTCCAGTCCACTGGTTTAACAAAGTCGGAGGAGGAGCAACACTAGAGTTTCTGGTGGACGCACTGGTGTAAAACTTGAGTAGGGTAGACCGTAAGCGAGGTACGGCCTCCATTAGTTTTACTAAATTATCGTAAGTGTAGGGTAGACCCTCCAGGCCCAGCTTAACTGTGTCCCTCACGAGGCGGACCCGGCGGGGAGTTGTAAGAAGGGCGCCTGGTACTGCCATGGTGTCATATATAGGAAGACACCATAAGGACATGAGAAGGAAGAACCTGTAAAATGATAAACCTAGCAGCTTTTTAAAGGCGAGGTCTTAATGATGTTTGTGTGGTGGTGTTGTGAGGGTGGTCGGTCCTGGTGTGAGGACAGACTGAACAGTGGAAGAAGTTGGTTGGTTGACATTGTTCGTGGGTTGGGAAGTACTGACTGTGAGGGACCGGAATGATCATGTTCAGAATACTATACAACTTTCAAGAGGTCCTCATGTTCTTCACGAATGCCACCTGTAAACTTATGTCCCTTTAAATGAGCTAAGACTCTATAAGGACCAGAAAATTTGGGGTAAGGTTTAGGAACTTCACTTCTGGAGTTAAATTCTTGCACCATTACCAAGAGTCCGGGAGCTACGTACCTTTGATGGCTTCGCGGATTTATCAGCCTGGTTCGTGAAGGTTGTAGTGGCTTCACCTAGATTTTCCTTGATCCTTTGATGAATCAACTGAGTCGTGCGATATTTTTCCGCTACAACTGATTTCTGGACCGCTGGACATGAAGGAGGGGACGCTATTATGTCATACGGCAACACTTTATCAAAACCATGTAAGGCGTGGAAGGGTAGGTCTCCAATTGACTTATGATATGGTACATTTAATGAACATTAGACATCAGACAGGTATTCATCCCATTCATCATGATCAAAATTAATGTTGGTGGGAAGACACTGGAGGATCTTACGGTTCAACCTTTCTGCCAGGCCATTCGAGGCTGGGTGATGTGCCATTATATTACATTTACTTGTGTTATACAATTTACAGAGTTCGTCTAATAATGAGTTATTAAATTCCCGTCCATTATCTGTGACTAAAATCTTCGGCGCATTATGTCTGTCTAAGATATGTTTTTTGAACGCCTCAGCGACCGTGGCTGCGTCTTTATTTTGAACTGGAACTAATTCACAATATCTCGTGAAGGCATCAGTAATTACTAAAATGTATCTGTAGCCTGCCATGGACCTAAGAAACCTCCTAATATGTCCATATGAAGTCTTTCCCATGGGTATGAAGGTAAAGGATATTTCAACACAGTCTGCGGGGTAGTGGGACTTCCCTTGTGTGTCTTACAGGTTTGGCACCTCCAAATATGATCTGTAATGTTTTTATGTATCTTGGCCAAAAATACCTCAAACGAGTTTGCTTATAGCATCTATCTGCGCCTGGGTGTGCGGCCTGGGATGAATCATGTGCTAACTTCAAGAAATCCTGTACTAATGCTGTTGGAATGATTGTCTGTTTAACAACACGGGCGAGCACTCCTAATTTCGCGTCCCTGCACAAGACTCCCTCACTGTGCTAGATACAATTCTCTGACTGGACAACATGTTTTAGCATCCAAGGAAGATCTTATACCCTCTAGGAATTCTATGACAGGACCCCAGACTGGGTCATCCAGTTGATGGTGTCTCAACCTCTCTACATCAAAATATACGAGGCTATTATCTACAGTGACTGCACCCACTCTGCGGGAAAGCGCGTCTGCAACTGCATTGGATGAGCCCGAAGCAAAACGAGAATCTGGGTCAAATGTTTGCATACTTAAAAACCTTTTCTGAAACTTTCTTGTAGGATCTTGTTGAAAAATGCTTAACAATGCTCTGTGATCTGTATACACTGTCGTAGGGTAACCATATATATATTCTTTGAAATGTTGAGTGCCCAAACTGCTGCAAGGCCTTCTAACTCAGTTATTGAGTATAAGTTAAACGCATTGTCTTGTGCTGTAGATCACCGTAATGTAACTCCCTGTTTCAAAAGTGAAGTGAGTGGGTTTGCGATCTACGCGAAAATTGCCATAAATCTTCAATAATATCCTGCTAAACCAAGGAAGGATTTGACCTTGTCTGTTGTGGAAGGGACTGGCCGTTCTACAATTGTGTTTACTTTATGTGCATTAGGTTGAATACCGTTTTCATCAACGGTATGACCTAAGTAATTAATTCTTGTTTGTAGAAAGGAACATTTGGATAACTTGACTTTTAGGTTTGCATCCTTAAGTCGTAGAAATACTCTCTCAAGACTTTTGACATGAGAAGCAATATCTGGAGACATGACAATTATATCATCAAGATAAACCAATACTTCTTTGCCCAACATGTGACGACAAATGTTAGTCATTAACCTTGAGAAGGTGATCACCGGTGAGGAATGAAGACCGAAGTGCATGATGCATATGAACTGCCAATGACCATCTGGCGTACTGAACACAGTCAGGGGACGGCTTTCCTCTGACAAGGGAATCTGCCAAAATCCGCTCAATAAATCCAAAGTTGAAAATACCTTATTGTTACCGAGGCTATGAAGAAGCTCTGATACCACTGGTAATGGGAAACCATCTTTCAAAGTGACCTTGTTGTTGAGTTTTCTAAAATCTATGACTGGTCTAAAAGTTCCGTCCTTTTTCGGAACGATCAGAAGTGGTGAATTCCATGGTGATCGTCATTCCTCTATAACATTATCTTTCAACATGTCCTGAACAAGTTTGTTTGCTATGTCTCTGTGCACGTGCGGCAATCGGTAGGCTGGGACGTCAATGGGACTTGTGTGTTTTTCTCTAAGTTAATAATGTGAATATCCAAATGAGTTCTGCCCAGTGGTTCTCCTGATAAGGCAATAGTAGACCTATACTGGTTAAGTAAGTCTGTTAACTGGTCAACATGTTTGGTTAATCCTACCTTGGATATCATGTCAGGGGTGATGGTGGGGAGCTGACTCGAGCCGTGCACTGCTGAGTCAGGGGTAGGAGGAGTAGGTGGTGGTGGGTTAATGGAATGTGAGACTAGACGGATATTAAACTCATGCAATTCCTCGTCTTGAATTCTCCACTTCAAAACGGAGAATTCCACAAGCTTGGCCCCTCTACGGAGACGGACAGGAGTGGGGTCCCGTATTGGCAATGTATATGGTGACCTCTCCATCTCCGGTCTCATGAATAGAGGCGTCCATCATGGATAGTCGTGTGACAGTTAGTGAGGAAGGTTCAGCAACTACTCTTAGTGCGAGATCACCCTGACTATAAGTCCATGATCAGTCATCCATGTTCGAGAAAGTGAGAGAGGAACCTTAGTTAATGTGTTGCTATGCAGAGTCATGTTGGTTCTCAGTTTACCAGGGCAATGATCACGTGGACAAGTAGAAAGGATGCGTATTGTCTACCGTGAAGCAGGACGTGGGAGCAGATGTATTAATGACTCTGACTGAGTGAGAACTCTTCTCTGACAATGGCAGGAACGTATTATCAACACAAACCACATGATAAATAGGGCAGATCTTATGTTGTGCCACACATAGAGTGGCGTCCTAGTAACAAGTTAGCAGGAAACGTTACACCACGAACAATGTAAGGGTTACGGTAATGACCGAGTCGCCTATGTGAATGTTCATTCTAATAGTGCCCCTTACGTCGAGATTTTCATTTGAGATACTTTGAAGGGATGGGTAAAAGTCCGAGCATTGAACAAGTTGAGTGCGCTCCATTAATGGTTGAATAAAATCACAATGAATGACATCTGCTTCCGCGCCGCTGTCTAGAAAGATTGTGATTGTCTTATCCTTGAAAGAACCCACTAAATCGAAACTTGTAATGTGAGAAAATGGCGAAGAACGAAAATGTCTTAAGAGTTCCTTATGTGATGGAGTCTTGTTATGAGCGAGAGATTGTCATTGTTGATAATGACATGATGAACCTGTGTTAGGTGACGTCTGTCTTGCTAATGCTCGACATTCCGCTGAAGTGTGTCTAGCTAAGGCTCGGTTGAAGTGTTTCTAGCGTTGCTATGATATGAACACCAGCTTGGTGGTGTTGGCCGGGTGAAGGTCAGACTGGTGTCTGACTGGAGGAAATCATGACTAGGTCGGCAGAATTGTGACGACCGAGACTGTGATGACATGGGTTGTTGACTGCGTTTTTTCTGGTCGAGGCTCACGTGAGAATGAGTCCCATGTGTAAGGACACACATTCGCTTTATGTCCTGGTTGGCCACACCGGAAGCACGTCACTTTATGTGAGTGTTTGTCATCACTGAATCGCTGTATTTGACCGTGAGAAGAATGATTGTGTTGACCACTAGAATGTTTCGTCACACTTTGGGAAGCCGACACCCTCCCCAGTGTCTTGGTGTTGGAATATCCACCTTTCTTTTGAGTGTAATTCAACACTTTTGTTACTGACCCACAATGATGGGTCGATGTCTTCATTAAGTAACCGTCGTCTTACGTCTGGAGGTCAGGTCCTTGAGAATGAAGGTTATGTGTAATAAACACATGAGTGTTTGCACATGAGTTTCAGGATTCATCATGGACGATATGCATGATGAGGATTCATAATCCTGCCTAACTAATCTCATTCTTCCATGTAAGGTACTCCAGTGATCAGGGACTGACGTATCATCCAAGTATGTTGTGTTGAGAGCACGTTAGAGGACGTGTAGTGAACTATCTGAGAATGATTCCTCACAACCTAATGTAAACAACGTTTTAAATTCCTCCCAAGATGTACAGTTTCCAATGTCATCTGAGTCATCTGAGCTTAATTGTTAGGCTTGTTGAAATCAATGAGATTTTCAGCAGCCGATATAAGCGCTCTGTCTCCTGAATCACCATTATCTTCAACAATGTCCTCTGCATTTCTAATCCACCGATCAGAATTTGACAGTTTACCATCAAATAACTCGTGTGGTTCCCTAGCTTGTTTTAGTGTGAAAAAGTTTTTCTTTGTGAAGGATTTGATTGTCCTGAGTTTTTGTGATGTGGAGGAGGAGGTGGGTGTGGGTGTGGTAACGTGTAAGGAGGTTTCTGTGGGTCATCTGTGTCACCAGAATCTGTCAAAACAACTTTGTGTGACGTCACCATTTTAGAAGGCTGGTTCCGTTTATAATAAGAGATTCTAGGTAATTTCCTAAGTACATATGAACCTTTACGATTACCGCATGGAATATCTTCAGACATGTAATACAATCTTACTTAAAGTGTGTAAGTAATAATCCCTCGAAAAAATCAAAATACAATTAACACTATTGTCCTAATCCAAAATACATAACGTGAATATCATTTGAAAATATTGTAATGAAATAAAGGCAGTAAAAAGTCTGGCATAACAATATAACATATGAATACAAGATTCTGTACGTGAAAGTAGTCATCACTAAAAACAATAGTACTGAAAACTTAGATTAACTTGCTAAACTACAAAGATGAATAATCATATTACCCAAAATATATAAATGTCTATATTTATAGAATAGGAACTAGTAACACACAAAAGGAGCATACCTCACAGAGTGAACCATTTTGACACAGTTCTTACCTGAATGGGAGTTTCGCTTACGAAGACGTCTTGGTGTAGCGAGGTGAAGATGTGCGCAGAGTAGCGACTCGCTGGGTGTAGCGAGGTGAAGATGTGTGCAGAGTAGCGGCTCGCTGGGTGTAGCGAGGTGAAGACGTGTGCAGAGTAGCGGCTCGCTAGCAGGAAAGTTGAGTGAGCGACAAGGGCTGGACCACACGATGCTGACGTCTGGGATGTCGCCACGGCTGATGATGACGCGTCTCTGGAGCGGTTGACAAGATGACCTCCACGTTGGTGTTGGCAGGATGGCTGACCTTGCTTGACACGTCTGGATGTGATAACAACACTGCACGGTGGTGGCGCTGTCTTGATGCCCTTGCAAGCGACATATTGTCAGCAATGCAATAAAGACGTATCTTCAGTGCATTGAGATACGGGTGATGGAGAACGTAGCCGGCCATGGGGTTCCGCCCTTATCGTCCACAGGAGGGAGCGCCAGGACTGTGTCAGGTAGGCTTGTATGACTGCTGGCAACACCAGACGTAGAAATATGAAGTAGATGTGACGGTCGTGTGTGGTCACGTGGGTTCTTACGTCACTGCCACCATTTGTAAGGTTGAGTTGAGAGGAAGGAAATCAGGTCTTCTTCGTCTGTGTTACTCAATGAAGATCAGGCGGCCTTTGTAGATTTATTACAACAAAACATGTACATCCATCTGTAGTACTCTGGGCTATAGTCTTATGACACACTACGACACACTCTAGTGAACATTGTGACGATGCTGGCCAGTGTGTCTCCTCAGGTCACACTGGCAGTGGTTGTATGGGAGTCCGTCAACACCCATTCAACAACGTGTTCAAATAACAGATCAGCTCTTACGTGTTCAAACATCCTGATTAACAGTAGCCCGTGAGAACAATGAGCCCGTGGCAACATGCATCTAACTCTATGTAACTCACATTAAAATGATAATGACAAATACCTAATGAAAAATTAATGGAAGTGTGCGTGAGCCTTACAATGATAAGACATCCATACACATTACCAAATTAGCCGCGATGATAATATTATCATTATGATCATATGATTAAAACAAAATTGTAGTTAATGACACAATATATTCCCAACGACAAAATTAACCATAGCAATATAGCCAGGAAGTAAATATAGCGAACAAGATAATGTAGTTAGGATGGTATTATATTAAAAATAACAATACAGCCACCATGCCAATATGGTCACCATGACAATGTAGCTGTATTTTCAATGTTACTCTTATGTGAATATGGCTTTATTGTCAGTGTAGCTATAGTGTCATGGGGAACATATTTTCATAGTGGCAGTTGGGGAACATATTTTCATAGTGGCAGTATTGTCATTATGAACATACCGTCATTTTGGCTATCTTTTCATTTTAGTTACATTGCTATGATGTATATATCGTCACTTTAGCTATATTGGCAAGGTGATCTTTATTTATAGGTGATATATTGTCATTATTTAACTCTTGCATAATTTGTCATAAGCGATATATTATCATGATAATTATATTATTATGATGACAATATTGTCATAGCGACTATATTGTCATTATAACTATAATGTCATAGTGGCTATATTGCCATGATAACTATATTGTCATGGTGATTTTCTATCATGATGTCTATAATGTCATAGTGACTGTATTTTCATAGAAGCTTTTTTAATGGTGTTGATATTGCCCTTCAGGATATACCATTATAGAAGAGAAATTGTCATTTTGATTAAATTATCAGGTGACTACATTGCCATGATATGCTATATTGTTATGGTTTCAGTACTGTCATGGTAAATCTTTTATTACTGTGGCAACATTGCAGTAGAAACCAAAATGGTAAGGTGGTTATATTTTCATGATAGGATGATTTTATTATGGCGATTATATTACATTTCTGAGTATATTGTCATGGTGACTGTGTTGCCATAATATCTATATTGTCATTTAATTTGTTGAATTGATGGCAATATTGTCTTAGAGACGGTACTGTCATGTTATCTGTATTGTCACGGTGGTTGTATTGTCATCGTGACTATACAGTCATGTTGGCTATATTGTCATTAAGATTACATTGTTATGGTAACTATATTGCCATGGAGGCTGTATTGTTAGGTTACTATATTACCATGGTGGCTATTTGTCATTTTTGTTATATAACAAGGAGGTGACTGTCTTTTCATGTTGGCAATATTGTCAGAATAGCTATATTGTCAAGTAGTGGGTATATATATTTCTTTTCTGGCGGTATATTGTCATGATGGCAATAATAACATTTTGGCGATATTGGCATGGTGATATAGTGTCTTAGCAGCTAAACTCTTGTTGTGGATATTTTTCAATTCAAATATTTTATCATGGTAGATATATAGTCAAGGTTACTATATTTTCATGGTAGCTACATTGTCATGGTGAAGACATTGGCATGGTGGCTGTATCGTTATTTTCAATATAATGCCGTCCTGGCTACATTATCTTGGTCGCTATATCAACTTGATGGCTATATTGCTATGGTTAATTTTGTCGTTCGGGATATATTTTGTTATTAGCTACAATATTGTTTTCATTATATGATCATGATAATAATATTTTCATGACGGCTTATTTGGTATTGTAAGTGTAATTGAATGGATATCATCTCCTCATGTCACTTAAATTGTCATTGTTTTTACACTGTGATAATGTTTATGTCAACCTGCTGATTATATAATCATGATTGGTGTATGATTATGGTAACTATATTGTAATACCGTTTTATTTCATTGTGATAATTTTGTCATGTTGACTACAATTACATGACAGCTATAAAGTTATGACTATATTATAATGATCAATCCTGTCTGAGTCACTGTTTTTTCACAGAGACTATATTGTCCTGGAGTCTATATGTTTGCTATGATCCGAAAACGACTATTTATTTACACTATCTATATTGTCAGGTGGTTATATTGCCTTTGTGAATATAAGTTGAATGTTTCTATATTTTTCCTTTGAATATATTGTCATATCAGTTATATGATCATGATAGTTTTATTGTCATAGTGAATACATTGTCGACGTGACTGTATTATCATAATGGCTAAATTGTCATAGCAAATATATTGACATGGGGGCTATATTTCCATGATATCTATAAAGTCTATAAATTACTCTCAACGCGTTTCTAATGTGCTGGCGATTGATTTATATCGTGACTTTATTGTCAAGATGGCTGTATTGTCATGGTGGCTATATTGTCGTTTGCTGTATTTTCAATTTTATACTTTTGTTAAGATAGCTTTACTGTCAGTGTAGCTATAGCGTCATGGAGAGTATATCTACATAGTGGCAGTATTATCATTTTGAACATATTGTCATCTTAGCTATCTTCTTATTTTCGTTACAGTACTATAGTGTATGTATCGTCACCTTGGCTATATTAGCAATGTGATATTTTTTGTAGGTGCTATATTGTCATTTTTTAATCATGCATATTTTGTCATAAGTGATAAATTATCATGATAGATATATTGTTATTATGACTATAATCTCATGTTGGATATCTTGCCAAGATAACTACATTGTATTATCTACTCATAAATCTTTAAGTTCTAATAACCCAAAATCTTTAGAGTAGATAGGGTAGAAACTGATGGAAGCCATTTCTAACATTCTTGCATAACCTGACCTCTCGCCTTCCCAAAACATAGCCATCCCAGCTTGGATATTGCACTGCTGTGGTCGTCAACTAATTTGAAAAGGAAGACATTGAATGGAGTGATTATTGAGGTAGTTTCCAAAGATGATTACTGATCTGAAAAACAAATTCAGAGAGCAGATTAAACGACTTAAATCCATTCAGCTTTAGGGAAAAGAAGTTTAAGAGATCCTATGCAGGTATATGAAGTTATTGTAATGGCATCCCTTTAAGCTTGATATTTTTACTTCCTGTAACTAGTTCCAACAATTAAAACAATATTCAGCATTGTGATTTAAGTGACTGACTTTAGGATCCATTTGAATCTGTCAAAAATTGTATCTAGCAAATACTTCAACTTTCAACTGACCCATTCTATATTTTCATTCATTTCATCTCAGTTTTATCACCTTTCTGTTACTGTTTAATATCAACAGTAGCCCGTCTACGTAGTTGGGGCTCTGAAGCAAAGGAAACTTTTTCTAGCCTAGGTTAGGGTAGCATCTAAACCAAACCTAAATGACCTTACCTTAGAAATATGTTCAGACAGTACCTTCTGAAAGTATTTCTTAAGGTAAGGTCGTGGGGATTAGTTTAGGTGCTAACTAAACCTTGGCTAGAAAAAGTTTGCTTTAAAGCCACAACTACTTGAAAGGCCTACTTTAAGTGGTGATATTGAAATCCATTTGCTGCAGTGTGCCCCTCCGTCCGTTTGTTTTATGTCCATCTAAAGATGCATACGTTCAATTTTTGATGTAGATTGATTTCCTATCTTAGTTTCGTCTACGGAATTCTACATATTCAGTTCAGCACAACATTGTGGTAATGAAGGGAAAGTCACCACATTCATAAGCCGAGTGCACGTAGCTTATCCCACCTCGTTAGAGAGAAAACTTACCTGTATTTGAATTAATGAACGGGAACAGAGAAGACAAAATTTTAATACACATTTATCATACAACTATATAATTTATATTATATACATTACCACATTTCCTGCACTTTCCATCACAAATTTGCTGAGGTCATAACCTTGTAGTTACCATTACCTTACAACTTTAAGGATGGTGGTCTACAACACCTCTAGATTGATGGAGAAAACGAAAAGTTTCGTTTTACTATTAAGACCACAGAAATACGGTAATTCCACTTCACTACCACTAACTACTAGTTATTTTACTTGTTGATTTCCACGGCTAAGATTTTCATCCTCTGAGCGAAGCCATACAATTATCGTCCTTATCTACTCTGAGCATTGTATAGCCTCCTGATGATCAAGATTGCTGTTTTGGTTGTCCGTTTCCCTTGTTACTGCTGCGACTCACTGCACACCTTACATGAGTGCCTTCCACAGTATTAGGGACAGCTGCTGGGCCTCACTGTAGCTACTTCTGGCACGGTTGCCAATCTTCCTCGTATTCCCTCATGACCACAGCGCCAAACCGACTCCCGCCATCAGGCCGAAACGCACAAACATTTCTGACAAAATTGAGACAACCACTTTCGCGTCAGTTTTGACACCAAGTGAATTTATACGACAATTACGTTCAAGATGCTTGGTTTTTCGTTCATGGATTGAACAGAAGCAACCAACGATGGTTGCTACTGCCCAATCCATGAAGTCCCCCCCACCACGGAAAGGTAACCAAGCTTCGGGGGGGATGGGTGTTTACCCTGACGCCAACGGAGAAACTCAGTACAATATTTTTATTATAACTTTCCTTAATCTTGAAAAATGAATCAATCAGAGGGAAGAATAGCCCCAGCCATATGAAGATTGGCTAACCGAATCCTTGCGCGTTGTGTAGAAAGTGATTTCTTTGATGGTTGCTTTATGGAAGGCACGGTAGCGTCGGAAGAGTTTAATTTTTTCTTTGAAGACGAAGGAAAATATCCCCGTGAATATATGTATTTTTTTTTTGGGCGGGATAATGTTCCCATTTTTCTTCTTTCTTTGTTTTTCAACGTCCCTACGTATATATTATGTGTCATCCACTACTGGGAGAAAGCCAGACTTCCGTAAGATTAACGTAATCCTTGGCGAGGCCAAACTAAAGTTGTCTTGGTGTTGGTTCCTCAGTGATAACCCAAACACAAACACAAACACACCTCCAGTGTCCACTCTAGGGCCGTGTTCTCCTGCAGCACCAGCAGGAAGAAAGAACTCAGGTTCCTCACCAACTGAATCTTTTGGCTCGGGGAGCGTGTGTCATCTCGACACGCCTTTTAACGCCCGTACGTGGTGCGGAGTGCAGTCGGTCTGTAACGTAGGGCATGTCATGTGTTATTGGTCCCAGTCGGTCTAGAACGCTGGGTCTGACATGTGTTGGGGGACCAAGTCGGTCTTGAATGGTGGGCCTGACGTGTGTTGGGGGACCAAGTCGGTCTTGAATGGTGGGCCTGACAGGTCTTGAGACCTGCCATGTCTCCCTGAAGGTGGGTCTGACAAGTGGGGTTGGCTGCAATTCCTCATGGATGGTGGGTCTGGTAGGGAGTGTGGGTTGCAGTGCCACTTGAGTGGGCGAGGTCACTTGGTCAGCATCAGTGGGACGGTGAGGTTTCACTTTTGCACAGCGACCGTTGACGGAGAGTGGTGTCACGTCGGCAAGAAGTGCCTTCTTGTAGGAGGCATAGCAGGAGTACTGGATGACGGCAATCCCGCGGTGGTTCTCGTAGGTCGTGTAGGACTGCATGTCGAAGCGAACGATGTCGCCGAACTGCTTGAAGAATTCCCAGACGTTCGACCTTGAGATTTTGTATGGAACGTTGACGACCCTGATGGTATACCGCTGCAGGACGGTTTGGAGAACCCCTTGCAACTGCTCGTTGGTGGGCACGATGACATGTATGTCGTCATCATCGCAGCCCAACTCATCTATATGTGGGAGTCGGGTCTCGTGTGGTGGACGGTCCAGCAAATCACCCTCATCGTGGAAAGGCAGGTAGGCCTGGTCAAGGAGGGCGACCCAGAGCACCTCCTGGTGCTCGACCACCTCCACAACTGAGCTTTTTGCAAAAACTTCCATGTTGAAGATACTATGATTACGTTGTGCACTTTACGAAGTAACCTCGGTTATCCTTGTACGTCCATAAATATAGTGAGTCTAAATTGATATGGAAAAATATAGTAAGGTACCCCCATGCTCTAATATCCCACATAGAAATAAAAGCATAGTCGACTTCATACAAACAAAAGCATGTCGACTTCGGCGATTTTGAATGCAGAGACCATCTAAAATATTGTAGGTGGGTTAATGGTTGTTACATGGTGACCAGGGGTACAGGTGAATGGGACAGACTGGATATTGTGAAGATCGATAGGTGGGACAGACAGGGTATGGTGAACATCCATAGATGGGACAGACTGGGTACAGTGAAGATTGATAGATGGGACAGACAGGGTATAGTGAATATCCATAGATGGGAGAGACAGGGTGTAATGAAGATGCATATATGGGACTGACAGGGTACAGTGAAGATTCGTAGATGGGACAGACAGGGTATAGTGAAGATCCATAGATGGGACAGACAGGGTATAGTGAAGATTGATAGATGGGACAGGCTGGGTATAGTGAAGATCCATAGATGGGACAGATGGTATAGTGAAGATGTGCAGATGGGACACACATTATAATGAATTGATTGATGGGACAGACAGTGTATAGTGTAGATCCATAGATGGGACAGGGTGGGTGATGGGTACAGTGAAGATCCATAAATGGAACAGAGGTTATAGTGAAGATGCGTAGACGGGACACACATTATAATGAATTGATTGATGGGACAGACAGGGTATAGTGAAGATTGATAGATGGGGCAGGCTGGGTATAGTGAAGATCCATAGATGGGACAGAGGGCATAGTGAAGATGTGTAGATGGGACACACATTATAATGAATTGAGTGATGGGACAGACAGGGTATAGTGAAGATCGATAGACGGGACAGACAGGGTATAGAGAAGATCCATAGATGGGACAGGCTGGGTATAGTGAAGATCGATAGATAGGATAGACAAGGTATCGTGAAGATCGATAGATGGGACAGACAGGGTATAGTGAAGATCGATAGATGGGGACAGACAGTGTATAATGAAAATAAATAGATGGGACAGATTGGTTATAGTGATCGATAGATGGGACAGACTGGGTATATTGGTGATCGATAGATGGAAATGTTGGCACAAACAAACAATGGCCAGGTGGTCCTGAGTAGTAGTTCTCTGTTACTTGTAGGCCAGAACTTAATGATGGTGAGAGATAATGGTGTCTCTCTCTGTAGTGAACATGACGGTGAGAGATAATGGTGTCTCCCTCTATAGTGAACATGACGGTGAGAGATAATGGTGTCTCTCTCTGCAGTGAACATGATGGTGAGAGATAATGGTGTCTCCCTCTGTAGTGAACATGACGGTGAGAGATAATGGTGTCTCTCTCTGCAGTGAACATGATGGTGAGAGATAATGGTGTCTCTCTCTGTAGTGAACATGACGATGAGAGATAATGGTGTCTCCCTCTGTAGTAAACATGATGGTGAGAGATAATGGTGTCTCCCTCTATAGTGAACATGACGGTGAGAGATAATGGTGTCTCTCTCTGCAGTGAACATGATGGTGAGAGATAATGGTGTCTCTCTCTGTAGTGAACATGACGGTGAGAGATAATGGTGTCTATGATTCGGTACGTAGAACTCACATGAGATTAATCAGATATATGATTATGAGCAGAAAAAGATGTTAGCTATGTGTGATATGCAAGAGGAGGAAAACTACTCCCACACATCACATTTTACACACATTTCCACAGGACAAAGAAAGGTAAGGGGTGTTGTTGTGATGGAATTGGTAAGACATTCATAAGTATAAACGTAGGATGGGATAAATCTAAAACAAGTAGATAACAAACAACCACATTTTTCTACAAACTCAACAAAGACAAAGGCGAATTTTTTAGATATCAAGAAGTACATACCATATTTCCCCAATACCTACAGTTTTGTAATTAAAGAAAAAAATATTCTTGATCTTACTTATTGACGAGTCACTTATGCTAGTTAACTTTGTTTTCAAGCTCATTATTGTTAGAGTATTTCCCATCATCTCTTATCTGCATAATTACTTCATCAGGATCATTAGGCTTACGTGGACCAATTACAGGATATGTATGTAAATATGTTGCTTTAATGTTAAAGAATGAAATATGTCCTGGTTGATATGGCATGATTGTTGATGAAATCGTCCAGTTGATTTGGTCCCTAACATTGTGTTTAATGTTACCTGTATATGTTATTGCTCATAGTTGTCTCAAGTCGTCCGCACAATAATTCATCCTTGGGAAAAACATAAAAAAAAAACAAGTTTTAGATTATTTTCTTTTTTTAAACTGAAAACTCACTGTAAAGTTTTCGTCAACAAACAGACAGCCAGACAGCGCAAGGGTAATTAGTACAACCAGCTGTTGACAACGCGCACAATTAAAGCAGTCATTGCTCACGCGAGATTACTCCTGCTTTCCTGTCTTTCTTATATAGTCTTTGTACAACTACACACAAACACACACACGCACACACACACACACACACACACACACACACACACACACACACACACACACACATATACACACACACCATCATTGATGTCATTATGTTTCCATTACAAGCTACATTACACTCTCCACAAGAGGTAATTCTGCCCAGTGTACAGCCACTATCGTGTCCTGCTATCTTCACTATATTGAAGTTTCATCTTCACTACACTAGTGCTTCAACTTCACTCTGTTAATCTATCATCTAGGATATTAAATCAATGAGGAAACGCTAGTCTACTATATTTTTGTGTGGCTTCACTATATTTTTGCAAGTGCTGGTCTATGAAAGTTTACTTCGTCAAGTAAATCACTCATCTCACCAGATAGCAGAAATGACTCACGTCCGCGCTGCCCATCGGTACCCTGGCAAGGAATCCTTCCTTGAATTTTTCGAGGCTCACATCCAGCAAACCGGGGCTGTTAAAGATTGTATAAGCCGAACTGAGCTATATTTGCGATACTGTGAATTCTGCGAAGGGTTCGGGTACGAGAAAGCTGCCGTCCTGAACGTCGGGAGAACACTGGGACGGTGGGGCATCAAGGCAGATCGCAGACTTGGAGGACGCAACGGCCGCCACCAGGAGTACGCCTACACCAGAATTGCCTGGTTGTCCAGCAGTGAGGGCCTGGCACAGGGAGGAAAGCGGTGCCTTCCAGAATGCCAAAGGCCTTCCAGGAAGAGATCACGTCTGGATATCGAACCCGTGCACGACAGAGTAGTGGTGAAGATCCAGACTCGGCATCAGGATGATGATGACCTGTGCGAAGGCGGAACCAGCAAGGAAACTGGTGTAGTTGACACAGGAGCAGCCGCCATCCCCATCAATGTTTCTTTGGCTCCCACCAAACAACGGGGCAAAGTGATGCCTACCACTGAATTGGTGACCTTGATCCCCTACTTCTATGGGGATGAATCAGGCCTGGTGGATCCCGACGTACTCGTACTGGTCGTCGATGAAGACCCTGATGTGTCCGTCGCTGCAACTGGAGGATCAGCAGCACCTGCAGCAGCAGCCGACCCTAAAGCTGAAGCGGCCGTGTTGAAGATTAAAGTCCACACCACCAACATTCATCACTGAAATTCCTTGAACCTTAAGTTCCCGTCCCTGAGATTGGAGAAGCTGCTCCTCCTCCAGCAGTCGACCCTGTTATACCCGGTCCTCAGAAGACACTTCCTATGGCAAAAGTTCTCATTCAGTTGCAAATTATTGTCAAACTATTGTGCGGATGAAGCGGTTATCATAAAGGATCAAATCGTTAGGAAAAGTTCCTAACATTTATGAGTCCCATCCATAGGGATGAAAAAAATATAAGAAAAATACATCCATTCTGTTGGGGGCCATAAACATGGCACAAATGGACCCTAAGTCGAACTGCTGACCTCCTAGTGGTAGGGTCCGGGCAACTTTGAGGGAACATTAACCCTCAAAGGCTAACAGCAGTCGCACAAAAGCAATAAAAATTAATCATTTTTAGTCATTTACAATAATCACAAACGATGGTTATAGCCTCGCCCACTTATCATCTCATTCGCTGTGAACGAAATCATAGGCGACTCTGATTCCGCCTACATCTATCAAGTTTACCTATTTATTCAACCATCTATCTATCTGTCTATCGTTCTTGTTTGAAGATTTTCTGTATCATGTAAATCTCAGCCATTGAAATGTCCTGAGATCAATGTCGTAGTGAACAAATGAATTCTAGTTTCGACTGAAATAGCCCCGTTTTTACACCTTCCTTCACCATTTGTCCACCATTTATTCCCCGTAAGGATTTACGAACTAACTTCAGAGTTGTATTACAAATATATGAAACATGTCACCAACTCACTGTTTTGTGAATATTTCTTGCTATATTACATCTGTCAGTTTCTAACTGCAATCATCGGATGAATTTCTTTATATATTTTGCTGCTGTTTCAGTTCCTTCATGACAATAATAAACCAGACCTTGTTTTCATCATGTAACATGCAGTTCAAGAAGAAAGTCTATAGATGAGAAAAATCCAGTTGCATAAATTTAATTAATTAGATTACACGCAGAATTTTAGGCCTTCTTGAACAACACCATTTCAGACGTAGTGGTTGCTCGAACATCGGCCGTTGAGATAAAGAAAAACAAAAAAATGTTTAGTAAAACTATATCAGTACAAATCCAATGTATCGTATGTACTAACATGAAAGATAATATATATTCTGTATTGATATCAAAGACAATATAGGCAGCAAGTATGAATTTTCCTGGGGATAGGGGAGAAAGAATACTTCCCACACACTCCTCACGTGTCGCAGAAGGCGACTAAAGGAGACGGGAGAGAGGGGCTGGAAACCCTCCCCTCCTTGTATCTTAACTTTTTAAGATGGGAAACAGAAGAAGGAGTCACGCGGGAAGTGCTCATCCCCCACGAAGGCTCAGGCTGAGGTGTTTAAATGTGCGTTGATGTAACTAAGATGAGAAAAAAGGAGAGATAGGTAGTATGTTTGAGGAAAGGAACCTGGATGTTTTGGCTCTGAGTGAAACGAAGCTCAATAGTAAAGGGGAAGAGTTGTTTGGGAATGTCTTGGGAGTAAAGTCAGGGGGTAGTAAGAGGACAAGAGCAAGGGAAGGAGTAGCACTACTCCTGAAACAGGAGTTGTGGGAGTCTGAGATAGAGTGTAAGAAAGTAAAGTCTAGATTGATATGGGTAAAACTGAAAGTGGATGGAGAGAGATGGGTGATTATTGGTGCATATGCACCTGGGCAACACCACCACCACAACCACCAACACCACCACCATCACCAACACCACCACAACCACCACCATCACCAACACCACCACCATCACCAACACCACCACCACCACCACCTACACCCCCAACTACCACAAATAAAAAGTCAAAACATTTGTGAACTTCGCAACCAGGTGCGTGCAGAAGTCTTTTTAACTGGCTCTCCCCTTTCTTCAAGAACCTCATTAGTTCCTTGTTACTTATGTAAACATTCTGTTTAACATTATATCATAAGAAAACAGAAAGTAGAACCAAGAAAGGTATCCTAAATGTATCTTTCTCTTACGCCTCCGAGACTATTTTCATCGTATTATCAAATCTCTTGCAGATATGATGTCCACAGTGCTTAGTATAACAATAACAACAGATATTAATGGCAGAACATGATGGTAAAAGACAAGTGAAAATGATCATAAATGTGAGAGATTCGCTTGGTGCGTTGAACGTAGTGACCCCGTCCAATATATGGTGGTAATGGTCACGCCCGTTCATGCTTCAGATCAAAGACATTGGTCACCTTAAGTGTGGGAGCCAACCTGACTACTCAGCTCCCTTTTCTAATGCCCGCAGGAGCAGACCTATGGGGAAAATAAGCATTGTATCAAGAGTGAATGAGAAGACAAGAACTACTTCTCACAATTGAGGACCTATGAATTTATGGACATTTTGTTGTTATTGTGGGTTGCTGGCGAAGTACACAAACTTTTCTTGTGTTTAAAGTGGGTTTGAGAGCCTCTAGTGATACACACATTCTATTGTACTACTGAAGTATGGATGGGTACGTCTGTAGTCTTCCTGCTTATCAAATTTAGGTAAATATCTCCTTTCGTCACGTAAAACTGCAGGCTCCCAAACCCCAACACTTTCCATGTTAGTGAAACGTACACTGGAAAGCCCACAGACATTTGTATTACCGCGAAAGGCAGGCAGGCAACTTAAAAAGCTGGCAGACAAGTGACACAGCAGGCAAGCAGGCAAGCAGGCAAAAAGGAAGATAGACAAAAGGGCAGGCAGGCAGGCACGCAGAAAAAAGGCAGGAAGGCAAGCAATCAGGTAGGCAAACGCAGGCAAGCAGTCAATGAAAAAACAGGGAGGCAGGCAATCAAGCAAAAAGGCAGGTAAACATGAAAAAAATTGACAAAAACGCAGGCAAGCAAACAGGCAAGGAAATAAAAAACAAGCAAGCAAACAATGGCGTCTTAGCAACATCTCTTTTTTGTATATCACTTGACTGTTCTGCGTCATCTATCTCGTTCTTGTATCTCCCCTGGCGACGTGATCATTGCACGAAAATGCACTGGGAATTTCTAATTATATATGTATATTCGAAATGATCACAATTTTGCGCATGATCAAGTAGGTTCCTAAGAATTCGCGGAAAAATGGACTCCTAGGAATTATATATGTATACATATATATATACATTGGAAAGGATCACAATTTTGCACGTGATCAAGTATATTATTAAGAGTCCACGGGAATAATGAAACACGATAAGTTCCCGAGTGCACTTTCGTGTAATAATCACATAATCATGGGAGACACAAGAAAGAAATATAGCAGTCATTTGATATACAATGAAGAGACATAGCTAAGACGCCATTTGGTAAACATGCGATTGCCCTAGACAAACTTATCGTGTTTCATATATATATATATATATATATATATATATATATATATATATATATATATATATATATATATAATCAAATTTAATATAATCAAAATAAATATAATCAAATTTAATGGGACCCAAACTGCAAAAACTCTAATTATATCTATAACAAAACAATGCAATGTATCACGAATAATTCAATTAAATCTTAAGTAATTACATGTTACTAAATCAAAATGACGGACAGTTTATGGCAGTAATGGGTATTCTTAGTTTACGCCATACAAAAGTTAAGAAATTTACTGGCAGCCGATACATCTAATATCAGAGGCACTCTGGTATATAAGAATTAGCTCCTAAATGAATATTCTTAGAGATTTAAATTACAAATATATTTCATAACTTCTTTGGGATGTAAAGTGTAAGATTATCATGATTATAAGTGAACATATACGTACTTAAGTATTTTTGCCAGTATTTCACACACAAAATACCACCCCACAGTTCACTTCACATAGGAACACCAACTTGGTCACAAAGGACCATGGGAAACACATGCAAACCCACATTATCATATATCTATCACTTAGGTAATATTACTGTGACCGACGACGCTTCCTGCTAACTGACCATATTGAAGCCAGGATGACCAGGCCTGAGCCTGAGGCCAGCTGAACCCCCACACTAACCCTCCATCACACATTGCCATAATAGATCACCAAGTCTTGGTTTACTAACCCTCCATTACACATTGCCATAATAGATCACCATGTCTTGGTTTACTAACCCTCCATCACACATTGCCATAATAGACCACCAAGTCTTGGTTTACTAACCCTCCATCACACATTGCCATAATAGATCACCAAGTCTTGGTTTACTAACCCTCCATCACACATTGCCATAATAGATCACCAAGTCTTGGTTTACTAACCCTCCATCACACATTGCCATAATAGATCACCAAGTCTTGGTTTATGTAGTTTTAATCTAATATGAATATCATTGCCTTACACTTTTAATAGAATAATGAATATAAACTCAGACATAAAGTGTTTTCTTATATTTTTTTAAATTCTTTACCTTTAAATAATATCAATTTTCTATAAAGAATAATTCATGACACGGTTGACGGCACCGCTAGTTGGAGACACGGGATTATTTTCCAGAACGGATCTACTTACTCGTTATCGAACATTATAATTATCTAAAGGCAAAACACGAAGGCAGTTATATTCATATTTGGTGAAAACTATATTAACAAAGAATTAGATGATTTATTATGGCAATATGTGTCGGGTTGAGGCAGGTCTGGCGTCGTCTGGCAACTTGTGATGATGATAATAAATTCCACTAAATATTTTCTCTACGTAATATTTTCTTTAATGTGTAAAACTTCGATGAAAAGTCTGCAAGATTCGATGCCAGAATGTTTATATTGTTGAAGATATTACTGATTTCTACATGTAAAATATTTATGTTATCTGCAAAATAGAAATCTTTATGCTAGATATGTTAGTACTATCGGTTTCACTTTAGATACATTTCTGTATCCTGTGTTCCAGAAAAGTTATGGAACTTTTTCATTATCGTATGAAATGATTAACATAGATACGATATCCCTTGTATTTCAATAGAAATCTACTAAATAAATACACTTTTGCCATGTGTATTCTGCGGTAATCACAGTCCGTACTGTTGAATGTGCCCAGAGAGCTTGTGCAGAAGTTGGATCCCTTCATTCACGTTATCAAGAACGTAGCACAACAGGGACTTCTTTACCATATCAACCGTGTTATTCTCTAAGGAATCTTTTACCTGTTTCACAGTGGCTGCCTTCCCTGTGTATTGAGGTCCTACACCCACTCCAGGATCTCATAGTCACTCAGGATCTTGCCAGGCTGGTGGGACTCTCCAGCTCCCTCGTCAGGAGTTGAGGCCTGGTTGGGCACCTACCTCTTGAGGCAGAGGAGGCCCTGCCACCAAAGGTAGCTACCTGCTGCAGTTGGCGCTGTATAGCTGTGACGGTAGCTATGATGCTGACCATCTGACGCTTCCACATCTTAATCTGTCCACCAAGGCAGTCAATACGACGTGTGAACCCACCCATCCCTGCCAGACTCCACTCTGCTGTGCCTTTGGAAGTGGGTGCTGGGTCAGGGTCCTCTTCTTCCTTGTGAAGAGGTGTCAGGAGGGAGGGCCACAGGTCTGGTATGATCATCAGAGCGCCACACGTGCCAGCCAGCCAGCCAACACTCCTGCCATCTCTGCCCTGCTGACACATTATCTTGCCTCATGTGGCCTCTCATGTGTGTGTATGTGACTGTATACACAACTTCTCTCCCTCTCTTACCTGGATTTATCACATTGCATGAATATCCCACTGAATTCCACCTTATTTTTATGTTTCCTGGCTTACCTGTGTGTGTGTGTGTGTGTGTGTGTGTGTGTGTGTGTGTGTGTGTGCATACATTTCAAGAGTGAGAGAGGTCCTTCACTTCCTCCAAAATTCGTAAATACTTTCCCTTCTCTTTTATTTTTCCCTTTCATTATTCTCTATGTATTTCAACTAAGGCCCGGCCTTGATGTGGGCTTTGTGTCCGTGACCGGAACCTTCCACATGAAAACAAGATCATTCAAAAGGTTAAGAAATGAGGCAACACCAGAACTCTCTTCTCGTACGACACACATAGTAATCATAAAGGTATTACACACACACACACACACACACACACACACACACACCTGCGTCAGGCTGGAGGCGGGGCATCGTGACGTCACAGGGAGTTCATTCCACCCGCCAGATCCAAACAGTTGTTGTGTCTGGTGAGGGAGGTTCAACACTTCCCTCATATATATTGATCTTTACATTATAATCGACAATTTTATAACTAGTTCCAGTAAGCCGACGGTGAAACGAGGGCAGAGGTAGAGCGACCGACACGACCACCTGTCGTCCCTCAGCGTCACATGAGAAGCGACTCTACAACTTGTGGTGTCTGATGGTGAAGGTTGTATGTTGTACGTGGCCGTTATGCCCCCAGCCCACACAACCCATGGTGGGGTAGAGAGACGACATCCCCGATACCAATGGGAAGGTGTGGGATAGACGAGGGATGGGGATAGCTGACGACACGACTCTTCTCCTTCCTTACGGGCGAAAGGTCGCCATCTTTGATAGACCTGCTCTCATTGGCCCCGCTTATCTGATCTTTTATTTCCCCGTTATCTTTCTCATGGTAGCTGAGACGGCACGGGAAACTGAAAGCCCTAATCATATGACTGGCTGTACCATAACCTCTCTATGTTATCATGTAAACGTCAAGCTACGCCAGGCATCCATTTATCGACCAGCCACGAGGGTGGGACGGGCCCATGTGTGGTCCATAGTCAGCAACGCTACTAACCACCACAGCGCGAAAGCTTTCATTCATCTTCAAGTTTATTGTTACATTATGCCGTGCTCTCTTCCCATACATATATATCAAACAAATATTCTCAAAGGTCATCAACTGAAACTTTTGTGAAAAGTGAGGAAACATCAAAGCTAACTAGTTTGAAATCAAAATTAACATTGATATTGTTAAGCTTTTTGACTAAATCTACATTTTTCATGATATTAGAATTTGATATCTTAACCACTAAAGGGCTCAATAAAAAAACTAACCATTTTGACAGGTTATATGTGATGGAGCCTACTGAACTCACTATAGGTCTTGCTGGAAAATTTTGTTTATGTGTTTTCATAAGTCCATACATACATGGCAATTAGGGGGACAAAGATGACCAACTTTAGATAAGAGAACTATTACCTTTCAACAACAACTTCATTTCTTTATTGAAATGGGAATTAACTGCTTTTAGGGGATTCTTACTGAGTTTAGAATACGTTGTGTCATCATTTATAAGATCATGATCTTTAGATAAATATTTACTTTTGTCTAAAATCACAACAGTGTTAGCCTTATCCGCTTCAGTAATATGTATATTTTTGTCTTTTTTTAGGTGTTAATAGCTCTTATAAATCTTTCAGGGCAATTAGGTTCCAATGGATTTGACAAACTGGCATACACTAAACCCTTACAGATAATAATTTCATCATTAGTTAAATTACTACATTTCTCTAAATTGCAAAAAGACTTTGAGACATCAACACAGCTGGCTTCCCTGTTAGAGCACACAAAACGTAATCCATAGCCTAAGGCACACAAGGAATCTTTATCTAGTTGTTTATTAGACAGGTTTATCACAAAAGATGGGTTTGTGTTCTTAGTCCAGTCGCTGTTTTTGATAAGATGGTCCTACTTACAGTCTAGTTTCGTTTGTAGCATATTGCATTCATTCCTTGATCGATTATAGCAATAGTCCAAAATCCGGTTCCTCCAATATGTCGGTATTGCCATTATGCTTTGTCGCTGTCTCCCGCGTTGGTGAGGCAGCGCAAGGAAACGGTCGAAAGAAAAGCCCAACCCATCCACTTACACATGTATATACATAACCGCCCACATGCGCACATATACATACCTATACATTTCAACGTATGCATACATATACATACACAGACATATACAAATATACACATGTACATACATTCCTTACCCTTCATCCATTCCCGTCTCCACCCAGCCACACATGAAATGGCACCCCCCCCCCACCCCACGCCACCCACCCTTCCCCGGCGCGCACGAGGTAGCGCTAGGAAAAGACTACAAAGACTACAAAGGCCACATTCGTTCACACTCAGTCTCTAGCTGTCATGTGTAATGCACTGAACCCACAGCTCCCTTACCACATCCAGGTCCCAGAGAACATTCCATGGTTTACCCGAGACGCTTCAATGCGCTGGTTCATTCCATTGACCCTGGTATACTATATTGTTCCAATTCACTTTATTCCTTGCACGCCTTTCACCCTCCTGTATGTTCAGGCCCTGATCGCTTAAAAAATTTTTTCACTCCATCCCTCCACATCCAGTTTGGTCTCCCACTTCTCCTCGTTCCTTCCACCTCTGACACATATATCCTCTTTGTTAATCTTTCCTCACTCATTCTCTCCATGTGATCAAACCATTTCAAAACACCCTCTTCTGCTCTCTCAACCACACTCTTTTTATTACCACACATCTCTTACCCTTTCACTATCTAATAGATCAAACCACATCACGCCACATATTGTCCTCAAACATTTCATTTCTAACACATCCACCCACTTCCGCACAACCCTATTCATAGCCAACGCCTCGCAACCATATAACATTGTAGGAGCAACTATTCTTTCAAACATGTAAGGTTGAGTTGATAGGAAGGAAATCAGGTCTTCTTCGTCTGTGGTACTATATGAAGATCAGGCGGCCTTTGTAGATTTATCACAAAATTATGTACGTACATGTGTAGTACTCTGGGCTATAGTCTTATGACACATTACGACACACTAGTGAACAGTGTGACGATGCTGGCCAGTGTGTCCCCTCAGGTCACACTGGCAGGGGTTGTATGGGAGTCCGTCAACACCCATTCAACAACGTGTTCAAATAACAGATCAGCTCTTACGTGTTCAAACATCCTGATTAACAGTAGCCCGTGTGAACAGTGAGCCCATGGCAACATGCATCTAACTCTATGTAGCTCACAGCAAAATGATAATAACAAATACCTAATGAAAAATTTATGGTAGTGTGCGTCTTACATTTATATATATATATATATATATATATATATATATATATATATATATATATATATATATATATATATATATATATATATATATATATATATATATATATATATATATATATATATATATATATATATATATGTATATACATATATATATATATATATATATATTTTTTTTTTTTTTTTTTTTTTTTTTTATACTTTGTCGCTGTCTCCCGCGTTTGCGAGGTAGCGCAAGGAAACAGACGAAAGAAATGGCCCAACCCCCCCCCCCCATACACATGTACATACACACGTCCAGACACGCAAATATACATACCTACACAGCTTTCCATGGTTTACCCCAGACGCTTCACATGCCTTGCTTCAATCCACTGACAGCACGTCAACCCCTGTATACCACATGACTCCAATTCACTCTATTTCTTGCCCTCCTTTCACCCTCCTGCATGTTCAGGCCCCGATCACACAAAATCTTTTTCACTCCATCTTTCCACCTCCAATTTGGTCTCCCTCTTCTCCTCGTTCCCTCCACCTCCGACACATATATCCTCTTGGTCAATCTCTCCTCACTCATTCTCTCCATGTGCCCAAACCATTTCAAAACACCCTCTTCTGCTCTCTCGACCACGCTCTTTTTATTTCCACACATCTCTCTTACCCTTACGTTACTTACTCGATCAAACCACCTCACACCACACATTGTCCTCAAACATCTCATTTCCAGCACATCCATCCTCCTGCGCACATCTCTATCCATAGCCCACGCCTCGCAACCATACAACATTGTTGGAACCACTATTCCCTCAAACATACCCATTTTTGCTTTCCGAGATAATGTTCTCGACTTCCACACATTTTTCAAGGCTCCCAAAATTTTCGCCCCCTCCCCTACCCTATGATCCACTTCCGCTTCCATGGTTCCATCCGCTGACAGATCCACTCCCAGATATCTAAAACACTTCACTTCCTCCAGTTTTTCTCCATTCAAACTCACCTCCCAATTGACTTGACCCTCACCCCTACTGTACCTAATAACCTTGCTCTTATTCACATTTACTCTCAACTTTCTTCTTCCACACACTTTACCAAACTCAGTCACCAGCTTCTGCAGTTTCTCACATGAATCAGCCACCAGCGCTGTATCATCAGCGAACAACAATTGACTCACTTCCCAAGCTCTCTCATCCCCAACAGACTTCATACTTGCCCCTCTTTCCAGGACTCTTGCATTTACCTCCTTTACAACCCCATCCATAAACAAATTAAACAACCATGGAGACATCACACACCCCTGCCGCAAACCTACATTCACTGAGAACCAATCACTTTCCTCTCTTCCTACACGTACACATGCCTTACATCCTCGATAAAAACTTTTCACTGCTTCTAACAACTTGCCTCCCACACCATATATTCTTAATACCTTCCACAGAGCATCTCTATCAACTCTATCATATGCCTTCTCCAGATCCATAAATGCTACATACAAATCCATTTGCTTTTCTAAGTATTTCTCACATACATTCTTCAAAGCAAACACCTGATCCACACATCCTCTACCACTTCTGAAACCGCACTGCTCTTCCCCAATCTGATGCTCTGTACATGCCTTCACCCTCTCAATCAATACCCTCCCATATAATTTACCAGGAATACTCAACAAACTTATACCTCTGTAATTTGAGCACTCACTCTTATCCCCTTTGCCTTTGTACAATGGCACTATGCACGCATTCCGCCAATCCTCAGGCACCTCACCATGAGTCATACATACATTAAATAACCTTACCAACCAGTCAACAATACAGTCACCCCCTTTCTTAATAAATTCCACTGCAATACCATCCAAACCTGCTGCCTTGCCGGCTTTCATCTTCCGCAAAGCTTTTACTACCTCTTCTCTGTTTATCAAATCATTTTCCCTAACCCTCTCACTTTGCACACCACCTCGACCAAAACACCCTATATCTGCCCCTCTGTCATCAGACACATTTAACAAACCTTCAAAATACTCATTCCATCTCCTTCTCACATCACCGCTACTTGTTATCACCTCCCCATTTACGCCCTTCACTGAAGTTCCCATTTACTCCCTTGTCTTACGCACCCTATTTACCTCCTTCCAGAACATCTTTTTATTCTCCCTAAAATTTACTGATAGTCTCTCACCCCAACTCTCATTTGCCCTTTTTTTCACCTCTTGCACCTTTCTCTTGACCTCCTGTCTCTTTCTTTTATACTTCTCCCACTCAATTGCATTTTTTCCCTGCAAAAATCGTCCAAATGCCTCTCTCTTCTCTTTCACTAATACTCTTACTTCTTCATCCCACCACTCACTACCCTTTCTAAACAGCCCACCTCCCACTCTTCTCATGCCACAAGCATCTTTTGCGCAATCCATCACTGATTCCCTAAATACATCCCATTCCTCCCCGACTCCCCTTACTTCCATTGTTCTCACCTTTTTCCATTCTGTACACAGTCTCTCCTGGTACTTCCCCACACAGGTCTCCTTCCCAAGCTCACTTACTCTCACCACCTTCTTCACCCCAACATTCACTCCTCTTTTCTGAAAACCCATACTAATCTTCACCTTAGCCTCCACAAGATAATGATCAGACATCCCTCCAGTTGCACCTCTCAGCACATTAACATCCAAAAGTCTCTCTTTCGCACGCCTGTCAATTAACACGTAATCCAATAACGCTCTCTGGCCATCTCTCCTACTTACATAAGTATACTTATGTATATCTCGCTTTTTAAACCAGGTATTCCCAATCATCAGTCCTTTTTCAGCACATAAATCTACAAGCTCTTCACCATTTCCATTTACAACACTGAACACCCCATGCATACCAATTATTCCCTCAACTGCCACATTACTCACCTTTGCATTCAAATCACCCATCACTATAACCCGGTCTCGTGCATCAAAACCGCTAACACACTCATTTAGCTGCTCCCAAAACACTTGCCTCTCATGATCTTTCTTCTCATGCCCAGGTGCATATGCACCAATAATCACCCACCTCTCTCCATCAACTTTCAATTTTACCCATATTAATCGAGAATTTACTTTCTTACATTCTATCACATACTCCCACAACTCCTGTTTCAGGAGTATTGCTACTCCTTCCCTTGCTCTTGTCCTCTCACTAACCCCTGACTTCACTCCCCAGACATTTCCAAACCACTCTTCCCCTTTACCCTTGAGCTTCGTTTCACTCAGAGCCAAAACATCCAGGTTCCTTTCCTCAAACATACTACCTATCTCTCCTTTTTTCACATCTTGGTTACATCCACACACATTTAGGCACCCCACTCTGAGCCTTCGAGGAGGATGATCACTCCCCGCGTGACTCCTTCTTCTGTTTCCCATTTTAGAAAGTTAATACAAGGAGGGGAGGATTTCCGGCCCCCCGCTCCCGTCTCCTCTAGTCGCTTTCTACGACACGCGAGGAATACGTGGGAAGTATTCTTTCACCCCTATCCCCAGGGATAATATACATATATATATACATACACACACACACACACACACACACATATGCACATACACACACACACACACACATACATATATATACATATGAAAAATGTAAGAACAATTTAGAAACAAACTTTTAGCTTGAAATGAATGAAAAAAAAAATGAATGTCACATAATGGTTCAACCTCTGGCTATGGAAAAGGAGATGTACAATTTATTCACACAAACGTCAATAGCAGTTCTCATCAATTTCACCACTGTGTCAATAAGCTTCAATGTCTAAGCTACATTTTTCTCCAACTTCACTATTTTCTTGTCAAAAACACCATGCATGAAAACTATCACTCCATTAACACAACTATAAACATTTACTTCCCCTTTAAAAGTTCTGGGGAAGTCTGTCTCGATACACTGCGGCGAGGCGACGCGACGCTGACACAATATATATATATATATATATATATATATATATATATATATATATATGTATATATATATATATATGGTCGTTTTCTGTGATGAGAAAACGTTCTCTACTGACGCCCCGTACAGCAGCAGGTCAGGTTGGGCCACAGTACTCTACCCTGAGCCGGAGCCATTTGACCTCGTCGTGCACGACAACTGCCCCATCCACAGCTGTCGGTCGGTCGGGCTGTTAGGGTGTGGTTTGAGCCTCACTGGGGAATGTTGCCCACATCCCCTCCCTGACGTGAACCCCACTGAACATATGTCCTGAATCCAGACTTGCTCATGTCATCACTGATGATGACGTCAACACATCTCACTTGCTGACGTCATCATCATCATCATGTCATCACTGATGACGTCAACACCACCACATGACACTTGCTGACGTCATCATGATGATGTCATCAGTGATGACGTCAACACCACCACATGACACTTGGTGACGTCATCATCATCATCATGATGTCATCAGTGATGACATCAACACCACATGACACTTAGTGACGTCATGATGTGGTGGTAGTCTTGTGTTGATCAGGTCAGGTTTGGTGGCTGATTCTAAATATGGCCTCCTCCGTTGTTCTCTCTCATCTCTGGTGATCGAGATATGATGATATAATTGCTGTGTCACATACAACATACAACCATCCTCTACCATCATTATTGTTGCCTTTTGCATCAAGAGAAATGGCTTCCTACAAGTAGCATTTGTTTATTTAGGATTAAATGATGATGACATCCACACAATCAGATAATGGTGGTTGGTGAGCCCAACCTAGAAAGTTATATATCATTATGGTTCATCATGTCCTCACACATCTCACGTTTGTGCTCACCTGACCCACCACAATCACCTGCAATGATCCAGCAGTCATCCACCATCCTATGGGTATCCCAGTGTCCCAGGTATGGGTATCCCAGTGTCCCAGGTATGGGTATCCCAGTGTCCCAGGTATGGGTATCCCAGTGTCCCAGGTATGGGTATCCCAGTGTCCCAGGTATGGGTATCCCAGTGTCCCAGGTATGGGTATCCCAGTGTCCCAGGTATGGGTATCCTAGTGTCCCAGGTATGGGTATCCCAGTGTCCCAGGTATGGGTATCCCAGTGTCCCAGGTATGGGTATCCCAGTGTCCCAGGTATGGGTATCCCAGTGTCCCAGGTATGGGTATCCCAGTGTCCCAGGTATGGGCATCCCAGTGTCCCAGGTATGGGTATCCCAGTGTCCCAGGTATGGGTATCCCAGTGTCCCAGGTATGGGTATCCCAGTGTCCCAGGTATGGGTATCCCAGTGTCCCAGGTATGGGTATCCTAGTGTCCCAGGTATGGGTATCCCAGTGTCCCAGGTATGGGTATCCCAGTGTCCCAGGTATGGGTATCCCAGTGTCCCAGGTATGGGTATCCCAGTGTCCCAGGTATGGGTATCCCAGTGTCCCAGGTATGGGTATCCCAGTGTCCCAGGTATGGGTATCCCAGTGTCCCAGGTATCTTTCTTCCATGATTCTTAAATCTTGGTGGAATGGTTGAGCCAGTTCCTCATTTAGGTTGTCTGGCCAAGTGGGTGTGGAGGTAATGCACTTTGATGTTCATTTTACAGCCAAGTTGAGGGAAAGAAGTTGGCAGGTTCTCCACTAGTTCAGGGTAGTTATCTGCTTTATGGTGACCAAGACAATTCCTTACAACCACAGTGAACGAAGACCATGCCTCTGCCTCAACATTGGTCATTGAATCTTGGAAATGTGGGTCTTTCATGAGTTCCATGATTTGTGACCCGTCGACAATACCTGCCTTCACCTTCTCCATGATCAGCGCTGGACATTTTCTGCCTGTGTAGTCAAAGTAGAGTGTCGTTCATTGTTCCAAACCTTCACAAAGTGTTTCATTAAACCTAGTTTGATGTGCAGTGGTAGTACAATGATCTTATCTCTGTCAACCAAGGGTTCTGCCATTACATTCTTGTCTCCAACCAACATGTTTTCTCTCAGACACCATTGTTTTCTCAGCCAGTGCTCATCCTCAGCTCTACTATCCCAGAGACAGATAAAGCTGGGCTACTTGTTGTACCCACTCTGCTGACCCAGGAGAAAAGTCACCATCTTAAGATCCACACACATTAACCATTGGTGATGGTGGTATGATATCTTGTGTAAGACCAGGACGATTGTGTCCTGCTGTTCACTCATCATACTTAAACCACCAATTGGGAGTGATCCATATTTGTTGTCATTGTGTAGAAGCACAACATGTTAAGCTCCACTCAGAACTAACTATGCTCGTGAGTGGTCCATTTATTGATAATTGCATTATCTGAAAACATGTATCTGCTAGAAGGAAATGAAGGTAATAATGTTAGTCAGTGGCGTAAATATACCTTGATTCATATCTAAAATCTGAGACACCAAAATGTTTCTAGAGGATGTGTGGATCAGGTGTTTGCTTTGAAGAATGTATGTGAGAGATACTTAGAAAAGCAAATGGATTTGTATGTAGCATTTATGGATCTGGAGAAGGCATATGATAGAGTTGATAGAGATGCTCTGTGGAAGGTATTAAGAATATATGGTGTGGGAGGAAAGTTGTTAGAAGCAGTGAAAAGTTTTTATCGAGGATGTAAGGCATGTGTACGTGTAGGAAGAGAGGAAAGTGATTGGTTCTCAGTGAATGTAGGTTTGCGGCAGGGGTGTGTGATGTCTCCATGGTTGTTTAATTTGTTTATGGATGGGGTTGTTAGGGAGGTAAATGCAAGAGTTTTGGAAAGAGGGGCAAGTATGAAGTCTGTTGGGGATGAGAGAGCTTGGGAAGTGAGTCAGTTGTTGTTCGCTGATGATACAGCGCTGGTGGCTGATTCATGTGAGAAACTGCAGAAGCTGGTGACTGAGTTTGGAAAAGTGTGTGGAAGAAGAAAGTTAAGAGTAAATGTGAATAAGAGCAAGGTTATTAGGTACAGTAGGGTTGAGGGTCAAGTCAATTGGGAGGTGAGTTTGAATGGAGAAAAACTGGAGGAAGTGAAGTGTTTTAGATATCTGGGAGTGGATCTGGCAGCGGATGGAACCATGGAAGCGGAAGTGGATCATAGGGTGGGGGAGGGGGCGAAAATCCTGGGAGCCTTGAAGAATGTGTGGAAGTCGAGAACATTATCTCGGAAAGCAAAAATGGGTATGTTTGAAGGAATAGTGGTTCCAACAATGTTGTATGGTTGCGAGGCGTGGGCTATGGATAGAGTTGTGCGCAGGAGGATGGATGTGCTGGAAATGAGATGTTTGAGGACAATGTGTGGTGTGAGGTGGTTTGATCGAGTGAGTAACGTAAGGGTAAGAGAGATGTGTGGAAATAAAAAGAGCGTGGTTGAGAGAGCAGAAGAGGGTGTTTTGAAGTGGTTTGGGCACATGGAGAGGATGAGTGAGGAAAGATTGACCAAGAGGATATATGTGTCGGAGGTGGAGGGAACAAGGAGAAGAGGGAGACCAAATTGGAGGTGGAAAGATGGAGTGAAAAAGATTTTGTGTGATCGGGGCCTGAACATGCAGGAGGGGGAAAGGAGGGCAAGGAATAGAGTGAATTGGAGCGATGTGGTATACCGGGGTTGACGTGCTGTCAGTGGATTGAAGCAGGGCATGTGAAGTGTCTGGGGTAAACCATGGAAAGCTGTGTAGGTATGTATATTTGCGTGTGTGGACGTATGTATATACATGTGTATGGGGGCGGGTTGGGCCATTTCTTTCGTCTGTTTCCTTGCGCTACCTCGCAAACGCGGGAGACAGCGACAAAGTATAATAAAAAGAAAAAATAAATATATGTATATATATATATATATATATATATATATATATATATATATATATATATATATATATATATATATATATATATATATATATATATATATATATATGTTTGGTTCTCAGTGAATGTGGGTTTGCGGCAGGGGTGTGTGATGTCTCCATGGTTGTTTAATTTGTTTATGGATGGGGTTGTTAGGGAGGTGAATGCAAGAGTTTTGGAAAGAGGGGCAAGTATGCAATCTGTTCTGGATGAGAGAGCTTGGGAAGTGAGTCAGTTGTTGTTCGCTGATGATAGAGCGCTGGTGGCTGATTTCATGTAAGAAACTGCAGAAGCTGGTGACTGAGTTTGGTAAAGTGTGTGAAAGAAGAAACTTAAGAGTAAATGTGAATAAGAGCAAGGTTATTAGGTACAGTAGGGTTGAGGGTCAAGTCAACTGGGAGGTAACTTTGAATGGAGAAAAACTGGAGGAAGTGAAGTGTTTTAGATATCTGGGAGTGGATCTGGCAGCGGATGGAACCATGGAAGAGGAAGTGAATTCATGGGGTGGGGGAGGGGGCGAAAATTCTGGGAGCCTTGAAGAATGTGTGGAAGTCGAGAATATTATCTCGAAAAGCAAAAATGGGTATGTTTGAAGGAATAGTGGTTCCAACAATGTCGTATGGTTGCGAGGCGTGGGGTATGGATAGAGTTGTGCGCAGGAGGGTGGATGAGCTGGAAATGAGATGTTTGAGGACAATATGTGGTGTGAGGTGGCTTGATCGAGTAAGTTATGTAAGGGTAAGAGAGATGTGTGGAAATAAAAAGAGTGTGGTTGAGAGTGCAGAAGAGGGTGTTTTGAAATGGTTTGATCACATGGAGAGAATGAGTGAGGAAAAATTGACCAAGAGGATATATGTGTCAGAGGTGGAGGGAACGACTAGAAGTGGGAGACCAAATTGGAGGTAGAAAGATGGAGTGAAAAAGATTTTGAGTGATCGGGGACTGAACATGCAGGAGGGTGAAAGGCGTGCAGGGAATAGAGTGAATTGGAACGATGTGGTATGCCGGGGTCGACGTGCTGTCAATGGATTGAAACAGGGCATGTGAAGCGTCTGGGGTAAACCATGGAAAGTTGTGTGGGGCCTGGATATGGAAAGGGAGCTGTGGTTTCGGTGCATTATTACACGACAGCTAGAGACTGAGTGTGAACGAATGGGGCCTTTGGTGTCTTTTCCTAGCGCTACCTCGCACACATGAGGGGGGAGGGTGTTGTTATTCCATGTGTGGCGGGGTGGCGATGGGAATGAATAAAGGCAGACAGTGTGAATTATGTACATGGGTATATATGTATATGTCTGTGTGTGTATATATATGTATACATTGAGATGTATAAGTATGTATATGTGCTGTGTGTTGACGTATATGTATACACATGTGTATATGGGTGGGTTGTTCCATTCTTTCGTCTTTTTCCTTGCGCTACCTCGCTAACGCTGGAGACAGCGACAAAGCAAAATAGATAAATAGAGTATATATATATATATATATATATATATATATATATATATATATATATATATATATATATATATATATATATATATATATCAACAAAACCCTACGATCCACTTTACAAGACAAACAAGAAACTCAGAAGTTTGGCTACATTGAATTTCATAATTTCGAATATTTTGATAGAGAGAGAGAGAGAGAGAGAGAGAGAGAGAGAGAGAGAGAGAGAGAGAGAGAGAGAGAGGAGAGAGAGAGAGAGAGAGAGAGAGAGAGAGAGAGAGAGAGAGAGAGAGAGAGAGAGAGAGAGAGAGAGAGAGAGAGAGAGAGAGAGAGAGAGAGAGAGACAAGGACAGAGAGAGAGAGGAAAAAAGAAGGTAATAAATTCACAGCACACAGGAAAGCTGCTCAGTCGTGATTATCTCACATGTTTTCACTAACATCCAGAGTTAAGCAGTACAAATGCCATTTGAAAATGCTTGGGACACGTCAGTCTTTTATAAGGTTAAAACTACTAATGATATTAGAATAACATGCAAATTTATGATGGACGACTGAAAATGGGCCTTGATGGCTAGGCTAAGATCATTTATCGTTGTCATAATGGTTAGGCTAATTTAGCGTTGTCCATGATGGTTAGGCTAAGATCACTTATCGTTGTCCATAATGGTTAGGCTAAATCATTTATCGCTGTCCATGATAGCTAGTCTAAGATGCTTTATCGTTGTCCATGATACAGTCTGGGTCCAGCCCGAGCTGTAGGGGATAGAAGACCTCCAAGATAACACTAGCCAGACTCTAAGAACATTTAAGATCATAAGAACATTATCCAGTTGTCTTTAACTTATCAAGAAATACGTTTGTATGCAACTCTTAGCTGATAAGAGATGTTTGATCTCTTATCACCCAGAACTCACCACGAGGAGGTGGTTGCATGTCGAGTTCCATAATTTTTTCCCCTTTTAGATAAATATTTTAATTTCCTCTAAAATAAAAGTCTATTCCGTTTTAAGCTATGTAAAAATAATAATTTCCTCTAAAACAAAGTTCTTTGCCATTATATCAAAAGTAAAATTTCCTCTAAAACAAAGTTCTTATTGTGAGGTAGATAGTTGAGGAAGGGCACCTCATTTCCTGCCCTTCCTCTGGTTCCGTTGGCCCCCTCCTCTGGTACGCCTCCGGCGGACTGACCTCATCACCTTCTTCAGCTCACCAATAATAAGTGGCAGAGCTGGTCTCTCTGAGGGGTCGCTGTGGGTCGCTGTTTGGTAAAGATCCTGGAGGCTTTCCCGCACACCCTGCTTCCTGACCAGGATGGACACGTGCCTCATTAGATGCCCAAAAGAGAAGACGTCACTGGCTGGGGAGACCGGCTTGCGCTCCCTGACCTCAGGGGCCAACCACAGGTCAGGAACATTGTACTCAACGCAGCTTCCCTTCTTAACGCTCAAGCCAAAGTCGATGATGTGAAACTCTGGCTTGTCACCCATCGTCACGGTCACATTCTCGACCTTGACGTCATTATGGACAATGTTTTTCTTATGGATTTCCATCAGCCGACGAGCGACCATGATGGCGGACTCGACCAGTTCCTCGTCCGACCGACATGTTCTCATGTACTTATCATAAGGCTGGCCAGTGTGGCTTAAGATGATCAGTGGGGGGTTGCGGCACACTGCTCGAAGGAGAGGGGCTCCTCCTGCCCCAGCCAGTCTCCTGTGAATGTCGGCTTCATCCATAAGACTTTTCGAACTCACTCCGTCCAGAAGGGTTTTGATGACGCAACACGATCCACGGAACAACACCGTTTCAATCTTGGCGTTGCCTCCCCGACCCACCTCTCTCATGACCACCAGGTCATTTACATCCTTCTGGGTCAACTTTACAACTGGAACACTCATTTTGATTCCGGCCTGAGGTGCACTTACCAAATTTTCTTCTTGCCGGAGACTGTGAGAGGAGATGTTGTCGGTACGGAGTCCCATCCTCAAATGATTACACTTCTCTCGCCGCCGGCCTTATATACCCATAGGTTATGTGACGTCACATAACCAGATCTATCCAGATTAAATCCCATACAAATCCGGATATGTAGACGGATTCATTTAGTTTTGTTGTGATCATTATTTGATGAAATCTAGAGGTGTCGAAGAAATAGTCAAGATGGCCAATGGTGCTGATAGTGTAGTGAAGATGGCTAGAGATGTTGAAGGCTCTAAATAGTTTCGAAATACCAATACTTTTTGAATCAATAAATCATTATAAATACTAATAAGACAAAAAACACTTTGACGAAAATTTAGCCATTTTCAAGCATCGAAATAAAAGGATATGAGGTAAATGGCTTTTGGGAAATCCTTGTCGAATAGTACACAGTTACTTTCTGAGAACACACACACACACACACACACACACACACACACACACACACACACACACACACAAACCAAGAGAACATAGCATGAAATTAGGGCAATATTGTTCAAATATATTCAGAGAAGTAATTTTAAAGTTTATATAAGAGTGGCTGATGAATGGAATAAGAAGAATGAGGTCATGGTTAAGGCACACACCATACATAAATCTTACAAGTTGTATAATAGTACAGAATGTTCTAGAGATTTGGCCTGGCGAGTGTAGAGCTCTCTCCTCCCAAAGTAAAAATAGGTAGTCACACACTCACAGATTCAGAGGTTATCATGTTGGAGAGGTGAAAACTGAGGATTCAAATCAAAGAACAATAAGAAGCGTCATGATGAGATGGGAGAGGATTGGTCAATTGACAAATATAGTTTAATCAAAAACATGAATGGTAAATCACTTCGACTGAAGAAAGTCAAGTGGAAAACATAGAAAATGAAAGACCAAAGACAAGAATTTTGGACATCTGGGATAACATTTAATGTGAGGAAACACGATTTCACCAAATGAGCTTTAGTTAATGCTTCTGGTACAGTGTATATATATATATATATATATATATATATATATATATATATATATATATATATATATATATATATATATATATATATATATATATATATATATATATATATATATTTATATATATATATATATATATATATATATATATATATATATATATATACTTATGTGTGTGTGTGTGTGTGTGTGTGTGTGTGTACGGATAAACTTTAATGCTGGCCAGGGTGTACTGGTGATGATTTTGACCTAAAATGTAAGTTCAAGCCCGTAGGCCGACCCTGCACCTAGCTTGAATCCTTTTGTGTTCACTATAATCTTCTTTACTATATCTCCTCTCCTTAATCCATTTATCTTCACTATGCAAGGCTTACTATAATCTTCACTACAACCTCATCTTCATATGACCTCATCTTGACTAAGCTGGTTTCAAGGAAGGCTTTAGATTTTACCCGCTCACACAAACAACGTCTTTACATGAGGCCCCACGAGTGTAAAACACCCTCCTAATACAGTGCAAATAGATCATTACCCACACCTACACACACCACCACCACTAACAATACACAGAGAAATAACCTTTTCGGTCGGCTTTGGATCCGCCCTTGAACGTAGTTTGGAGGATTTGGGGGATCAGGTCAATAAGGTTAAGTTCACTACATCATATTCACAAACTACAACATCATCTTTACTACAAGCGTATTTTCAATAAATCATATCTTCACTATACCCTCTTTTTCACTACACCGTTATTTCTACCATACCATCACCATTGTACTCCCTGATGTTCACTAAGAATAGTTCTTATCTTCACTACATAATCATTTTGAATAAACTTTACTCTTTAATGACCCTTATCTCTACTACATTCGTATCTTCACTACATTGGTATCTTCACTACATTGGTATCTTCACTACAACCTATCTTGACAATATCCTTATCATCACTATACTCTTCTTCACTACACTCTCATCTTAACATCATCCTTCTGTTTACCGAACTTAGTTCAAAGTCTGACTTGAACGTAGCTTTGGAAAGTTTGTGTTCCTCATTGTGTTACCTCCTTAGTATCATTGTAAAGGCAATTGTCACCTCTCCCTAAACCCTAATCGTCACTACACTCTCATCATTATCATTACTTCTTGATGTTCAATACAAAATTTTAACATATACATTTATCTTCACTGCAGAATAATTTTCATTGCACCTTAATCTTCATTACTCCTTGTTTCAGCTACATCCGTATCTTCCATTCATTCTTATATCTTATATTAGTTACATCTTTACAATATCTTTATGTCTTCTCTGTTCCGTCTTTTGAAAAATTGAAAATGAGAGTAAAGGATTTCCGGCCTTCTGCTCCCTACCCTTTTAGTCGCCTTGTACGACACGCAGGGAATACGTGGCAAGTATACTTTCTTCCCTATCCCCAGGGATAACAGCATCTGGTGTTCCCAGACGGTCACCCATCCAAGTACTGACCAGACCCAACGCTGCTTAACTTCCCTGATCGGACGATATATATATATATATATATATATATATATATATATATATATATATATATATATATATATATATATATATATATAACACTGAAAACAATGAATTTCCCAAATAAAAAATGGAAGCGCCGGGGTTTGAACCCGGGTCCTCTCGCATGCCAAGCGAGTGCTCTACCACTGAGCTACGCCCCCAAGAACATATTTTGTGACATAGTATTATATGAAGTACTGAGATTACCACGGCAAAATAGTGTTTGACCGACCGTTGCCGACTAGCCGGCAAAATAACCACAGGGTAAATCTCCATGTTGCTGTCGTGTTTTCCTCTCAATTTTCCACAAAGAAATGAGTTTTACTTTTTTATTTCGTTGCAATAGACTGGAACTAAGCAATAGACTGGAACTAAGCAATAGACTGGAACTAAGCAATAGACTGGAACTAAGCTGACCTGGTATGAGGTCAGAGCCCTCATTATCATCCCTGCTAACTACCGGAAGCAGATTAAGTCGTTCCACAACCGATGTCCGGCCCATGTTAACTCTGATGTGCCCAGCAGTTGGAGGAGGATCGCCAGAAGCTTCTGGAAGATTTCAAGGACGTCTTGGTGGACCTGACCCTTTCAGATAAGGTCGAAAACCTCAATTTATTGTGAAGATCTTCACTATAACGTTGGACGAACATACTGAATGTTGCACACATGTGATGCGGACAAAATGAAAAAAGATAAAGACAAAAATTATGTCTGGTGTGGGTCTCGAACCCACGACCTTGAGTGTGTGAGACTCACGCTCTACCACTGAGCTAACCAGACAATAGAAAAATACGTCTGTTTCTTCAATTTGAATTAATGAAAATCTTTGCGAGGCAGCGTTAAGAAAAGAGAGATGTCTTTGACGAAATTTACTTGTTTGGCTCCTTCTTTTGTTCTTCAGTATCGAAAGTAAACATACTGAAGGATATATATATATATATATATATATATATATATATATATATATATATATATATATATATATATATATATATATATATATATATAAATACATATATATATATATATATATATATATATATATATATATATATATATATATATATATATATATATATATATATATATATATATATATATATATATATATATATATATATATATATATATATATATATATATATATATATATATATATATATATATATATATTGAAAGGGATCGCAATTTTGCACGTGATCAAGTATATTCTTATGAGTTCACAGGGAAAATAAACACGATAAGTTCCCAAGTGCACTTTCGTGTAAAACTCACATCATCAGGGGAGACACAAGAGAGAAATATAACAGTCAGTTGATATACAACGAAGAAACGTAGCTAGGACGCCATATGGTAAACATGTGATTGTCCAAGACAGACAACAAGCGTATCATAAACTTATTATGTGGACAAGAAGGTGAATTGTTTACAAATTTTATCAACATTAAAGTTATCCAATTTGTATAGACCATCACTAATATTAAGATTATAATTCTTTGTGTATTCAGTAATAGAAGATTCAATTATATTTTTCGTGGTACTTGAGTTAGAGTTAAAAACTGAGATGGCATTATTAACTCTAATTCCAATATCACGAGAAATATCATTGAATCTTCTATCATTAAATACACAAAGAATTATAAACCTTAAAGCAACATGGCGGTCAAAAATAAGCTTTAGGAATGAAGTTTATGAATGGAATATCAGTGAGACGATCCAAATGACGAATGAATGAGAGCGTAGTCAACATACAATATAAAAGGACATATTATGAATGGCAGCCAGGCAAGTAACGGCCCAACTGAATGGAAGGATTTAAAAGTTCGCGTTATATGACGAATTTTGATAGATTATTCAAATTTCCATTCCAGTTATGAAACGTAATGGTTGTGTTCAGTTCTAGAGACAAAGTTTAAAGGTTTGTGTTTCAAAGATGAACCACAAAGGATATCGTTAAATTAACTGACATTAAAATTTGTCAATTAAGTAAATCATTTTGTACAATAGCTGTAATTTGACAGAGTTAAAAGTTCGCAGTTTCATTACAATTCTAATTCAGAAGTTTGAGATTCAATGACGGTTTGCACAAGCTTAACGTACATTCAAGTTTTGTGTTTATATGACGTATCTTAAAGGACTCTGGTAAAATAACGCAGCTGGAAGGTTTACGTTCAAATGATGGTGTTTAAATGTTGATTGATGAATGGTAGATTTAAATGGATAGATTTTAAGTTCGCGTTTTCATGAGCGACCTTAAACCTTGTGGTTGAATGTCACAGTTTAAAGGTTGGTATGTACAATGAGCAAGGTCATTAGGCCTCCAACCCTATTTGATGTATGACTGATGTCATCGTTCCTAAATACCTATTTAAAAAAGTATATATGTAATTTTCATGCAATGATGATAAAGATAAATAATAATAAATGTAAGTAGTGGAAATAAAAGATTTGTGGGTATTGGGCCGACATGGCGGCAAATACCACCCAGTGAGCACAGTATCCAAGGTTGCATTTGACCCAAGAATGTGAGAAGATAGGACAGGTTAGGGACAGGCTTCCACCATGATGACATGCACACACAATAGATAGTTAGTCCGAGGTCCGCCGACTCAACACCATGACGCAGCCAAGCCGGAGGATGACCACCTCCCTCCCAGGCCGACCGCCTAATGAATGAACATGTCCACCAACCATGCGACCAGCCCAAGTAGGAGGAGCCGCACACCAAGCCGACTCCGCCACAGTAGAGAATCCGCGAACCACCTTACATCATCTTGATTAATTCTGTTTCTCTGAGGAAGGCCTGATTCACACTAGCGGTTTGACCCGCGGCGGATCCGCGGCGGTTCCAACCGCTAATGTGAACGGAGGAGGCAGTTTCACCAGGCGGGAGCCGCGACACTGATCAGCTGGGCAGGAGTCCTGCCACTGTATTCCATAAGTATTCCATAATTCAATGCTTTACAAGAAACTTATGGAAAATACTATGAACCTACCAGATGCAAAGCCTATTTTCAGCAACAACACAACATACTTACCACATGTTATTGTTGGAGATGAGGCCTTTGGAATAATGAAGCACATCTTGAGGCCCTATAGTGGAAAGCATCTGACATACAAGAAAAAGATCTTCAATTACAGATTGTCAAGAGCACGTCAGTATATCGAATGCACGTTCGGTATACTGGCCAACAAGTGGCGTATATTCCATAGGCCCCTCAATGTTGAAATGCTTTTCGCTGAAAATATGATAAAGGCATGCTGCATATTGCACAATTATGTCAGGGAACGAGATGGATATAAGTTTGAAGACACACTGTTTGAAGCACCAATGGCAGACCTGACAGAAGGAAATGCAACAAGAGGAAGCGTATCTGCAAATCAAGGTAGAGATATGTATGCAGACTACTTCGTCACTGAAGGCAGATGTGCATGGCAGGATAAAATGATCTAGTGTTGAGAGAGAGAGAAAAGAGAGAGAGAGAGAGAGAGAGAGAGAGAGAGAGAGAGAGAGAGAGAGAGAGAGAGAGAGAGAGAGAGAGAGAGAATAAAATTATCTAGTGTTGAGAGAGAGAGAGAGAGAGAGAGAGAGAGAGAGAGAGAGAGAGAGAGAGAGAGAGAGGTACTATAGCAATGTAACAAAACGGAAAGAAAATAAAACTGTTGTTCAGCTACACAGATTTTTACTAACACATCAATTGTAACGAAAATAGAAACTTAAATATTGGCCATATCACTTACTAGCATTTTTCTTATCCTCTGACTCCGCAGAACTGCAGAAAACCTCCACTATCTCCTCCCAGGAACGCTTCTTTGCTCCCCTGTCCTTATAAACACTTGAACTCATGTCCCATATTGCTGGACGCTTTTCCACTTCATCAATCAACAGGTCCGTGTCGAAGCGGTCACACTCCATGCCGGTAGACTTCTAGTGGTATACTGCCCAGATACCAATAAAAAATAAATAAAAGTCAACTTGCACTTCCGTAGGTGTTGCCATACATCAGGAGCATAGTGCACGTGGATATCTGTGCTGGTTGTCATGACAACAGACCAGCGTTCTTCTGATTGGCTAGAAGCACGGGGTAAGCTAGCCAATGGAAAGCCATTCTGGCCTTGAAACCGCCTTGAAACCGCCAAGTGTGTACGCTCCCATTGGAACAGATGTAAATCGACCCGCCGCGGATCCGCAGCGGGTGACTATAGATCTCGACCCGCCGCGGTTCCGCCGCGGGACGCGGTTGTGTGTGAACAGCTCCATTGACTTACATAGAAATATACCCGCCGCGGTTCGAACCGCGGCGGGTCAAACCGCTAGTGTGAACAGGCCCGAAGACCATCAATTTGTCAATAGTACTCGGGTTATCCCTGAGTACATTAGTGATGTTAAAGGAAATGTTTTGGTTGATGTGGTAATCTAAAAATTTTCTTCTATATTGTTCATATCTCCTGCATTTTAACAGTAGATGTTCTATTGTTGATGTCTGTTACCACTGTTGGCATACGGGTGGAAAGGTTTTGTTTATGTATGGCTGCAGGAGGGTGGTGTAGGTACAGTTCATTCTGAGGCGGGCCAGCACGACCTCTTCTCTTCTGTTCTTGCGGTACGAGGTCGGCCAGTCCGCCACTTCTTGCTTGTATTTCTTGTTGATGGTCAGGTTGGTCCACTGACTCTGTCACAGAAGATGGATTGATCTCTTCCCCAAGGAAAGGCAGGACCCCAGCAGCTCCCGAGGGATCGGAACGAGCTCCTCGGGTTCTGAGGTCGACTTAGCCAAGCTGTCTGCCTGCTCATTGTTGCCGTATGTATTGCAATGACCCACCAGCCAGGCACCCAGATCAAGATGATATCTTTTCCACATGAATTTAGTTTATTAATAATATTGCCCTGTAATTCACAGGACTCTGTATATTCAGAGCCTATTGCTTTAAGAGAGGAAAGAGAATCAGAAAAAATTATGGCTTTACTGTGATTTCAATCAATTATATAGTCTATGGCTCGATCAATGGCAAACAATTCAGCGCAAAATACAGATGTATGGTTCGGCAAGCGGTATCTGAGTGCACACTCCATCGACCATACACTTGCACCCACACATTCATCCGTCTTGGAGCCATCAGTGTAGAAGTGAACATAAGGTAGGTTTACACTTACGCACTTTTGTGTTACGGCCTGGTACGGCGTGGGCCGCACCAATGTCGCCCTAAAGTCGCAGCAAAGCGTGCCCATGACACTGGCGGCATCTGTTGCGGCGCGTCAAATCCGTACGGCGCCGCTCAGATTTTAAAACATTTCAAATTTTCGAGCGGTACCGTGCGGCTTGATGACGCCGCACGAAACCGTAAGCGGCGTGGCGCGGCGCCTAAACAAACCCCGCAAGAAACCGCCCGGGTCCGCACGGTTCCGCGCCACACCGTGCCACGTACGGCCTTGAGCGGCTTCATGCTATCCGTACGGGAGTGTTACGGCGTGCTGGCACGGCGTCTTGCGGCGCCCGTGCGAGAGTGTTACAACGTCTTCATACATGATTCATACATCTTGCGGGGCATGCGGCGTGCGTGCGGGGTCCGTGCGGGGTCCGTGCGGCGCCTTCCTAGGGGATTGTAGGGAAAGTTGCCGCGTGCCGCCTGGGGAGGTGTACAAAAGGGTCCGGACAGAAAACGGGGCATCATTCGTGCTCTGACAGCCAGACGACACACTTTACCAGCCACTCTCGCTCCACTTTACCACCCAGATGCCTCGTAGGAAGACCACCCCTATGCCTACCCAGGGGTCCCAGGCCACCCAGGACACCCAGCCTGCAGAACCGGAGGAGAGGTCTGAACCCGTGGAAGAGCTGCCCCCTGAGGTCAGCCTATCCAACATCGAGTACCAGGACATCGCAGGCCTGAGTGGTATCGTGCAGTCCAAGAAACGATACCGCCCCAGCAAGAAGGAAATTTCAGACTACAAGTTCACACAAGAGCAGAAGGAGCAGATCGCCGAATTCAAGGAGCACCCTACTTTATACGACAAGCGGGACAAGCAATGGTCGAATCCAAGGGCGAAGGAGGAACTATGGAGGGAACTGGCACGGGAATTCGAAAATTGCACCTTCCAGCAAGTACGCAAGTATTTCGAGGCACAGCGAACCGACTTCGGAAAAATAGAGAAGAAGGAGAACAAGAGCGGGGCGGCAGCATGACAACGGACAACACGGGAGGATGAAGTTATGTCAATGTGGGGATTCCTGGATGGTCACATCACCCACGAACCGACAATACCAAGCGAGCGGTTCTCACCTGCACCTGACGTCGCCACACCAACAATGGAAATAGGCGGAGGAGAATCATCCAGTGGTGACATGTCGGGCCTCTCTGTAACTTCGATTCAGCGGAGGAAGCGGCTGCTGAAGCAGAGGAGGACCGAGAGAGGGGAGCGACGTGTTGGCACACCTGATTCGGCTAAAAGAAGCAGTCCACTCGCAACTCAGCAGAATTATGGATCGAATGAACCAACTGATACCTGAAGGGCAAAGCAAGAAACAGCGTACCATCAACGTCTTCGTCCAAGACATCAGAGAACACCTTGAGTTCGTGCCAGAATACCAGCAGCCCTTTTTCAACACAGTCATCACTACGATTCACAAATTGGCGGGCCCCAAAGAAGAAAATGCCACGGAGAATGCAGCTTTGGCTCGGGGGATGCCCATAAACTTGCCGCAAAATCAAACACCCAAAGGGACGCAGACGGAACCAGTGGCTTTAGCTCCCCAACCGATTCCTACACCATCACAACAGCAGTGGATCTCGCCTCAACCCCAGCCGCAACAAATATACTACCCATACATCCCTCAACAACACCACCCACAGCAGCAGCAGGGGTATACACAGCCGACACAGCTGCCGACACCTTCCTTCTTCAGTGGGCGGTCCACACCAGTCAATCTCCCCAACACATCGACTGGGCTGTCGCCACTTGTGCATAGCCTCACCAACATGTTGGACATGCCCGCTACCCCTGAGGCGCCACCCCCTACCCATGGCGCAAGTCTGAATACACCAAAGACAACTGCCTCAAAATTCATCACTTCCTGCAGTCTGCCCGACTCCCCTCATTGGAAGGATGACGAGAAGAACGACACCACACAGTGAAACACGTACTACATCAACACAAACACAAACACAAACACATATATTTATAATAATGAAATGTATGTTGATTTTGTAAACCCAGCTAACTTTATAGAATTTGTGAATGTTAAAATATTTACTTGCATTTCTATTTCCCTTTTTTGATGCTTTTTTTTTATGTTATGACCAAATATATGCTGATATGCTTCTGACCTATGAACCTGAAGAATGAAATAACATGGCCAAAAAGATAACAGGAAATAATATGATATCAGAAAGATGAAATAAGAAATGAAATGAAACTATAAAATTACTTTAAATCATCTGAAAATATAATATGAAATATAATAGCACAAATATTAACTATGAAATATATGAAATACAATATAACTTGAAAATAAATTATAAACATGAATTATTAACTCATTGGATTTTTTAAGATAACATATATGAACTATGAAATAATTTGAAATGAGAACACATCTTTAACAATAACATGAATAAAGACAGACAGACAGACAAGTAAATGGGTCAGTAACATGATATAATAACTAGAAGGGACAGAACATACATATAATAATGAGAGCATGATATAATGAACATGAACACATACTAATGATATTGATATCCTATTTATAGACTATTCAACATTGACAATCAGAACGCACAGTAGATTGTCGATATATATGAAACCCATGTAAACACCCTAATCTCTCGATAGTTGGTTCACTGTAGCCGAGGTGTCCTGTGTGTAGTCACATCTCACAATGTCAGCTCGACCTGTTTGAGACCTGTATGGTATTCAGCCGCTAATCTCTGTATTGTTGGTTCACTGGAGCCGCGGTGTCCTGTGTGTAGTCACATCTCAGCATGTCGGCTTGACCTGTTTGTGACTACGTATCTGTGTGGTTCATCTCCTACTCCAACCGAGTAGGTACAACTCAATTACAGGTCCAGTAATTTTATCTCCTCTATATATGCAAATACATCATGTTAGACAATAGTACTTTAAAATCCTAGACATTGTACCACTGAACTATATTAAGCATATGCATTCACGCACCAACCATCAAAAGGAATTTGGCGCCAGAGTGTGAACTTTAATTATTTAAAACTTTTATATGTTCTTCCCAATATGCTTTTTATGTATTTTTAGTTTATTATAAGTGCACCAACCATCGAGGGGTATTTGGCGTCAGAATATGAAGTTTAAATACTGTTTTTATGTTATGACCAATATGCTTTTCATGTTTCTTTCTCATTCCTGTTAAGTTTCAGTTCAATATCTTCCAACACCATTTCATATAAGTCCCAATCATCCATCAAATAATCTCTATCACATTAATATGGCTATCAGACAATACACAAATATGGGAGTATCAAACAATGTTAAGTACATCATGAACTTTATTTACAATTATGTACATTCACTGGTTGGGTTGGGTTATATATATTTGTGTGTGTGTCCTCTAGTTGTCAGGAGGAGGTCGTCCTCGAGGAAACACCATTCGCTCTTGCCATTCCACTGCGCCTGCATCCGATGAGTAATACTGGACCAGGTAATCTCTGACTGCCTTCGCTCGCCGTGTGTAGTTCGGTCCCCTTCTTGCCATGAGTTGTACCATGAGGTTCAGTGACTCCTCCCTCCAAGTACCAGGGACGACATCATGTTGTTGGTCCTCATGGTCGACAACGGTGCGAGCAATTGGGTAGTGTTGCAGTGTCAGGTTATGCATGACACATGCACACATCGTTAGCTTCTTGCAAACAGGGACATCTTGTTGCATCGTCCTTCCGAAGATTCGCCATCTCATCTGTAGCAGCCCGAATGCGTTTTCCACCACACGACGAGCGCGAGATAGTCTGTAGCTGTATAGTCGTTCGGTGGGATCTTGTGATTGGTGGGAGTAGGGTTTCATCGTCCACGTCTTGAGAGCGAAGGCATCGTCGGCGACTATGTGGTAGGGGATGGGTTCGTCGTCGTCGGGCAGAGTTGTGTCATGAGGGAAGTGTGCACGGTTGTTATCAATGGCCCTGGCCAGGGTGCACATCTGCCAGGCACCTCCATCCCCAGCGCCTCCTTCTGTACCGACGTCGATGTACAAGAACTTGTAATTTGCATCGGAGAGGGCCATGAGGACGATGCTGTGAAACTTTTTGTAATTGAAGTACAGTGAGCCTCCACCTCTGGGTTTCTTGATTGCGACGTGTTTCCCATCCAGGGCTCCCACACAATTGAAGTAGTTCCACTTTGAGGCGAATCGTTGTGCTACGTTCTTCCATTCTTCTGGTGCCTTGGGGCACTTCATCACTTCTGGTTTGTAGCTGTCGATAACGGCATCGCAGACTATCGGGATAAACCGGCATATGGAAGCCTTGGAGACTATGAAGCTGTATTGGAGACTTGGATAGTCGTTCCCAGTTGCCAGGTGCCGGAGGGTGACCGCCAACTTAAGTCCCTCCTCTTGTGCATTCCGCATTCTAGTGTCCTCCTTCTTCAAAATGGGCGTCGCCTCTCAACCATCTCCAGGAACAATTCTGGGTAGATGCGTAGGAAATTCTTGTGTCCTTCGGGGTCATCTTTGTTCAATTCTTGTAGCAGCTGGTCGTAGTTTCCATATAATTGTCGCCGTGTCAGCCACTCCCGACTCCATAACCGCCCTGCCCTGGCGTCCTTTCTTCGCAATCGTTCTGGTGGGTGTGGCACTGCAGTACGTCTTCTTCTCCACTCGTAGACGACCTGGACTGCACAAATACAGAGTACAGCTGCCAAAATTCTCTGGGTCTCCTGGGGTGAGAGGCTCTGGATGTCCATACTGTATGCTGGCTGGCAAAAGAATGAGGCATGTGCTTGCCAGACCTCTATATATACCCTTGGTTCATATCCGACACGGTTTGGAACGGTGCATGTGCAACAGTCATGCATCATTCCACGTCGTGTCTCGTGCACATGTGCGCTCACTCCGCAACAACACCGCAAGCTACACGCAACAACACCGCAAGCTACCCGCGACACACCGCAATCACGGCAAGAGGCCGTGCCATGCCGTATGAAACCGCGCCATCAAAAGCCGCAAACACCGCGCCACTGCCGTGACACTGCGCAATACACCGCAACATTACCGCAACAACACGCCGTAACAAACCGCACGAAAACAAGGGACGCCGCCCAATAACGGTCATTTTGCCTCTCACCGCGCCACCTCGCTGGCGTCTTTAGTGCGGCCCACGCCGTACCAGGCCGTAACACAAAAGTGCGTAAGTGTAAACCTACCTTAAGTTTTAGTATTTGTACTGTATGACTACAGTTAACCCTTGTGTTAGTAATACAGTGGCCGCACTGGCTACTGTGACGTTGATGTAATATCCATTTGATAAATCTCTATCTAAATATGACCTTCAGTCATAAAGACTGCACCACAAACCTTTCATTGCCTTGAAATCTTAAGAGAATCAATGTTAACCTTTGTATGTTTTATATATGATCCAGTGACTTTAACCCCAGCCACCGTTGTACACAGTCATATCCCTGATATGTGGACACCTGGAACGTTGTAGATAATTTATTATGAAGGTCCCAGTACTGTGTCCACGCCACACCCACTGCAACAAAGGGCGCCTGTGGACGACGATGACGAAGGGAGGCTCTTCAAGCAAACCTCATCATAAGTTTACAAGGACGATCTCTTTGTGTTTTCTGTCATCTACTAAGGAATATTTGTCAAGCGTTTGGTGTGTCCACAACTGTTTTATACCTTCGGAGTTATATTTCTTCCTCTTGTGTATCACTAACATTGACTCTTGGGTCGCATGAGTTTCACTACAACGAAATTCGCAGACGTTACTAAAGGTGAGACGTAAGACCACGTCAGGTAGTTAACAGATGCGACAACTTGACATAACTATCGTAAAATGGTACATTGGATTGTGTTTCCTGCTTGTTTAATTCTTGCTTTGTTTGCATTAACATTTGTCTATTGATTTATAGATTATGGCTGGAGGTAACCATTGTCAACTCTTCATATTTAATGATGGTCTGTGGTAGGTTTACTCCCTACACCCATCATCCTTCTTGGTTCCAAATCTATTTCAGGCCACCCAGACCACTGGTGCCTTGTGGATGTACCAATGTGACCCTATGTTCGTACAATTGTTCTTAAGCCCGTTTCTTAGGCAGTGTTACCTCTGTGTCTTGTGAAAATTGTCTCCTTACCAGCGAGTATTGTAAGAAAATGTTTAATAGTCTATCTTGCAACTGCATCAGCTACTACAGATAATCAGAAAGTGTAAACATTCAGCGGTTCATGAATGCCAAGCGGTTGTTCAAGCCAGGCAAAATGTGTGGATGACCTTGACGGAGTAAGCAATGTGTTGATGAAGTTATGGCCAGTGGTGTGGCGAGGGAGGGTCTGGGCAGGTAGGACACGATTGAGTGATGTTTCGTATCGTCAAGCCTCATTCCTTCCCTTGTCTATGTTTTACTTTTGATGACATTCATAGAGAATGCAGCTAAGGAGTTACGTTTTCTATACACAACATAGATGCTATTCGTTTTTACAAAATCGTAGTTTACTTGCAAACGGTAAAATCACTCATATGTAGCTTTGCCAGGTTTCCTCCTAAATTTGTTCTCCATATTAGATTTATCATACGTCAACGTAACAACTTAAAACAGAGATGGTCACGAAGTACAAAGATTAAAAATGATGAAAGGCTTTGATAATCTCGATCTAACAAATTACCTAAGGCTAGATCTTCTGATCTAAGTCGTATTAATGGATGCAGTCTGGTGGGAAAACATTCTACCTTCACTGAGGCCAAGTGTTATTTGCTCAACCTAATTGTTAACATACAGACTGATGATTCCCCTGTAACTTTCATGGTATACACACTGACCAACTTGGCAAGTGGTACACCGAGTACAACGCCACACCTCCTGACTCCTTCCCAACCCACATGATGAAGGTCATGGACAACTTGTATGACCGCTACCTAACATTACCTGGACCCAAGATGACATTAAAAATTATTGATAAATTCTATCTTGCTTGAGAGAACAAAATCTTTAATACTAAAGAATGATGGAAAGAAACAGCAAGATAATATCTTGGGGGATAAAGTGTGTCGATCACCGCAGACAAAATTGAGGATACAACATAGAATAGAGAATTTGTCTCTGATGATGCTCTTGCCTCCTCTGACGTCCACATGTTATCCACATAAACACAGTACGTTACTACAGTACATACAGTAATATCAGTCGTAACAACACTATGTATGTAGTCGTGATTACCGTAACATGTGAGTGGCAAGATTGGATGACGTAACGTAACAATATCAGACTTCATCATTCTCAATAGTTTAGGTGGATCATGTAATATTTGACGTTGCTTCATGTTTTATCAGATGATAAAATGATGGCTGGCCTAATGACCTTCACAAGTCAGTGGTCATTAAATCCCACACAGCAACCAACCACTCAGGATGACCAGGAGGGAGCCACCTGGTGCAGACCAAGTGTACCAGCCTGGTGGAGAGGGTCAACTGCTCCACCTCAGGATAAGAGCTGCTCAAGTTCTGTAGTGAGGGACACTCCAGGTGGCATGTGAAACTACCAGTCTTAGTTATAAACTACCGCCAGCCCGGCCGGTGGGTGGGTGGGTGGCTGTGGCCAACATGAACCCAGGGACTACACACACACACACACACACACACCGCCCACTGACCTGACCACCGGCCGGTGGGTGGCTGTGGCCAACATGAACCCAGGGGCTACACACACACACACACACACACACACACACACACACACACACACACCGCCCACTGACCTGACCACCGGCCGGTGGGTGGCTGTAGCCAACATGAACCCAGGGGCTACACACACACACACACACACACACACACACACACACACACACACACCGCCCACTGACCTGACCACCACCACTGTGACCTGACCACGTGTGCCATGTAGCTCATCCTTGGACAACATTAATCAAATACCTAGACAGAATTTTTATGTTACATAAAAGACATTTCTTGATAGGAAACATAAGAAATGATGACGAAAGATAAGGGACGCTATTAGAGGTAAATATTTTGTTATAATATGAAATACTCTTCCTCAAACTAGCTCCCTGTACTGTATTTTATTTTACATACCCAGAGGAAAATATATTGTATGGTTAATCACTATAAAGGTTCATGTTTAACAGGTTTTCTATTTCTGATAGTATTTCACTGATTCAGGTTTAAGAACCTTGGTTCTGAACAACCATTATAATGCAACACAATACATATTTACCATAAATAAATCATTTATCACAATAACCATTATGTTTGGACCAGATTCTTTAAGTCCTCAATCACGTTTGTTAATATATAAGGAATTTTACCGCCACATTTCAATACATAACATATATCTACACGTGTGTAAATATATGTATATGTTTTTATAAATTTTTCTTTGGCTTTTATAATCAAGGTGTAAGATATCCGTCTGAAGTAAATACTAGATAATATTATATGTTATGTGTGTGTGTGTGTGTGTGTGTGTGTGTGTGTGTGTGTGAGCGCACACAGGAGTGAAAACATATTTTACACTTACATGGTTAAGAGACGAGGCAACACGAGTGTACAAATCCTTCCTCAAAAGACTCACGTGATAATGATTAAAGTAGTACACACACACACACACACACACACACACACACACACACACACACACAGAGCGGCGCCAGGCTGGAGGCGGGGCATCGTGACGTCACAGGCAAGTCCCTCCCCCCGCCAGATCCAAACATGTGTTGTGTCTGGTGATGGCGGTTCAAGATTTCCCACATTTATATTGATCTTTACATTATCATCCACTCCCAAAGTCACCTGGCATTCTTGTGTTTCAACAACAGACGTGATATATGCAACACCAGGCAAACATTGTACCATTATCTGATAGGTTAATTGGTGCAGAATCAAGAACCAGTGAATTTCATCGCCGCCATAAGTAAGTAAGGAAGGTGACTTTAATGATGATAAATACGACCTGGTATGGCTGTGTCTACACACTACCGCCATCTGGTCAACATTGTACATACCAACCTTTAAACTGTGACATTCAACCACAAGGTTTAAGGTCGCTCATGAAAACGCGAACTTAAAATCTATCCATTTAAATCTACCATTCATCAATCAACATTTAAACACCATCATTTGAACGTAAACCTTCCAGCTGCGTTATTTTACCAGAGTCCTTTAAGATACGTCATATAAACACAAAACTTGAATGTACGTTAAGCTTGTGCAAACCATCATTGAATCTCAAACTTTTGATTTAGAATTGTAATGAAACTGCGAACTTTTAACTCTGTCAAATTACAGCTATTGTACAAAATGATTTACTTAATTGACAAATTTTAATGTCAGTTAATTTAACGATATCCTTTGTGGTTCATCTCTGAAACACAAACCTTTAAACTTTGTCTCTAGAACTAACCACAACCATCAAGTTCTATATGTGGAAAGGAAATTTGTATAATCTGTCAAAATTCGTCGCATAACGCGAACTTTTTCATCCTTCTATTTACGTGGGCCACTCTTCCCTGGCTGCCATTCATATTTTGTCCTTTTAAACTGTGACTTTATTACACTTTCATTCATTCATCATGACTTTATTACACTTTGATTCATTCATCATGACTTTATTACACTTTCATTCATTCATCATGACTTTATTACACTTTCATTCATTCATCATGACTTTATTACACTTTCATTCATTCATCATGACTTTATTACACTTTCATTCATTCATCATGACTTTATTACACTTTCATTCATTCATCATGACTTTATTACACTTTCATTCATTCATCATGACTTTATTACACTTTCATTCATTCATACTTATCTTGTTTCATTTTCGCCGTGGACTCATGGGAATATACTTGATCACGCACAAAATTGTGATCCTTTCCAGTATATATATATATATATATATATATATATATATATATATATATATATATATATATATATATATATATATCTTTCAATATGTTTACTTTCGATAATGAGGAACAGAAGAATAAGCCAAACAAGTAAATTTCGTCAAAGACATCTCTCTTTTCTTAACGCTGCCTCGCAAAGATTTTCATTAATTCAAATTGAAGAAACAGACGTATTTTTCTATTGTCTGGTTAGCTCAGTGGTAGAGCGTGAGTCTCACACACTCAAGGTCGTGGGTTCGAGACCCACACCAGACATAATTTTTGTCTTTTTCTTGTTTCATTTTGTCCGCATCACATGTGTGCAACATTCAGTATGTTCGTCCAACGTTATAGTGAAGATCTTCACAATGAATTGAGGTTTTTGACCTTATCTGAAAGGGTCAGGTCCACCAAGACGTCCTTGAAATCTTCCAGAAGCTTCTGGCGATCCTCCTCCAACTGCTGGGCACATCAGAGTTAACATGGGCCGGACATCGGTTGTGGAACGACTTAATCTGCTTCCGGTAGTTAGCAGGGATGATAATAAGGGCTCTGACCTCATACCAGGTCAGCTTAGTTCCAGTCTATTGCTTAGTTCCAGTCTATTCCTTAGTTCCAGTCTATTGCAAAGAAAATAAAAAAGTAAAACTCATTTCTTTGTGGAAAATTGAGAGGAAAACACGACAGCAACATGGAGATTTACCCTGTGATTATTTTGCCGGCAAGTCGGCAACGGTCGGTCAAACACTATTTTGCCGTGGTAATCTCAGTACTTCATATAATACTATGTCACAAAATATGTTCTTGGGGGCGTAGCTCAGTGGTAGAGCGCTCGCTTGGCATGCGAGAGGACCCGGGTTCAAACCCCGGCGCCTCCATTTTTTATTTGGAAAATTCATTGTTTTCAGTCTTGTGTGTGTGTATATATATATATATATATATATATATATATATATATATATATATATATATATATATATATATATATATATATATCGTTCGATCAGTCAAGTTAAGCAGCGTTGGGTCTGGTTAGTACTTGGATGGGTGACCGTCTGGGAACACCAGATGCTGTTATCCCTGGGGATAGGGAAGAAAGTATACTTGCCACGTATTCCCTGCGTGTCGTACAAGGCGACTAAAAGGGTAGGGAGCAGAAGGCCGGAAATCCTTTACTCTCATTTTCAATTTTTCAAAAGACGGAACAGAGAAGACATAAAGATATTGTAAAGACGTAACTAATATAAGATATAAGAATGAATGGAAGATACGGATGTAGCTGAAACAAGGAGTAATGAAGATTAAGGTGCAATGAAAATTATTCTGTAGTGAAGATAAATGTATATGTTAAGATTTTGTATTGAACATCAAGAAGTAATGATAATGATGAGAGTGTAGTGAAGATGAGGGTTTAGTTAGGGAATAGTGACAATTGCCTTTACAATGATAATAAGGAGGTAACACAATGAGGAACACAAACTTTACAAAGCTACGTTCAAGTCAGACTTTGAACTAAGTTCGGTAAACAGAAAGATGATGTTAAGATGAGAGTGTAGTGAAGAAGAGTATAGTGATGATAAGGATATTGTCAAGATAGGTTGTAGTGAAGATACGAATGTAGTAGAGATAAGGGTTATAAAAGATTAAAGTTTATATGAAATGATTATGTAGTGAAGATAAAAATTATTTTTAGTGAACATCAGAGAGTACAATGGTATGGTAGAAGTAACTGTGTAGTGAAGAAGAGGGTATAGTGAAGATATAATTTAGTGTAATGGATAATGCATTACAAACCTGTGTCTATCCACACAAGTGTTACACGTCCCAGGTAAAGATATATTCTAGAGATAGTGTATATCTAACATATATATGTTTTATAAATATTCATAAAAAGTTTTCCTGAGGGACAATACCTAAGACTTTCGTATTAAGGTTGATCAGTTGTAAGTGACCAAGCTTTACAAAGGTGTGTACATTGCCACAGGTGCTACTGATCCCGGGTAAAGGTATTTTACAATTTTTGTTTCCTTAACCCTTCTAGTTATCTATGCTTCATCTCTGGCTTGATCCTTGCAAGTGACATTTATGTGTGTAATTCTCTTTATTCTTATCTTCCTGGTCACTCCACTCTGTCACATACTATTATTCAGAAGGTGTTACCGGGCTCAACCCATACGTTGTTACACCAGGAATGACAAGTAACCTTGGGGAAAGGCTCTATCATCGACCAGGGAAGGGAAGAAATAGCACAGTCTCATCGACAACCTTTTTGCTTCATAGATATGTGCCACCATCCCCTGCTCCTGTGTGGAGTGCAGCAGCCACCAAGGTGTAGGAGCGCCATCAAAGGTGTGCTGGTGATGTGTGGTAATGATAATACGAAGGTGTAGGAGCGCCATCAAAGGTGTGCTGGTGATGTGTGGTAATAATAATACGAAGGTGTAGGAGCGCCATCAAAGGTGTGCTGGTGATGTGTGGTAATAATAATACGAAGGTGTAGGAGTGTCATCAAAGGTGTGCTGGTGATGTGTGGTAATAATAATACGAAGGTGTAGGAGCGCCATCAAAGGTGTGCTGGTGATGTGTGGTAATAATAATACGAAGGTGTAGGAGTGTCATCAAAGGTGTGCTGGTGATGTGTGGTAATAATAATACGAAGGTGTAGGAGCGCCATCAAAGGTGTGCTGGTGATGTGTGGTAATAATAATAATACTGTTCACACCATCACCTGGGCTGAGACTCAGGACCTGTTACCCTCCTCCTGAGAAGGACTATTTTTGTGTCCCTACTCATCACACTCTCGACCCTCTTACTATCTTCAAACGATCGGAAATAAAGGCAGATCGTAACTCCGTTAATGAGGTAATAAATTCCCTACGATGAAAAGATATTGTGTTTAGGATTATGAAGAGCAAGGAATAGATCCAGATGAGCCAGTGTCCGGGCGTGGCCACTCCTCCATATTGTGTCCCCGGTAGCCACTTGGCCAGCGCTACTGTGTGTCGACTCCCTATTGGTGGACCGCTGCTGCTTGCGATTTATGATTGGTCCTCTGCGGCCCAATGATTTCTGTGCTACGCCTCCGCGGTAGTTGATTGGTCATCGATTGTGAGGATGGAATCCGGGATGAAACATGTATAACTAGAAAGGTTAAAGATACAAAGATGGTGAAATACCTTGACCCGGGATCAGTAGCACCTGTGGCAATGGACACACCTTTGTAATGCTTGATCACTTACAACTGATCAACTTTAATACGAAAGTCTTAGGTATTGTCCCTCAGGAAAACTTTTTATAAATATTCATAAAACACATATATATGTTAGATATACACTATCTCTAGAATATATCTTTACCTGGGACGTGTAACACTTGTGTGGATAGACACATTTTGTAATGCATGATCCATTACACGAAATGAACTTCACTAACGAAGAGTTATACAACGCGTTGTTGGAGAACATTAATCAAATACCTATACAGAATTTTTATGTTAGATAAGAGGCATTTATTACAAGTGAACATAAGAAATGATGAAAGAAAAGGACGTAGATGTAGATGTTTTATTAAGAGATGAAATATTCCTGCCTTAAATGGTCTCTCTTATAATTGATTTTCTGTTAGATACAAACATGCTAATGTAATCTGTTCCTTATGATCATAAATGTTTATGTTTTTAAAACGTTTTTATCATGTCTTAAGGATTCTGGCTTACAGACCTTGGTACTGAACAACCATTATAATGCAACACAGTACATATTTATCATAAACGAATTATTTATCACAATAACCATTATGTTTGTACTAGATTCTTTAAGTCCTCAATCACGTTTGTTAATATATAAGAAATTCTTTCTCCACATCTCAATGCATAACATATATCTACACGTGTGTAAATATATGTATATGTTTTTATATTTTTTTCCTCATCTTTTCTAATCAACCTACAAGGTATATGTCTAAAGAAAATACTGGATTAAATCCTAAGTTATGTGTGTGTGTGTGTGTGTGTGTGTGTGTGTGTGAGCACACATAGTAAAGGTTAAGGGACGGAACAACACGAGTGTACAACTCTCTCCCGTAATACATAAATACTAATCACACACACACACACACACACACACACACACACACACACACAGAGCGGCGCCAGGCTGGAGGCGGGGCATCGTGACGTCACAGGCAAGTCCCTCCCCCCGCCAGATCCAAACATGTGTTGTGTCTGGTGATGGCGGTTCAAGATTTCCCACATTTATATTGATCTTTACATTATCATCCACTCCCAAAGTCACCTGGCATTCTTGTGTTTCAACAACAGACGTGATATATGCAACACCAGGCAAACATTGTACCATTATCTGATAGGTTAATTGGTGCAGAATCAAGAACCAGTGAATTTCATCGCCGCCATAAGTAAGTAAGGAAGGTGACTTTAATGATGATAAATACGACCTGGTATGGCTGTGTCTACACACTACCGCCATCTGGTCAACATTGTACATACCAACCTTTAAACTCTGACATTTAAACAATTTTTCAAAATTCCTCCCACAAACGCGAACTTAAATCCATCCATTCAACTCCGTCATTTATTCAGGAATATTTAAGCGTCAGTATTCGAGCGTTATCATTTCAGCTGCTTTATTTGATCAGAGACTTTTAAACTAAATTATATAAAGACAAACATTGAAAGTATGTCATTTAAACGAAAATTTGTGCAAAGCGTCATTTAAACTTAAACTTTTGATCCCGTCAATAACTTTAAAATTCTCTCAAACAACTGCGAACTTTTAAACTCCGTCAAATTGCAGCTGTTTTAGGAAATGTCTCATTTAATTGAAAAAATTATAGTCACTTAATTCAACGATATCCTTTGAAGTCTGTCTTTATATAATGAACCATCAAACTCCGTCTCTGGAAATAAACATAAGCTTTAGTTCAGTTACTGGAAAGGAAGTTTGTACATTCTATTGAAGTCCATCACTTAACGCGAACTTTTAAATGCTTCCATTTCCTGGGCCATTCATTCCCTGGCTACCATTCATAATATGGCCTTTTAAACTCTGTGTCTACGATGTTCTGTTCACCGTTGTCCACAGTATCGAGATAGCACCAGGAACATAAGATAATGCTTCATACCCTCACATACATTCCTTACCTGTCATATGTAATGCAACGAAAGCACAGCCCACAGTCCAGAACCAGGCCCTACAACCCTGTCCGTGGTTTACCCCATTTGATTCATATGTCCTGCTTCAGTTCACTGATAGCAGGTCGTCCCCTGTAAATCACATCGCCCTAGTTCACTTTATCCTATACACGCCTCTCACGTGACCTTGAGCATATTCAGGCCCTGATCACTTAAACTCTTGTTCACTTCCTCCATCCATCTCCAATATGGCCGCCCTATTCTTGTCCTCTACACTTCTGACACATGTATCCTCCTTTAACCTCCCCTCACTCACTCTCTCCAAATGTCTAAACCATTTCAGTACACCTTCTTCAGCTCTGTCAACCATGTTCTATTTATCATGACACATCTCTCTTACCCTATCATTACTTACTGGATCAACCCGCGTCACACCACATGTTGTCCTCAGACATTTCATATTCAACACATTCACTCCATCATCAAATCTTCCTCATACTGTCTCTACCTTCACCGCCGACTGACATCACTCTTCAAGCTCAGGAATGTCTATACCATCTTTATTGTACCTGAGCCGCGCCCCAGCCAGGTCCTCCTGACTAACTAGAGCCACACACACACAGGCACCACCAGCTGGACACAACACACACAATCCTCCTGGGTCCATCTCACACCACCTACCAAGATGTGCTCATCTGGCTGACCCCGTCCACCCCACCAACACCACCCCTGACCCCCATCACCCCCGGCACAATGACCTCTCTCTCTCTCTCTCTCTCTCTCTCTCTCTCTCTCTCTCTCTCTCTCTCTCTCTCTCTCTCTCTCTCTCTCTCTCCTCATCCCCACGGACCGCCGTTCGTCAGTACACTCGACTTGTACCAATCACAGCTGGAACACAGAGATATAAGACCAGTCCTATACCTGTTATTGTGAACGTCATCAACAATCCAGGAACAAGTACACAAGCTAAGCAAGTAAACTGCTGCTCAGTTTTCCACTTATCGACTTAGTTAAGACAAACAAAATATTACCAGGTGTACCACAGTGTTGTGTGCCCGACTGACTCAGTAACATCATTACTGGAACTCCACCAGAGTCTGTGTTGTCGCTTACCCCTCCGGAGCCACAGCCGACCGACCCCACATAAATAGCAATTGATAGTTTGAGGAAAATAATGATTCCTGCCTTAAAGGTCAATAGTGAGGAATGGTCGGTCTTCAAGATTATTGCTCTGATGTTAACAAACATGGCCAAGTGAATCTGGTCATTTGTAGTAGAAACGTTAATTCTATTATGGAAGTGAGCAATGGAAGGAGTGATGCAGATTGATCAGGTGGAGGAAGTAGGTGAGGTAAGGTGTGGTGATCAGTCACACCATTTACATGTTGGTCACAGGAAGAGTTTAGTAAACACTATCGTCTCTCACAAGAATGAACCAGGTTTGTTCTGGAGAAGATAAGAGGGAGGGAGGAAGGCTGCCTAGATGGAAGAGGTCAATTATGGTAAGATTACTGGAATGATTGACATTATTATATCTGATGTAGGAATAATGAGCCTCATAGTTTGCCTGATCTTCGTAACGTTCATCACGATCACTTTATGTAATAACTCACAATGATATATAATCTCCACATCTCACTCCGTCACTCATACTCTAGTTCTTTAATATAACACCAGTGCAAAACATAATGGCTCACTAACCAAAGATATTAGCGCCGTGTGCCTTAATTACTAATTCATCCTCATTCTTAATAAAAATAACAAGAACATTCATCTACCGAGGCTTCTAATGAATCTAATAGTCTATCAATGATGACATTTATATTGATCTTCCTTCAACCTTCTGAAATGTTAATCTTCTTTCATGTGTGACCTTAAAATCAGTTCAGGTTTTGCCACACTAAAATCTTCAATTCATCAACTTGTTATTTTCAACTACTTTCCCATTCCAACTGAGTGGAGCAAGACAACCCTTTTTTATTGAAGGATAAGTTATGAAGGTTCACTTCTCTACTCTCGTCCCAAGCCTCTCTCTCCTGTCCAGCCTGACTCTCGTCCCAAGCCTCTCTCTCCTGTCCTGCCTGACTCTCGTCCCAAGCCTCTCTCTCCTGTCCTGCCTGACTCTCGTCCCAAGCCTCTCTCTCCTGTCCTGCCTGACTCTCATCCCAAACCTCTCTCTCCTGTCCTGCCTGACTCTCGTCCCAAGCCTCTCTCTCCTGTCCTGCCTGACTCTCGTCCCAAACCTCTCTCTCCTGTCCAGCCTGACTCTCGTCCCAAGCCTCTCTCTCCTGTCCAGCCTGACTCTCATCCCAAACCTCTCTCTCCTGTCCAGCCTGACTCTCGTCCCAAGCCTCTCTCTCCTGTCCTGCCTGACTCTCATCCCAAACCTCTCTCTCCTGTCCAGCCTGACTCTCGTCCCAAGCCTCTCTCTCCTGTCCTGCCTGACTCTCGTCCCAAGCCTCTCTCTCCTGTCCTGCCTGACTCTCGTCCCAAGCCTCTCTCTCCTGTCCAGCCTGACTCTCGTCCCAAGCCTCTCTCTCCTGTCCTGCCTGACTCTCGTCCCAAGCCTCTCTCTCCTGTCCAGCCTGACTCTCGTCCCAAGCCTCTCTCTCCTGTCCAGCCTGACTCTCGTCCCAAGCCTCTCTCTCTGGTACAACCCAACCCTCATCCCAAGCCTCTCTCTCTGGTACAACCCAACCCTCATCCCAAGCCTCTCTCTCTGGTACAACCCAACCCTCATCCCAAGCCTCTCTCTCTGGTACAACCTAACCCTCATCCCAAGCCTCTCTCTCTGGTACAACCCAACCCTCATCCCAAGCCTCTCTCTCTGGTACAACCCAACCCTCATCCCAAGCCTCTCTCTCTGGTACAACCCAACCCTCATCCTAAGCCTCTCTCTCCTTCAAAGCCTCACTCTCCAGCCAAACATCTTGTGTTCAGCCTCTCTCATCCCGAGCCTTTTCTCTCCTACAAAGCCTCACTCTCATCCCAGGCCTGCCTCTCCCTCCCTCTGCACCAGCGGTATTTCAACATTTTCAGTGTTGCAGGTCCACATGAATTTGGGGAAGAATTAGAAAAATTATGGAACTCTTTATAATGTGTCCCATTTTCTCAACGTTGCTTCAAATCTTACAGTTGCATGTGCCGGGCTACCACAATAACCGCCACCTGATTGCCACTCTCCTGGAGGAGGAGGAAGAAGCCGATGTTGTGATAGTAAACATCACATGATGCATCACTAATGGTCATAAGATCAAACATTATGGCTACACATCCCGACAATCACCAGACTGTGTGTGGCACAGCACGAAGGACGGAGTCGCCCGCCAGTCTTGTACGAAGCACAATACAATATCTCGCTACTTCCTGCCGCTTTCAGTACTTTCTATCAGTCAAGATACTCACACTACGTACGTACGTACATCGTTCTATTATCCTTTGTACATCTTCACAACTGGCGTTTTGCACCTTATCTGAATGAGTCAGATCAAATGGTTATCAAGGATACAGAACACATAACACTTGGCCACTGTCTTTTTTCTTTCATACTCTATTTTTCATATTTGTTTGCCATTTCCCGCAAGAACAAGGTAGCGTCAGGAATAAGTGAATGAATCCTAGAGGGAAACTTAGCTGGGCTCCTTCCTCTATTCCTTCATTTGAAAAGTAATACAGAAGGGGAAGATTTCCAACCCCCCCAGTTCCCAACCCTCAGTCGCCTTCCACGATATGCAGAAGATACGTATGCAGACAAATAGACAGACAGGCAGACAGACAGACAGACAGACAGACACACACACACACACACACACACACACACACACACACACACACACACACACACACACACACACACACACACACACACGGAGTATCGCCGAGAATGGATAAAGGCAAGCAAGGTAAGAATATGTACATGTGTATATATATTCCTATGAGTCCACATGGAAAATGAAACACGATAACTTCCCAAGTGCACTTTCGTGTAATAATCACATCATCTGGGGAGACACAAGAGAGAAATATAACAGTCAGTTGATATACATCGAAGAGACGTAGCTAGGACGCCATATGGTAAACATGTGATTGTCCAAGACAGACAACGAGTGTATCATAAACTTATCATTTTGCAAATTCTATCAACAGCAAAGTTATCTAATTTGTATAGACCATCACTAATATTAAGATTATAATTCTTTGTGTATTTAATAAAAGAAGATTCAATGATTTTTCTCGTGGTAATAGAGTCAGAGTTAATAACTGAGATGGCATTACTCCAGTCAGTACAATGATCATAGTTTTTAACGTGATTAAACAAGGCATTTGATTTTTGTCCCGTTCTTATACTATATTTATGTTGCTTAAGTCTAACAGAAAGATCCTTACCAGTCTGCCCAACATAAAATTCTTCACAGAGAGAGAGAGAGAGAGAGAGAGAGAGAGAGAGAGAGAGAGAGAGAGAGAGAGAGAGAGAGAGAGAGAGAGAGAGAGAGAGACTGCACAACCATATTGCCTCCATATGTACTGAGACTCACAACAGCGATACGCCTTACTTGTATATGGTTCATTCAGACCAGACGAGCTTAGCCCACCTGGACAGACGTGAGATGAGACGCGGAATATGACGGTAACATTACCATGTCACGACAGCCACCGACCCACCGGTGCACCACGGATCAGGCGATGCAGAGACGGGCAGCATGATGACGACCCTGGCTGCACCTGGACACTGGGGACGTCCAACATGATGACGACCCTGGCTGCACCTGGACACTGGGGACGTCCAACATGATGACGACCCTGGCTGCACCTGGACACTGGGCACGTCCAACATGATGACGACCCTGGCTGCACCTGGACACTGGGGACGTCCAACATGATGACGACCCTGGCTGCACCTGGACACTGAGGACGTCCAACATGATGACGACCCTGGCTGCACCTGGACACTGGGGACGTCCAACATGATGACGACCCTGGCTGCACCTGGACACTGGGGACGTCCAACATGATGACGACCCTGGCTGCACCTGGACACTGGGGACGTCCAGCATGATGACGACCCTGGCTGCACCTGGACACTGGGGACGTCCAACATGATGACGACCCTGGCTGCACCTGGACACTGGGGACGTCCAACATGATGACGACCCTGGCTGCACCTGGACACTGGGGACGTCCAACAGCAGCAGATAATAATGTGGACGAGTCTGCCTCCGCTCGTCAACCACCACCTTACGCTGAAGCCTCATAATGACTGGATGGAGGAAGGTATGGCGATACACCGTCTGTTTACACTTCATGTTTCTCTCGGTTATAAAACTAAAACAAGAAAATAATACTAAGTTTTAGTATTTGTATTGTATGACTACAGTTAACCCTTGTGTTAGTAATACAGTGGCCGGAGTGGCTACTGTGACGTTGATGTAATATCCATTTGATAAATCTCTATCTAAATATGACCTTCAGTCATAAAGACTGCACCACAAACCTTTCATTGCCTTGAAATCTTAAGAGAATCAATGTTAACCTTTGTATGTTTTATATATGATCCAGTGACTTTAACCCCAGCCACCGTTGTACACAGTCATATCCCTGATATGTGGACACCTGGAACGTTGTAGATAATTTATCATGAAGGTCCCAGTACTGTGTCCACGCCACACCCACTCCAACAAAGGGCGCCTGTGGACGACGATGACGAAGGGAGGCTCTTCAAGCAAACCTCATCATAAGTTTACAAGGACGATCTCTTTGTGTTTTCTGTCATCTACTAAGGAATATTTGTCAAGCGTTTGGTGTGTCCACAACTGTTTTATACCTTCGGAGTTATATTTCTTCCTCTTGTGTATCACTAACATTGACTCTCGGGTCGCATGAGTTTCACTACAACGAAATTCGCAGACGCTACTAAAGGTGAGACGTAAGACCACGTCAGGTAATCAACAGATGCGACAACTTGACATAACTACCGTTAAATGGTACATTGGATTGTGTTTCCTGCTTGTTTAATTCTTGCTTTGTTTGCATTAACATTTGTCTATTGATTTATAGATTATGGCTGGAGGTAACCATTGTCAACTCTTCATAATTAATGATGGTCTGTGGTAGGTTTACTCCCTACACCCATCATCCTTCTTAGTCCCAAATCTATTTCAGGCCACCCAGACCACTGGTGCCTTGTGGATGTACCAATGTGACCCTATGTTCGTACAATTGTTCTTAAGCCCGTTTCTTAGGCAGTGTTACCTCTGTGTTTTGTGAAAATTGTCTCCTTACCAGCGAGTATTGTAAGAAAATGGTTTAATAGTCTATCTTGCAACTGCATCAGCTACTACAGATAATCAGAAAGTGTAAACATTCAGCGGTTCATGAATGCCAAGCGGTTGTTCAAGCCAGGCAAAATGTGTGGATGACCTTGACGGAGTAAGCAATGTGTTGATGAAGTTATGGCCAGTGGTGTGGCGAGGGAGGGTCTGGGCAGGCAGGACACGATTGAGTGATGTTTCGTATCGTCAAGCCTCATTCCTTCCCTTGTCTATGTTTTACTTTTGATGACATTCATAGAGAATGCAGCTAAGGAGTTACGTTTTCTATACACAACATAGATGCTATTCGTTTTTACAAAATCGTAGTTTACTTGCAAACGGTAAAATCACTCATATGTAGCTTTGCCAGGTTTCCTCCTAAATTTGTTCTCCATATTAGATTTATCATACGTCAACGTAACAACTTAAAACAGAGATGGTCACGAAGTACAAAGATTAAAAATGATGAAAGGCTTTGATAATCTCGATCTAACAAATTACCTAAGGCTAGATCTTCTGATCTAAGTCGTATTAATGGATGCAGTCTGGTGGGAAAACATTCTACCTTCACTGAGGCCAAGTGTTATTTGCTCAACCTAATTGTTAACATACAGACTGATGATTCCCCTGCAACTTCCATGGTATACACACTGACCAACTTGGCAAGTGGTACACCGAGTACAACGCCACACCTCCTGACTCCTTCCCAACCCACATGATGAAGGTCATGGACAACTTGTATGACCGCTACCTAACATTACCTGGACCCAAGATGACATTAAAAATTATTGATAAATTCTATCTTGCTTGAGAGAACAAAATCTTTAATACTAAAGAATGATGGAAAGAAACAGCAAGATAATATCTTGGGGGATAAAGTGTGTCGATCACCGCAGACAAAATTGAGGATACAACATAGAATAGAGAATTTGTCTCTGATGATGCTCTTGCCTCCTCTGACGTCCACATGTTATCCACATAAACACAGTACGTTACTACAGTACATACAGTAATATCAGTCGTAACAACACTATGTATGTAGTCGTGATTACCGTAACATGTGAGTGGCAAGATTGGATGACGTAACGTAACAATATCAGACTTCATCATTCTCAATAGTTTAGGTGGATCATGTAATATTTGACGTTGCTTCATGTTTTATCAGATGATAAAATGATGGCTGGTCTAATGACCTTCACAAGTCAGTGGTCATTAAATCCCACACAGCAACCAACCACTCAGGATGACCAGGAGGGAGCCACCTGGTGCAGACCAAGTGTACCAGCCTGGTGGAGAGGGTCAACTGCTCCACCTCAGGATAAGAGCTGCTCAAGTTCTGTAGTGAGGGACACTCCAAGTGGCATGTGAAACTACCAGTCTTAGTTATAAACTACCGCCAGCCCGGCCGGTGGGTGGGTGGCTGTGGCCAACATGAACCCAGGGGCTACACACACACACACACACACACACACACCGCCCACTGACCTGACCACCGGCCGGTGGGTGGCTGTAGCCAACATGAACCCAGGGGCTACACACACACACACACACACACACACACACACACACACACACAACACACCCCACTGACCTGACCACCACCACTGTGACCTGACCACGTGTGCCATGTAGCTCGTCCTTGGACAACATTAATCAAATACCTAGACAGAATTTTTATGTTACATAAAAGACATTTCTTGATAGTAAACATAAGAAATGATGACGAAAGATAAGGGACGCTATTAGAGGTAAATATTTTGTTAAAATATTAAATACTCTTCCTCAAACTAGCTCCCTGTACTGTATTTTATTTTACATACCCAGAGGAAAATATATTGTATGGTTAATCACTATAAAGGTTCATGTTTAACAGGTTTTCTATTTCTGATAGTATTTCACTGATTCAGGTTTAAGAACCTTGGTTCTGAACAACCATTATAATGCAACACAATACATATTTACCATAAATAAATCATTTATCACAATAACCATTATGTTTGGACCAGATTCTTTAAGTCCTCAATCACGTTTGTTAATATATAAGGAATTTTACCGCCACATTTCAATACATAACATATATCTACACGTGTGTAAATATATGTATATGTTTTTATAAATTTTTCTTTGGCTTTTATAATCAAGGTGTAAGATATCCGTCTGAAGTAAATACTAGATAATATTATATGTTATGTGTGTGTGTGTGTGTGTGTGTGTGTGTGTGTGAGCGCACATAGGAGTGAAAACATATTTTACACTTACAAGGTTAAGAGACGAGGCAACACGAGTGTACAAATCCTTCCTCAAAAGACTCACGTGATAATGATTAAAGTAGTACACACACACACACACACACACACACACACACACACAGAGCGGCGCCAGGCTGGAGGCGGGGCATCGTGACGTCACAGGCAAGTCCCTCCCCCCGCCAGATCCAAACATGTGTTGTGTCTGGTGATGGCGGTTCAAGATTTCCCACATTTATATTGATCTTTACATTATCATCCACTCCCAAAGTCACCTGGCATTCTTGTGTTTCAACAACAGACGTGATATATGCAACACCAGGCAAACATTGTACCATTATCTGATAGGTTAATTGGTGCAGAATCAAGAACCAGTGAATTTCATCGCCGCCATAAGTAAGTAAGGAAGGTGACTTTAATGATGATAAATACGACCTGGTATGGCTGTGTCTACACACTACCGCCATCTGGTCAACATTGTACATACCAACCTTTAAACTGTGACATTCAACCACAAGGTTTAAGGTCGCTCATGAAAACGCGAACTTAAAATCTATCCATTTAAATCTACCATTCATCAATCAACATTTAAACACCATCATTTGAACGTAAACCTTCCAGCTGCGTTATTTTACCAGAGTCCTTTAAGATACGTCATATAAACACAAAACTTGAATGTACGTTAAGCTTGTGCAAACCATCATTGAATCTCAAACTTTTGATTTAGAATTGTAATGAAATTGCAAACTTTTAACTCCGTCAAATTACAGCTATTGTACGAAATGCTTAACTGAAAAATTTTAATGTCAGTTAATTTAACGATATCCTATGTGGTTCATCTCTGAAACACAAACCCTTAAACTTTGTCTCTAGAACTAACCACAACCATCAAGTTCTATATGTGGAAAGGAAATTTGTATAATCTGTCAAAATTCGTCGTATAACGCGAACTTTTTAATCCTTCTATTTACCTGGGCCACTCTTCCCTGACTGCCATTCATATTTTGTCCTTTTAAACTGTGACTTTATTACACTTTCATTCATTCATCATGACTTTATTACACTTTCATTCATTCATCATGACTTTATTACACTTTCATTCATTCATCATGACTTTATTACACTTTCATTCATTCATCATGACTTTATTACACTTTCATTCATCCATCATGACTTTATTACACTTTCATTCATTCATCATGACTTTATTACACTTTCATTCATTCATCATGACTTTATTACACTTTCATTCATTCATCATGACTTTATTACACTTTCATTCATTCATCATGACTTTATTACACTTTCATTCATTCATCATGACTTTATTACACTTTCATTCATTCATCATGACTTTATTACACTTTCATTCATTCATCATGACTTTATTACACTTTCATTCATTCATCATGACTTTATTACACTTTCATTCATTCATCATGACTTTATTACACTTTCATTCATTCATCATGACTTTATTACACTTTCATTCATTCATCATGACTTTATTACACTTTCATTCATCCATCATGACTTTATTACACTTTCATTCATTCATCATGACTTTATTACACTTTCATTCATTCATCATGACTTTATTACACTTTCATTCATTCATCATGACTTTATTACACTTTCATTCATTCATCATGACTTTATTACACTTTCATTCATTCATCATGACTTTATTACACTTTCATTCATTCATCATGACTTTATTACACTTTCATTCATTCATCATGACTTTATTACACTTTCATTCATTCATCATGACTTTATTACACTTTCATTCATTCATCATGACTTTATTACACTTTCATTCATTCATCATGACTTTATTACACTTTCATTCATTCATCATGACTTTATTACACTTTCATTGATTCATACTTATCTTGTTTCATTTTCGCCGTGGACTCATGGGAATATACTTGATCACGCACAAAATTGTGATCCTTTCCAGTATATATATATATATATATATATATATATATATATATATATATATATATATATATATATATATATATATATATATATATATCCTTCAGTATGTTTACTTTCGATAATGAGGAACAGAAGAAGGAGCCAAGCAAGTAAATTTGGTCAAAGACATCTCTCTTTTCTAAACGCTACCTCGCAAAGATTTTCATTAATTCAAATTGAAGAAACAGACGTATTTTTCTATTGTCTGGTTAGCTCAGTGGTAGAGCGTGAGTCTCACACACTCAAGGTCGTGGGTTCGAGACCCACACCAGACATAATTTTTGTCTTTTTCTTGTTTCATTTTGTCCGCATCACATGTGTGCAACATTCAGTATGTTCGTCCAACGTTATAGTGAAGATCTTCACAATGAATTGAGGTTTTCGACCTTATCTGAAAGGGTCAGGTCCACCAAGACGTCCTTGAAATCTTCCAGAAGCTTCTGGCGATCCTCCTCCAACTGCTGGGCACATCAGAGTTAACATGGGCCGGACATCGGTTGTGGAACGACTTAATCTGCTTCCGGTAGTTAGCAGGGATGATAATGAGGGCTCTGACCTCATACCAGGTCAGCTTAGTTCCAGTCTATTGCTTAGTTCCAGTCTATTGCTTAGTTCCAGTCTATTGCTTAGTTCCAGTCTATTGCTTAGTTCCAGTCTATTGCAACGAAATAAAAAAGTAAAACATTTCTTCGTGGAAAATTGAGAGGAAAACACGACAGCAACATGGAGATTTACCCTGTGGTTATTTTGCCGGCAAGTCGGCAACGGTCGGTCAAACACTATTTTGCCGTGGTAATCTCAGTACTTCATATAATACTATGTCACAAAATATGTTCTTGGGGGCGTAGCTCAGTGGTAGAGCACTCGCTTGGCATGCGAGAGGACCCGGGTTCAAACCCCGGTGCCTCCATTTTTTATTTGGGAAATTCAGTTTTCAGTCTTGTACATATATATATATATATATATATATATATATATATATATATATATATATATATATATATATATATATATATATATATATAATATATATATATATATATATATATATATATACATATATATGTAGGGAGAGATGGTTAATTACCCAGTGCAGGAAGAGATGGTTAATTACCCAGCGTAGGGAGAGATGGTTAATTACCCAGTGCAGGAAGAGATGGTTAATTACCCAGCGTAGGGAGAGATGGTTAATTACCCAGCGTAGGAAGAGATGGTTAATTACCCAGCGTAGGGAGAGATGGTTAATTACCCAGCGTAGGGAGAGATGGTTAATTACCCAGCGTAGGGAGAGATGGTTAATTACCCAGCGTAGGGAGAGATGGTTAATTACCCAGCGTAGGGAGAGATGGTTAATTACCCAGTGCAGGGAGAGATGGTTAATTACCCAGCGTGCAGGAAGAGATACGTTAATTACCCAGCGTAGGAGAGATGGTTAATTACCCAGCGTAGGGAGAGATGGTTAATTACCCAGCGTAGGGAGAGATGGTTAATTACCCAGCGTTGCACCGTGAGATACGATCACTGTATAATGCACCACAGAGACTTCACGTACACTTCAGAGAACATGTTTACCATGACATCTGCGGTTCTGGTGTGAAGGAAGATTTTATCTCAGAGGTTCAGTATCAAAAATTGTCAGTAATGGCCGAATTAGAAATCAAATTTCTGCTTTCCATTAGCCATATGATGCATCATTTTATTTTTGTCCTGTATCTCTATGACCACTGTTTGCTTGTCTTGCTATGCCTCCCGCCCGGCAAAATATTGTCGTAGGTATTATTGGGTTGGGCAAGATGTCAGCTGGTGTCTCCATTTCTAGATCATAGATCAGTAATTTTTTTAAAAATTTCTTGTTTTCGTTTGCATTTTCTTTTTGTGTAAGTTGGGCTGACACGTTCATATGATCGCCCTGATTTAGGCCATCATATATATATATATATATATTATCCCTGGGGATAGGGGATTAAGAATACTTCCCACGTATTCCCTGCGTGTCGTAGAAGGCGACTAAAAGGGGAGGGAGCGGGGGGCTGGAAATCCTCCCCTCTCGTTTTTTTTTAATTTTCCAAAAGAAGGAACAGAGGGGGCCAGGTGAGGATATTCCAAAAAAGGCCCAGTCCTCTGTTCTTAACGCTACCTCGCTAACGCGGGAAATGGCGAATAGTTTAAAAGAAAGAAAAAGAAAATATATATATATATATATATATATATATATATATATATATATATATATATATATATATATATATATATATATATATATATATATATATATATATATATATATATACATATATATATATATATATATATATATATATATATATATATATATATATATATATATATATATATATATATATATATATATATATATATATATATATATATATATATATATATATATATATATATATATATATATATATATATATATATATATATATATATATATATATATATATATATATATATATATATATATAT
>NC_092281.1:36328991-36338991 GCF_036320965.1 Panulirus ornatus
ATCTTGCATTTACCTCCCTTACAAACCCCATCCATAAACAAATTAAACAACCATGGAGACATCACCACCCCTGCCGCAAACCTACATTCACTGAGAACCAATCACTTTCCTGTCTTCCTACACGTACACATGCCTTACATCCTCGATAAAAACTTTTCACTGCTTCTAACAACTTCCCTCCCACACCATATATTCTTAATACTTCCACAGAGCATCTCTATCAACTCTATCATATGCCTTCTCCAGATCCATAAATGCTACATACAAATCCATTTGCTTTTCTAAGTATTTCTCACATACATTCTTCAAAGCAAACCCTGATCCTCACATCCTCTACCACTTCTGAAATATATATATATAAAAATATATATATATTTTATATATATATATTTATATATAGATATATATATTATATATATATATATATATAATATATATATATATATATATATCCTCTACCACTTCTGAAAATAGATTTATATATATATATATATATATATATGATCATATGACGACGTGGGACAAACACAAGTTCCTTTGATATGGTTAAAGCAGCTGGTGATTACTTCAAATGATGTTGAGGAAAACAAAGAGAAATCTATGAGAATAACCTTTATTTTAATGAGCTATCAAGAATTAATCTTGAATATGATAAACTTATGTCGGAGTTTAGTGAAGCTTGGGATGAATCTATGATATTTTGTTTGGAAAACGCAGCTGATGGATTCTTCTCTGTTCCTGAAACAATAGGTAAATCATCTTGTCCCAAATGGTGCCGAACAACCCTGTATGAGTAACGACCCTATATGAGTGGCTCATAGAAGACGTCACTGCCTATCCAGCCAAGCCGAGCAGAGTTTTACGAAAGCGCGGATTGGCATATCAAAAGCGCGGCAAACGTTGCTGATATATTGCTATCAAAAGCGCGGCAAAATATTAAGTCAAAAGCGCGTTTTATCACTCACCTCTAAGTCCGATTGTTTATACGTTCATTAACGATCGTTCACCTCTTCCGTTAGCCAGATGATATCATCTGTTGCCCCCTGCTTACCACAGGGAGGTGGAAGTAGGACTTTTTAAGCAGGAAAAATTATTCGGCAACATTGTTCGTACGCTTTGTATTTGAGGGGACTTCAGCCCAAAGCACTGGAGGATATCTTGACTCTGCTGTTACATAATTATCAACCAGATAGTCTGCAAAGCGAATACATCTTTCATCTTGAGGTGCCTCTGTCATTACTTCCTCGACAAAGCAATCTTCTACATCTGTTGGGTCAATGAAATGTAGACCGCTCAAGCCGAGTGGGAGAGCTATAACCAGGAGGCCACACCTGGGAAGGTGTCATCTGGTTCGTCCGGCTGGCCGGCGGTGGCAAGATTTGGCTGGAGTCAAGAACAAATACCTAACTAAGGCAGTTTAACCCAGGCCACCTCCCCTGCCTGCCTGCCTGCCCGACCACACCTGGGAAACATAAGGAATAAGCGGAGATGCAGAACCTGCACCACGACAGAGGTGAGCTGTCTCCAGTCGCCATGGTAACTTGAGGAGAAAATGTTCGTGACCGGTGTTGGGAGGAGACCATATACTGTTCACCAGCCTTACGTATACAAGAGGTGTGGGGGCGGGTCGTTAACACAGCTCAGTAAACAATCAAGAGTGGTGGTTATAGGTAGTTAGCTAAGAGTTCAGTTGTAGCACTTAATCTCACCTGTTGTCACTGTTAGATTCGTGTGGTCCTCGACTAACCATCACTCGCTGTAGTTGTTAGAGTTGCCAGGTTACGGGCCCTTACCTGTAGACAGTCCGCTGTCTGATCTTGTCTTACAGGTCAAATATTGTTTTAGAGACTCGTCAAGTACTTGTCTGGCTCGGTCTCTTATGAATAAGGAGTCTGCAATATGTATGCAGGTATGTTTAGCGTTAAACTTTCTGGTTATTGACCGTCCGTTATCAACCAGAATCTGTTACCTTACGGCAAAACATAAGAATCACGATATTTGCAACATGATAACATGTTTGACTTAATGACTATCAGCAGGTAAGGTCATCAAGACGCACCATACATACGTCAGACAGTAACATCAGTTGTATAACAGGATGTAATATGTTGGTGGATTTAGGGCTATCACCTAAAGGTCATGAAGGCAGAATGTGAACATAAGTTCAACATAAATGATCATCCAGGTCCAGCAGGTAACTGGAATTCGTGAGGATTTTTGGAGGGTTTTCGTGTTGTTGTGAGGAAGAGAAAGAGAGGAAGAGATGGAGAGGAGGAGGAGGGTAACAAGTCCTGGTGTTCAACCCAGGTGCTACATTGTCAGTCAAGCCAAATATCCAGAGTAATAGTAAAGTGGTTAGTTTTGGGGTTTTAGGTTCATCGACCGCCTGAGTCAGTAAGGTCAACAAGTTAGTCATAACCACCACTCAAATATTGTTAAAACACCTTCACCTGTTGATGATGGCTGTACGGCCATACATACTCACTAAATATTTGACACATATACGTAATACTATTTTTCTTTTTTTCTTTTTTTTACTTTCCGCTCTATCAACTGCTGGGGTCATAACTGTGCTAAACGTCAAACTGTAACCACTATACAAATCATCCTGAACACATTTTCCAGGGGTTCAAGATCATTCTAAGACCATACACGTTCTCACTGCATATATGACCTTGTTCCTACGACCAATGTTTAAGTTTAACAGACAGCGACCTATGGAAGGTCATTAGGTCACTAATCCTTTATATGTTCCACTTTAAAGTTACCTAAACAATCCTTTCCACGTATTATTGTTTAAATAGTTGGGACAGTGAAATATAGGAAGGTGTACGTTCAAGGAAGACATATGCAATGACAGACTTACGTACTAGCGACGACAAGTAGGACAGACAAACCTGAGAAATGGTTGTTAGTGACGGTGTGAACAGCAGTATTATTATTACCACACATCACCAGCACACCTTTGATGGCGCTCCTACACCTTCGTATTATTATTACCACACATCACCAGCACACCTTTGATGGCGCTCCTACACCTTCGTATTATTATTACCACACATCACAAGCACACCTTTGATGTCGCCTACCTACACCTTGGTGGCTGCTGCACTCCACACAGGAGCAGGGGATGATGGCACATATCTATGAAGCAAAAAGGTTTTCGATGAGACTGTGCTATTTCTTCCTTCCTGGTCGATGATACAGCCTTTCCCCAAGGTTACTTATCATTCCTGGTGTAACGACGTACGGGTTGAGCCCGGTAACACCTTCTGAATAATAGTATGTGACAGAGTGGAGTGACCAGGAAGAAAAGCGTGTTCTGCACCTCAATTGACTGATTATATGATAAGAATAAAGAGAATTACACACATAAATGTCACTTGCAAGGATCAAGCCAGAGATGAAGCATAGATAACTAGAAGGGTTAAGGAAACAAAAATTGTAAAATACCTTTACCCGGGATCAGTAGCACCTGTGGCAATGGACACACCTTTGTAATGCTTGATCACTTACAACTGATCAACTTTAATACGAAAGTCTTAGGTATTGTCCCTCAGGAAAACTTTTTATAAATATTTATAAAACACATATATATGTTAGATATACACTATCTCTAGAATATATCTTTACCTGGGACGTGTAACACGTGTGTGGATAGACACAGCTTTGTAATGCATGATCCATTACACTAAATTATATCTTCACTATACCCTCTTCTTCACTACACAGTTACTTCTACCATACCATTGTACTCTCTGATGTTCACTAAAAATAATTTCATCTTCACTACATAATCATTTCATATAAACTTTAATCTTTTATAACCCTTATCTCTACTACATTCGTATCTTCACTACATTTGTATCTTCACTACAACCTATCTTGACAATATCCTTATCATCACTATACTCTTCTTCACTACACTCTCATCTTAACATCATCTTTCTGTTTACCGAACTTAGTTCAAAGTCTGACTTGAACGTAGCTTTGTAAAGTTTGTGTTCCTCATTGTGTTACCCCCTTATTATCATTGTAAAGGCAATTGTCACCTCTCCCTAAACCCTCATCGTCACAACACTCTCATCATTATCATTACTTCTTGATGTTCAATACAAAATTTTAAACATATACATTTATCTTCACTGCAGAATAATTTTCATTGCACCTTAATCTTCATTACTCCTTGTTTCAGCTACATCCGTATCTTCCATTCATTCTTATATCTTATATTAGTTACATCTTTACAATATCTTTATATCTTCTCTGTTCCGTCTTTTGAAAAATTGAAAATGAGAGTAAAGGATTTCCGGCCTTCTGCTCCCTACCCTTTTAGTCGCCTTGTACGACACGCAGGGAATACGTGGCAAGTATACTTTCTTCCCTATCCCCAGGGATAACAGCATCTGGTGTTCCCAGACGGTCACCCATCCAAGTACTGACCAGACCCAACGTTGCTTAACTTGACTGATCGAACGATATATATATATATATATATATATATATATATATATATATATATATATATATATATATATATATATGTATATATATATATACACACACACAAGACTGAAAACAATGAATTTCCCAAATAAGAAATGGAGGCGCCGGGGTTTGAACCCGGGTCCTCTCGCAAGCCAAGCGAGTGCTCTACCACTGAGCTACGCCCCCAAGAACATATTTTGTGACATAGTATTATATGAAGTACTGAGATTACAACGGCAAAATAGTGTTTGACCGACCGTTGCCGACTTGCCGGCAAAATAACTACAGGGTAAATCTCCATGTTGCTGTCGTGTTTTCCTCTCAATTTTCCACAAAGAAATGAGCTTTACTTTTTTATTGTCGTTGCAATAGAATGGAACTAAGTAATAGACTGGAACTAAGCAATAGACTGGAACTAAGCAATAGACTGGAACTAAGCAATAGACCGGAACTAAACAATAGAATAGAACTAAGCAATAGACTGGTACTAAGCAATAGACTGGAACTAAGCAATAGACTGGAACTAAGCAATAGACTGGTACTAAACAATAGACTGGAACTAAGCAATAGACTGGAACTAAGCAATAGACTGGAACTAAGCTGACCTGGTATGAGGTCAGAGCCCTCATTATCATCCCTGCTAACTACCGGAAGCAGATTAAGTCGTTCCACAACCGATGTCCGGCCCATGTTAACTCTGATGTGCCCAGCAGTTGGAGGAGGATCGCCAGAAGCTTCTGGAAGATTTCAAGGACGTCTTGGTGGACCTGACCCTTTCAGATAAGGTCGAAAACCTCAATTCATTGTGAAGATCTTCGCTATAACGTTGGACGAACATACTGAATGTTGCACACATGTGATGCGGACAAAATGAAACAAGAAAAAGACAAAAAATATGTCTGGTGTGGGTCTCGAACCCACGACCTTGAGTGTGTGAGACTCACGCTCTACCACTGAGCTAACCAGACAATAGAAAAATACTTCTGTTTCTTCAATTTGAATTAATGAAAATCTTTGCGAGGCAGCGTTAAGAGAAGAGAGATGTCTTTGACGAAATTTACTTGCTTGGCTTGAGTGTGTGAGACTCACGCTCTACCACTGAGCTAACCAGACAATAGAAAAATACGTCTGTTTCTTCAATTTGAATTAATGAAAATCTTTGCGAGGCAGCGTTAAGAGAAGAGAGTTGTCTTTGACGAAATTTACTTGCTTGGCTTGTTCTTCTGCTCCTCATTATCGAAAGTAAACATAGTGAAGGATATGTCTATCTATCTATCTATCTATCTATATATATATTGGAAAGGATCGCAATTTTGCACGTGATCAAGTATATTCTTATGAGTCCACGGGGAAAATAAACACGTAAGTTCCCAAGTGCACTTTCGTGTAAAACTCACATCATCAGGGAAGACACAAGAGAGAAATATAACAGTCAGTTGATATACAACGAAGAAACGTAGCTAGGACGCCATATGGTAAACATGTGATTGTCCAAGACAGACAACAAGCGTATCATAAACTTATTTTGTGGACAAGAAGGTGAATTGTTTACAAATTTTATCAACATTAAAGTTATCCAATTTGTATAGACCATCACTAATATTAAGATTATAATTCTTTGTGTATTCAGTAATAGAAGATTCAATTATATTTTTCGTGGTACTTGAGTTAGAGTTAAAAACTGAGATGGCATTATTAACTCTAATTCCAATATCACGAGAAATATCATTGAATCTTCTATCATTAAATACACAAAGAATTATAAACCTTAAAGCAACATGGCGGTCAAAAATAAGCTTTAGGAATGAAGTTTATGAATGGAATATCAGTGAGACGATCCAAATGACGAATGAATGAGAGCGTAGTCAACATACAATATAAAAGGACATATTATGAATGGCAGCCAGGCAAGTAACGGCCCAACTGAATGGAAGGATTTAAAAGTTCGCGTTATATGACGAATTTTGATAGATTATTCAAATTTCCATTCCAGTTATGAAACGTAATGGTTGTGTTCAGTTCTAGAGGCAAAGTTTAAAGATTTGTGTTTCAAAGATGAACCACAAAGGATATCGTTAAATTAACTGACATTAAAATTTGTCAATTAAGTAAATCATTTTGTACAATAGCTGTAATTTGACAGAGTTAAAAGTTCGCAGTTTCATTACAATTCTAATTCAAAAGTTTGAGATTCAATGATGGTTTGCACAAGCTTAACGTACATTCAAGTTTTGTGTTTATATGACGTATCTTAAAGGACTCTGGTAAAATAACGCAGATGGAAGGTTTACGTTCAAATGATGGTGTTTAAATGTTGATTGATGAATGGTAGATTTAAATGGATAGATTTTAAGTTCGCGTTTTCATGAGCGACCTTAAACCTTGTGGTTGAATGTCACAGTTTAAAGGTTGGTATGTACAATGTTGACCAGATGGCGGTAGTGTGTAGACACAGCCATACCAGGTCGTATTTATCATCATTAAAGTCACCTTCCTTACTTACTTATGGCGGCGATAAAATTCACTGGTTCTTGATTCTGCACCAATTAACCTATCAGATAATGGTACAATGTTTGCCTGGTGTTGCATATATCACGTCTGTTGTTGAAACACAAGAATGCCAGGTGACTTTGGGAGTGGATGATAATGTAAAGATCAATATAAATGTGGGAAATCTTGAACCGCCATCACCAGACACAACACATGTTTGGATCTGGCGGGGGGAGGGACTTGCCTGTGACGTCACGATGCCCCGCCTCCAGCCTGGCGCCGCTCTGTGTGTGTGTGTGTGTGTGTGTGTGTGTGTGTGTGTGTGTGTGTGTGTGATTAGTATTCATGTATTACGGGAGAGAGTTGTACACTCGTGTTGTTCCGTCCCTTAACCTTTACTATGTGTGCTCACACACACACACACACACACACACACACACACACACACACATAACTTAGGATTTTATCCAGTATTTTCTTTAGACATATACCTTGTAGGTTGATTAGAAAAGATGAGGAAAAAAATATAAAAACATATACATATATTTCCACACGTGTAGATATATGTTATGCATTGAGATGTGGACAAAGAATTTCTTATATATTAACAAACGTGATTGAGGACTTAAAGAATCTAGTACAAACATAATGGTTATTGTGATAAATAATTCGTTTATGATAAATATGTACTGTGTTGCATTATAATGGTTGTTCAGTACCAAGGTCTGTAAGCCAGAATCCTTAAGACATGATAAAAACGTTTTAAAAACATAAACATTTATGATCATAAGGAACAGATTACATTAGCATGTTTGTATCTAACAGAAAATCAATTATAAGAGAGACCATTTAAGGCAGGAATATTTCATCTCTTAATAAAACATCTACATCTACGTCCTTTTCTTTCATCATTTCTTATGTTCACTTGTAATAAATGCCTCTTATCTAACATAAAAATTCTGTATAGGTATTTGATTAATGTTCTCCAACAACGCGTTGTATAACTCTTCGTTAGTGAAGTTCATTTCGTGTAATGGATCATGCATTACAAAATGTGTCTATCCACACAAGTGTTACACGTCCCAGGTAAAGATATATTCTAGAGATAGTGTATATCTAACATATATATGTGTTTTATAAATATTTATAAAAAGTTTTCCTGAGGGACAATACCTAAGACTTTCGTATTAAAGTTGATCAGTTGTAAGTGATCAAGCATTACAAAGGTGTGTCCATTGCCACAGGTGCTACTGATCCCGGGTCAAGGTATTTCACCATCTTTGTATCTTTAACCTTTCTAGTTATAGACGTTTCATCCCTGATTCCATCCTCACAATCGATGTATGTGGTTTGTGTTGTCTTAACATATCATTAGTCAGTTGAAGTGGAGAACATGCTTCTGAGCCTAGCCACTCTACTCTGTCTTCCACATGTTATTCAAGAGGTGTTACCGGATTCCGCCGATTCCGTAAGTGCTTACGTCATGAGAGGGCTTCTTTTTTTATAACTTTTGATGATTTATATTGTTTGGGTTATGTATTTGGTTTTGTGATGTTGATAAAATTGTTGAAATTCACATATCATATTCTTTATTTGTCATTTAATGAACTCTAGTTTATCAAACTTGATTGTTTGTTTGTTTTCTATATCAGTATACATTTTCTCTGATAAATACTTTAGTTTAATTCATAAATATTATTTCTAAGTAACACGCGGATAATTGTTTCATTAGTGTTCATCACAGTAAAATAAACAGGTCTATTTTTCAAAGTATACATAAAGGATCGTAGTAAAGTTTTGAAGAATATAAACTCATAACTTCTGTAAACCTTGTGCTGATAATAACTATATTACTTTTCTGTAGGCAATGTCGTTTTAATGAGTAAAAGCCGGATGAAAACCAACCTTGTAATATAAAATTTGATGGTATTATTTTTGGTTGTTGAAGATATTACTGATTTCTACATGTAAAACATTTATGTTATCTGCAAAATAGAAATCTTTATGTTAGATTTGTTAATTTTTCCGGTTTCACGTTACATACATTTCTGTACCCTGTGCTCCAGAAAAGTTATGGGATTTTATTCATTATCGTATTAGATAATTTGCTTAAATACAATGTCCCACGTACTTTCTTTAGAAATCCGGTAGCAATATACATTTTACATCTGGATTCTATGACAATCAATGATAGGTTCTCAGACTCAGTAAAGGTGTAATTATTTTTCTTGTATTGAGTCAAGTTTTCGTCCATCACAAAATACCGTAATGCTGTCTAAGGTTCTCTCCTGGGTCTACATTGCTGAACAACGTCAGTGTACAATGGCCAGTGATATTCACCGTAGACATATGTTTACACTGTGTACACATAGCAGGCAAACTACAGTATCATCTTAAGATGTGGAAATAAAACTATCAAGGCAGGAGAAGGATTTAGGTGTCATCATTAGTAGAGATGTAAAGCCAAGACAACAGTGTATTAATGTACGTAATAAGACTAACAGACACCTTGGTGTCATGTGTTAGTAGCAGGAATGAACAGGTAATATTACAGCTATAGTTAGTCACACACCACTTACATCATGACGTACAATATTGATCACTGTATTACAGTATGCATATCATTTCCTTGATACCAAGCATTAGAATCCTTCCAAATGAACACATTAAGATCATGAGAGTTTCCTTCTCTCACAGGTGGCAGGCAGGGTTAGTTATGTAAGAGGTATGTTTATTGATGTAATCTGTACCTTTACCTGGAATATCATCAACTTCTCACATCGTTACTGTAATACGTATAAACTTAGGTCAGTACAGCATATTGTCAAAGATCAACACCATTAGTCATGAAAAAGTAGAACTATCTATCCTCCTCTGACCTTTAATTTCTATGAACAAATTTCATTGTATATAAATAATGGAAGAGACAATTGGAGTTAAAGTAAATGTAATGATTCATTGATCATTTCCATTCATGGTAAAGACAGGTAGGGATTTTATGACTACATGAGACAAAGAGAAA
>NC_092281.1:36343991-36351491 GCF_036320965.1 Panulirus ornatus
CATATAAACACAAAACTTGAATGCACGTTAAGCTTGTGCAAACCATCATTGAATCTCAAACTTTTGAATTAGAATTGTAATGAAACTGCGAACTTTTAACTCTGTCAAATTACAGCTATTGTACAAAATGCTTTACTTAATTGACAAATTTTAATGTCAGTTAATTTAACGATATCCTTAGTGGTTCATCTTTGAAACACAAACCTTTAAACTTTGTCTCTAGAACTGAACACAACCATTACGTTTCATAACTGGAATGGAAATTTGAATAATCTATCAAAATTCGTCATATAACGCGAACTTTTAAATCCTTCCATTCAGTTGGGCCGTTACTTGCCTGGCTGCCATTCATAATATGTCCTTTTATATTGTATGTTGACTACGCTCTCATTCATTCGTCATTTGGATCGTCTCACTGATATTCCATTCATAAACTTCATTCCTAAAGCTTATTTTTGACCGCCATGTTGCTTTAAGGTTTATAATTCTTTGTGTATTTAATGATAGAAGATTCAATGATATTTCTCGTGATATTGGAATCAGAGTTAATAATGCCATCTCAGTTTTTAACTCTAACTCAAGTACCACGAAAAATATAATTGAATCTTCTATTACTGAATACACAAAGAATTATAATCTTAATATTAGTGATGGTCTATACAAATTGGATAACTTTAATGTTGATAAGATCTGTAAACAATTCACCTTCTTGTCCACATAATAAGTTTATGATACGCTTGTTGTCTGTCTTGGACAATCACATGTTTACCATATGGCGTCCTAGCTACGTTTCTTCGTTGTATATCAACTGACTGTTATATTTCTCTCTTGTGTCTCCCCTGATGATGTGAGTTTTACACGAAAGTGCACTTGGGAACTTATCGTGTTTATTTTCCCTGTGAACTCATAAGAATATACTTGATCACGTGCAAAATTGCGATCCTTTTCAATATATATATATATATATATATATATATGTATATATATATATATATATATATATATATATATATATATATATATATATATATATATATTGTTACGGAACACGTGTGTTTGTGCTCACATGTTCGTGTATATTACGTGTGTGTGTCTTTGTGTATAGAGATGTCTTCCTCTGAGAATGGTTCGGAGCTTCTGTTCCCACCAAGCGTTAGGCTTAATTTTGAGACCAGATGGTCATTTGTCCTTGAGCTGTCAATCAAGAGGAGGGTGAGCTGCCCAGATGTGTGTCGCTAGAATACCCCAACCAATCACGAGTGCTCTGAGTCCCATAGCCAATCAAGGGTGGCGTTATAGCCAGCAGGGCGGAGACTCTTCTTTGTAATATATACCCATGACACCCGCTGAGTCGCTCTCTCTCTCTCTCTAGGCCAGCGAGTTAGGTGGTCTACCCTGTCGTAAGCATGGAAACCTGTAAGCCCTGCTGTGCTGTAAGCCTGTAAGCCCGTTATAATTATCAATGTAGTGTTATCGAAGAACTGTCCATAAAGGAAAGAGATCTCCTGGCTTGAAATCTTATCTGGAATGTTAACTCATGTACCAATGTTAACGTAAATGATTCATGCCTGATTTATGTGCTTATCTTTGCACACTTAGATTCTTCCATTATAAGTAGATTTAATGTAATGCTGGTCTTTACTTCCATCCCATAACTTTATGATTATGTTATCCCGTTGTGAAACAAGGATCAGTGGTATTTGTAACTTATATGTTACTGGCGACCTAGTCTGAATAAGGAGTTCGTAACAATATATATATATATATATATATATATATATATATATATATATATATATATATATATATATATATATATATATATATATATCCTTCAGTATGTTTCCTTTCGATACTGAGGAACAAAAGAAGGAGCCAAGCAAGTAAATTTCGTCAAAGACATCTCTCTTTTCTTAACGCTGCCTCGCAAACATTTTCATTAATTCAAATTGAAGAAACAGACGTATTTTTCTATTGTCTGGTTAGCTCAGTGGTAGAGCGTGAGTCTCACACACTCAAGGTCGTGGGTTCGAGACCCACACCAGACATATTTTTTGTCTTTTTCTTGTTTCATTTTGTCCGCATCACATGTTTGCAACATTCAGTATGTTCGTCCAACGTTATAGTGAAGATCTTCATAATGAATTGGGGTTTTCGACCTTATCTGAAAGGATCAGGTCTACCAAGACGTCCTTGAAATCTTCCAGAAGCTTCTGGCGATCCTCCTCCAACTGCTGGGCACATCAGAGTTAACATGGGCCGGACATCGGTTGTGGAACGACTTAATCTGCTTCCGGTAGTTAGCAGGGATGATAATGAGGGCTCTGACCTCATACCAGGTCAGCTTAGTTCCAGTCTATTGCTTAGTTCCAGTCTATTGCTTAGTTCCAGTCTATTGTTTAGTTGCAGTCTATTGCAACGAAATAAAAAAGTAAAACATTTTTTTGTGGAAAATTGAGAGGAAAACACGACAGGAACATGGAGATTTACCCTGTGGTTATTTTGCCGGCTAGTCGGCAACGGTCGGTCAAACACTATTTTGCCGTGGTAATCTCAGTACTTCATATAATACTATGTCACAAAATATGTTCTTGGGGGCGTAGCTCAGTGGTAGAGCACTCGCTTGGCATGCGAGAGGACCGGGTTCAAACCCCGGCGCTTCCATTTTTGTTATTTGGGAAATTCATTGCTTTCAGTGTTATATATATATATATATATATATATATATATATATATATATATATATATATATATATATATATATGTATATATATATATATATCGTCCGATCAGGGAAGTTAAGCATCGTTGGGTCTGGTCAGTACTTGGATGGGTGACCGTCTGGGAACACCAGATGCTGTTATCCCTGGGGATAGGGAAGAAAGTATACTTGCCACGTATTCCCTGTGTGGCGTACAAGGCGACTAAAAGGGTAGGGAGCAGAAGGCCGGAAATCCTTTACTCTCATTTTCAATTTTTCAAAAGACGGAACAGAGAAGACATAAAGATATTGTAAAGATGTAACTAATATAAGATATAAGAATGAATGGAAGATACGGATGTAGCTGAAACAAGGAGTAATGAAGATTAAGGTGCAATGAAAATTATTCTGCAGTGAAGATAAATGTATATGTTAAAATTTTGTATTGAACATCAAGAAGTAATGATAATGATGAGAGTGTAGTGACGATTAGGGTTTAGGGAGAGGTGACAATTGCCTTTACAATGATACTAAGGAGGTAACACAATGAGGAACACAAACTTTCCAAAGCTACGTTCAAGTCAGACTTTGAACTAAGTTCGGTAAACAGAAGGATGATGTTAAGATGAGAGTGTAGTGAAGAAGAGTATAGTGATGATAAGGATGTTGTCAAGATAGGTTGTAGTGAAGATACGAATGTAGTGAAGATACCAATGTAGTGAAGATACGAATGTAGTAGAGATAAGGGTCATTAAAGAGTAAAGTTTATTCAAAATGATTATGTAGTGAAGATAAGAACTATTCTTAGTGAACATCAGGGAGTACAATGGTGATGGTATGGTAGAAATAACGGTGTAGTGAAAAAGAGGGTATAGTGAAGATATAATTTATTGAAAATACGCTTGTAGTGAAGATGATGTTGTAGTTTGTGAATATGATGTAGTGAACTTAACCTTATTGACCTGATCCCCCAAATCCTCCAAGCTACGTTCAAGGGCGGATCCAAAGCCGACCGAAAAGGTTATTTCTCTGTGTATTGTTAGTGGTGGTGGTGTGTGTAGGTGTGGGTAATGATCTATTTGCACTGTATTAGGAGGGTGTTTTACGCTCGTGGGGCCTCATGTAAAGACGTTGTTTGTGTGAGCGGGTAAAATCTAAAGCCTTCCTTGAAACCAGCTTAGTCAAGATGAGGTCATATGAAGATGAGGTTGTAGTGAAGATTATAGTAAGCCTTGCATAGTGAAGATAAATGGATTAAGGAGAGGAGATATAGTAAAAAAGATTATAGTGAACACAAAAGGATTCAAGCTAGGTGCAGGGTCGGCCTACGGGCTTGAACTTACATTTTAGGTCAAAATCATCACCAGTACACCCTGGCCAGCATTAAAGTTTATCCGTACACACACACACACACACACAACACACACACACACACACATAAGTATATATATATATATATTATATATAATTATGTGTGTGTGTGTGTGTGTGTGTGTGTGTGTGTGTGTGTGTACGGATAAACTTTAATGCTGGCCAGGGTGTACTGGTGATGATTTTGACCTAAAATGTAAGTTCAAGCCCGTAGGCCGACCCTGCACCTAGCTTGAATCCTTTTGTGTTCACTATAATCTTTTTTACTATATCTCCTCTCCTTAATCCATTTATCTTCACTATGCAAGGCTTACTATAATCTTCACTACAACCTCATCTTCATATGACCTCATCTTGACTAAGCTGGTTTCAAGGAAGGCTTTAGATTTTACCCGCTCACACAAACAACGTCTTTACATGAGGCCCCACGAGCGTAAAACACCCTCCTAATACAGTGCAAATAGATCATTACCCACACCTACACACACCACCACCACTAACAATACACAGAGAAATAACCTTTTCGGTCGGCTTTGGATCCGCCCTTGAACGTAGCTTGGAGGATTTGGGGGATCAGGTCAATAAGGTTAAGTTCACTACATCATATTCACAAACTACAACATCATCTTCACTACAAGCGTATTTTCAATAAATTATATCTTCACTATACCCTCTTTTTCACTACACCGTTATTTCTACCATACCATCACCATTGTACTCCCTGATGTTCACTAAGAATAGTTCTTATCTTCACTACATAATCATTTTGAATAAACTTTACTCTTTAATGACCCTTATCTCTACTACATTCGTATCTTCACTACATTGGTATCTTCACTACATTCGTATCTTCACTACAACCTATCTTGACAACATCCTTATCATCACTATACTCTTCTTCACTACACTCTCATCTTAACATCATCCTTCTGTTTACCGAACTTAGTTCAAAGTCTGACTTGAACGTAGCTTTGGAAAGTTTGTGTTCCTCATTGTGTTACCTCCTTAGTATCATTGTAAAGGCAATTGTCACCTCTCCCTAAACCCTAATCGTCACTACACTCTCATCATTATCATTACTTCTTGATGTTCAATACAAAATTTTAACATATACATTTATCTTCACTGCAGAATAATTTTCATTGCACCTTAATCTTCATTACTCCTTGTTTCAGCTACATCCGTATCTTCCATTCATTCTTATATCTTATATTAGTTACATCTTTACAATATCTTTATGTCTTCTCTGTTCCGTCTTTTGAAAAATTGAAAATGAGAGTAAAGGATTTCCGGCCTTCTGCTCCCTACCCTTTTAGTCGCCTTGTACGCCACACAGGGAATACGTGGCAAGTATACTTTCTTCCCTATCCCCAGGGATAACAGCATCTGGTGTTCCCAGACGGTCACCCATCCAAGTACTGACCAGACCCAACGATGCTTAACTTCCCTGATCGGACGATATATATATATATATACATATATATATATATATATATATATATATATATATATATATATATATATATATATATATATATAACACTGAAAGCAATGAATTTCCCAAATAACAAAAATGGAAGCGCCGGGGTTTGAACCCGGGTCCTCTCGCATGCCAAGCGAGTGCTCTACCACTGAGCTACGCCCCCAAGAACATATTTTGTGACATAGTATTATATGAAGTACTGAGATTACCACGGCAAAATAGTGTTTGACCGACCGTTGCCGACTAGCCGGCAAAATAACCACAGGGTAAATCTCCATGTTCCTGTCGTGTTTTCCTCTCAATTTTCCACAAAAAAATGTTTTACTTTTTTATTTCGTTGCAATAGACTGCAACTAAACAATAGACTGGAACTAAGCAATAGACTGGAACTAAGCAATAGACTGGAACTAAGCTGACCTGGTATGAGGTCAGAGCCCTCATTATCATCCCTGCTAACTACCGGAAGCAGATTAAGTCGTTCCACAACCGATGTCCGGCCCATGTTAACTCTGATGTGCCCAGCAGTTGGAGGAGGATCGCCAGAAGCTTCTGGAAGATTTCAAGGACGTCTTGGTAGACCTGATCCTTTCAGATAAGGTCGAAAACCCCAATTCATTATGAAGATCTTCACTATAACGTTGGACGAACATACTGAATGTTGCAAACATGTGATGCGGACAAAATGAAACAAGAAAAAGACAAAAAATATGTCTGGTGTGGGTCTCGAACCCACGACCTTGAGTGTGTGAGACTCACGCTCTACCACTGAGCTAACCAGACAATAGAAAAATACGTCTGTTTCTTCAATTTGAATTAATGAAAATGTTTGCGAGGCAGCGTTAAGAAAAGAGAGATGTCTTTGACGAAATTTACTTGCTTGGCTCCTTCTTTTGTTCCTCAGTATCGAAAGGAAACATACTGAAGGATATATATATATATATATATATATATATATATATATATATATATATATATATATATATATATATATATATATATATATTGTTACGAACTCCTTATTCAGACTAGGTCGCCAGTAACATATAAGTTACAAATACCACTGATCCTTGTTTCACAACGGGATAACATAATCATAAAGTTATGGGATGGAAGTAAAGACCAGCATTACATTAAATCTACTTATAATGGAAGAATCTAAGTGTGCAAAGATAAGCACATAAATCAGGCATGAATCATTTACGTTAACATTGGTACATGAGTTAACATTCCAGATAAGATTTCAAGCCAGGAGATCTCTTTCCTTTATGGACAGTTCTTCGATAACACTACATTGATAATTATAACGGGCTTACAGGCTTACAGCACAGCAGGGCTTACAGGTTTCCATGCTTACGACAGGGTAGACCACCTAACTCGCTGGCCTAGAGAGAGAGAGAGAGCGACTCAGCGGGTGTCATGGGTATATATTACAAAGAAGAGTCTCCGCCCTGCTGGCTATAACGCCACCCTTGATTGGCTATGGGACTCAGAGCACTCGTGATTGGTTGGGGTATTCTAGCGACACACATCTGGGCAGCTCACCCTCCTCTTGATTGACAGCTCAAGGACAAATGACCATCTGGTCTCAAAATTAAGCCTAACGCTTGGTGGGAACAGAAGCTCCGAACCATTCTCAGAGGAAGACATCTCTATACACAAAGACACACACACGTAATATACACGAACATGTGAGCACAAACACACGTGTTCCGTAACAATATATATATATATATATATATATATATATATATATATATATATATATATATATATACATATATATATATATATATATATATATATTGAAAAGGATCGCAATTTTGCACGTGATCAAGTATATTCTTATGAGTTCACAGGGAAAATAAACACGATAAGTTCCCAAGTGCACTTTCGTGTAAAACTCACATCATCAGGGGAGACACAAGAGAGAAATATAACAGTCAGT
>NC_092281.1:36356491-36398576 GCF_036320965.1 Panulirus ornatus
GCCAGCATGACCACGTAGGGTTGTGACTTGTTGAGGCCAGCGTGACCACGTGGGGCTTGTGACTGGTTGAGGCTAGCGTGACCACGTAGGGTTGTGACTAGTTGAGGCCAGCGTGACCACATGGGGTTGTAACTGATTGAGGCCAGCGAGACCACGTGGGGTTGTGACTGGTTAAGGCCAGAGTGACCACGTGGGGTTGTGACTGGTTGAGGCCAGCGTGACCACATGGGGCTGTGACTGGCCGAGGCCAGCGTGACCATATGGGGCTGTGACTGGTTGAGGCCAGCGTGACCACGTAGGGCTGTGACTGGTTGAGGCCAGCGTGACCACATGGGGTTGTGACTGGTTGAGGCCAGCGGGACCACGTGGGGCTTGTGACTGGTTGAGGACAGCGTGACCACATGGGGTTGTGACTGGTTGAGGCTAGCGTGACCACATGGGGTTGTGACTGGTTGAGGCCAGCGTGACCACGTGGGGTTGTGACTGGTTAAGGCCAGTATGACCACGTGGGGTTGTGACTGGTTGAGGCCAGCGTGACCACGTGGGGTTGTGACTGGGGTGTTGATGTGTTGTGGTCGGCGTCCACAAGGTCGTTATCTTAGTATTTCAGGAACGGAGGAAGATCCACAGTGGACGTTTTACAAACACAATGTTGAATCATCACAACTTTTACCGAATCTGATTGAAATCAATGAATGAAATATTTCAAACATGAAAAAATAAGACAAAAGAAAAAGAATGTTTATTAATTCTTTCATTTTTTTACGATTATCTGAAATAATTGTCAGACACTCCAACCTTAGTAACAGTTTCTCTTTGTCTCATGTAGTCATAAAATCCCTACCTGTCTTTACCATGAATGGAAATGATCAATGAATCATTACATTTACTTTAACTCCAATTGTCTCTTCCATTATTTATATACAATGAAATTTGTTCATAGAAATTAAAGGTCAGAGGAGGATAGATAGTTCTACTTTTTCATGACTAATGGTGTTGATCTTTGACAATATGCTGTACTGACCTAAGTTTATACGTATTACAGTAACGATGTGAGAAGTTGATGATATTCCAGGTAAAGGTACAGATTACATCAATAAACATACCTCTTACATAACTAACCCTGCCTGCCACCTGTGAGAGAAGGAAACTCTCATGATCTTAATGTGTTCATTTGGAAGGATTCTAATGCTTGGTATCAAGGAAATGATATGCATACTGTAATACAGTGATCAATATTGTACGTCATGATGTAAGTGGTGTGTGACTAACTATAGCTGTAATATTACCTGTTCATTCCTGCTACTAACACATGACACCAAGGTGTCTGTTAGTCTTATTACGTACATTAATACACTGTTGTCTTGGCTTTACATCTCTACTAATGATGACACCTAAATCCTTCTCCTGCCTTGATAGTTTTATTTCCACATCTTAAGATGATACTGTAGTTTGCCTGCTATGTGTACACAGTGTAAACATATGTCTACGGTGAATATCACTGGCCATTGTACACTGACGTTGTTCAGCAATGTAGACCCAGGAGAGAACCTTAGACAGCATTACGGTATTTTGTGATGGACGAAAACTTGACTCAATACAAGAAAAATAATTACACCTTTACTGAGTCTGAGAACCTATCATTGATTGTCATAGAATCCAGATGTAAAATGTATATTGCTACCGGATTTCTAAAGAAAGTACGTGGGACATTGTATTTAAGCAAATTATCTAATACGATAATGAATAAAATCCCATAACTTTTCTGGAGCACAGGGTACAGAAATGTATGTAACGTGAAACCGGAAAAATTAACAAATCTAACATAAAGATTTCTATTTTGCAGATAACATAAATGTTTTACATGTAGAAATCAGTAATATCTTCAACAACCAAAAATAATACCATCAAATTTTATATTACAAGGTTGGTTTTCATCCGGCTTTTACTCATTAAAACGACATTGCCTACAGAAAAGTAATATAGTTATTATCAGCACAAGGTTTACAGAAGTTATGAGTTTATATTCTTCAAAACTTTACTACGATCCTTTATGTATACTTTGAAAAATAGACCTGTTTATTTTACTGTGATGAACACTAATGAAACAATTATCCGCGTGTTACTTAGAAATAATATTTATGAATTAAACTAAAGTATTTATCAGAGAAAATGTATACTGATATAGAAAACAAACAAACAATCAAGTTTGATAAACTAGAGTTCATTAAATGACAAATAAAGAATATGATATGTGAATTTCAACAATTTTATCAACATCACAAAACCAAATACATAACCCAAACAATATAAATCATCAAAAGTTATAAAAAAAGAAGCCCTCTCATGACGTAAGCACTTACGGAATCGGCGGAATCCGGTAACACCTCTTGAATAACATGTGGAAGACAGAGTAGAGTGGCTAGGCTCAGAAGCATGTTCTCCACTTCAACTGACTAATGATATGTTAAGACAACACAAACCACATACATCGATTGTGAGGATGGAATCAGGGATGAAACGTCTATAACTAGAAAGGTTAAAGATACAAAGATGGTGAAATACCTTGACCCGGGATCAGTAGCACCTGTGGCAATGGACACACCTTTGTAATGCTTGATCACTTACAACTGATCAACTTTAATACGAAAGTCTTAGGTATTGTCCCTCAGGAAAACTTTTTATAAATATTTATAAAACACATATATATGTTAGATATACACTATCTCTAGAATATATCTTTACCTGGGACGTGTAACACTTGTGTGGATAGACACATTTTGTAATGCATGATCCATTACACGAAATGAACTTCACTAACGAAGAGTTATACAACGCGTTGTTGGAGAACATTAATCAAATACCTATACAGAATTTTTATGTTAGATAAGAGGCATTTATTACAAGTGAACATAAGAAATGATGAAAGAAAAGGACGTAGATGTAGATGTTTTATTAAGAGATGAAATATTCCTGCCTTAAATGGTCTCTCTTATAATTGATTTTCTGTTAGATACAAACATGCTAATGTAATCTGTTCCTTATGATCATAAATGTTTATGTTTTTAAAACGTTTTTATCATGTCTTAAGGATTCTGGCTTACAGACCTTGGTACTGAACAACCATTATAATGCAACACAGTACATATTTATCATAAACGAATTATTTATCACAATAACCATTATGTTTGTACTAGATTCTTTAAGTCCTCAATCACGTTTGTTAATATATAAGAAATTCTTTGTCCACATCTCAATGCATAACATATATCTACACGTGTGGAAATATATGTATATGTTTTTATATTTTTTTCCTCATCTTTTCTAATCAACCTACAAGGTATATGTCTAAAGAAAATACTGGATAAAATCCTAAGTTATGTGTGTGTGTGTGTGTGTGTGTGTGTGTGTGTGTGAGCACACATAGTAAAGGTTAAGGGACGGAACAACACGAGTGTACAACTCTCTCCCGTAATACATGAATACTAATCACACACACACACACACACACACACACACACACACACACACACACAGAGCGGCGCCAGGCTGGAGGCGGGGCATCGTGACGTCACAGGCAAGTCCCTCCCCCCGCCAGATCCAAACATGTGTTGTGTCTGGTGATGGCGGTTCAAGATTTCCCACATTTATATTGATCTTTACATTATCATCCACTCCCAAAGTCACCTGGCATTCTTGTGTTTCAACAACAGACGTGATATATGCAACACCAGGCAAACATTGTACCATTATCTGATAGGTTAATTGGTGCAGAATCAAGAACCAGTGAATTTCATCGCCGCCATAAGTAAGTAAGGAAGGTGACTTTAATGATGATAAATACGACCTGGTATGGCTGTGTCTACACACTACCGCCATCTGGTCAACATTGTACATACCAACCTTTAAACTGTGACATTCAACCACAAGGTTTAAGGTCGCTCATGAAAACGCGAACTTAAAATCTATCCATTTAAATCTACCATTCATCAATCAACATTTAAACACCATCATTTGAACGTAAACCTTCCAGCTGCGTTATTTTACCAGAGTCCTTTAAGATACGTCATATAAACACAAAACTTGAATGTACGTTAAGCTTGTGCAAACCATCATTGAATCTCAAACTTTTGAATTAGAATTGTAATGAAACTGCGAACTTTTAACTCTGTCAAATTACAGCTATTGTACAAAATGATTTATTTAATTGACAAATTTTAATGTCAGTTAATTTAACGATATCCTTTGTGGTTCATCTTTGAAACACAGATCTTTAAACTTTGCCTCTAGAACTGAACACAACCATTACGTTTCATAACTGGAATGGAAATTTGAATAATCTATCAAAATTCGTCATATAACGCGAACTTTTAAATCCTTCCATTCAGTTGGGCCGTTACTTGCCTGGCTGCCATTCATAATATGTCCTTTTATATTGTATGTTGACTACGCTCTCATTCATTCGTCATTTGGATCGTCTCACTGATATTCCATTCATAAACTTCATTCCTAAAGCTTATTTTTGACCGCCATGTTGCTTTAAGGTTTATAATTCTTTGTGTATTTAATGATAGAAGATTCAATGATATTTCTCGTGATATTGGAATTAGAGTTAATAATGCCATCTCAGTTTTTAACTCTAACTCAAGTACCACGAAAAATATAATTGAATCTTCTATTACTGAATACACAAAGAATTATAATCTTAATATTAGTGATGGTCTATACAAATTGGATAACTTTAATGTTGATAAAATTTGTAAACAATTCACCTTCTTGTCCACAAAATAAGTTTATGATACGCTTGTTGTCTGTCTTGGACAATCACATGTTTACCATATGGCGTCCTAGCTACGTTTCTTCGTTGTATATCAACTGACTGTTATATTTCTCTCTTGTGTCTTCCCTGATGATGTGAGTTTTACACGAAAGTGCACTTGGGAACTTACGTGTTTATTTTCCCCGTGGACTCATAAGAATATACTTGATCACGTGCAAAATTGCGATCCTTTCCAATATATATATATATAGATAGATAGATAGATAGACATATCCTTCACTATGTTTACTTTCGATAATGAGGAGCAGAAGAACAAGCCAAGCAAGTAAATTTCGTCAAAGACAACTCTCTTCTCTTAACGCTGCCTCGCAAAGATTTTCATTAATTCAAATTGAAGAAACAGACGTATTTTTCTATTGTCTGGTTAGCTCAGTGGTAGAGCGTGAGTCTCACACACTCAAGCCAAGCAAGTAAATTTCGTCAAAGACATCTCTCTTCTCTTAACGCTGCCTCGCAAAGATTTTCATTAATTCAAATTGAAGAAACAGAAGTATTTTTCTATTGTCTGGTTAGCTCAGTGGTAGAGCGTGAGTCTCACACACTCAAGGTCGTGGGTTCGAGACCCACACCAGACATATTTTTTGTCTTTTTCTTGTTTCATTTTGTCCGCATCACATGTGTGCAACATTCAGTATGTTCGTCCAACGTTATAGCGAAGATCTTCACAATGAATTGAGGTTTTCGACCTTATCTGAAAGGGTCAGGTCCACCAAGACGTCCTTGAAATCTTCCAGAAGCTTCTGGCGATCCTCCTCCAACTGCTGGGCACATCAGAGTTAACATGGGCCGGACATCGGTTGTGGAACGACTTAATCTGCTTCCGGTAGTTAGCAGGGATGATAATGAGGCTCTGACCTCATACCAGGTCAGCTTAGTTCCAGTCTATTGCTTAGTTCCAGTCTATTGCTTAGTTCCAGTCTATTGTTTAGTACCAGTCTATTGCTTAGTTCCAGTCTATTGCTTAGTTCCAGTCTATTGCTTAGTACCAGTCTATTGCTTAGTTCTATTCTATTGTTTAGTTCCGGTCTATTGCTTAGTTCCAGTCTATTGCTTAGTTCCAGTCTATTGCTTAGTTCCAGTCTATTACTTAGTTCCATTCTATTGCAACGACAATAAAAAAGTAAAGCTCATTTCTTTGTGGAAAATTGAGAGGAAAACACGACAGCAACATGGAGATTTACCCTGTAGTTATTTTGCCGGCAAGTCGGCAACGGTCGGTCAAACACTATTTTGCCGTTGTAATCTCAGTACTTCATATAATACTATGTCACAAAATATGTTCTTGGGGGCGTAGCTCAGTGGTAGAGCACTCGCTTGGCTTGCGAGAGGACCCGGGTTCAAACCCCGGCGCCTCCATTTCTTATTTGGGAAATTCATTGTTTTCAGTCTTGTGTGTGTGTATATATATATATATATATATATATATATATATATATATATATATATATATATATATATATATATATATATATATATATATCGTTCGATCAGTCAAGTTAAGCAACGTTGGGTCTGGTCAGTACTTGGATGGGTGACCGTCTGGGAACACCAGATGCTGTTATCCCTGGGGATAGGGAAGAAAGTATACTTGCCACGTATTCCCTGCGTGTCGTACAAGGCGACTAAAAGGGTAGGGAGCAGAAGGCCGGAAATCCTTTACTCTCATTTTCAATTTTTCAAAAGACGGAACAGAGAAGATATAAAGATATTGTAAAGATGTAACTAATATAAGATATAAGAATGAATGGAAGATACGGATGTAGCTGAAACAAGGAGTAATGAAGATTAAGGTGCAATGAAAATTATTCTGCAGTGAAGATAAATGTATATGTTAAAATTTTGTATTGAACATCAAGAAGTAATGATAATGATGAGAGTGTTGTGACGATGAGGGTTTAGGGAGAGGTGACAATTGCCTTTACAATGATAATAAGGGGGTAACACAATGAGGAACACAAACTTTACAAAGCTACGTTCAAGTCAGACTTTGAACTAAGTTCGGTAAACAGAAAGATGATGTTAAGATGAGAGTGTAGTGAAGAAGAGTATAGTGATGATAAGGATATTGTCAAGATAGGTTGTAGTGAAGATACAAATGTAGTGAAGATACGAATGTAGTAGAGATAAGGGTTATAAAAGATTAAAGTTTATATGAAATGATTATGTAGTGAAGATGAAATTATTTTTAGTGAACATCAGAGAGTACAATGGTATGGTAGAAGTAACTGTGTAGTGAAGAAGAGGGTATAGTGAAGATATAATTTAGTGTAATGGATCATGCATTACAAAGCTGTGTCTATCCACACACGTGTTACACGTCCCAGGTAAAGATATATTCTAGAGATAGTGTATATCTAACATATATATGTGTTTTATAAATATTTATAAAAAGTTTTCCTGAGGGACAATACCTAAGACTTTCGTATTAAAGTTGATCAGTTGTAAGTGATCAAGCATTACAAAGGTGTGTCCATTGCCACAGGTGCTACTGATCCCGGGTAAAGGTATTTTACAATTTTTGTTTCCTTAACCCTTCTAGTTATCTATGCTTCATCTCTGGCTTGATCCTTGCAAGTGACATTTATGTGTGTAATTCTCTTTATTCTTATCATATAATCAGTCAATTGAGGTGCAGAACACGCTTTTCTTCCTGGTCACTCCACTCTGTCACATACTATTATTCAGAAGGTGTTACCGGGCTCAACCCGTACGTCGTTACACCAGGAATGATAAGTAACCTTGGGGAAAGGCTGTATCATCGACCAGGGAAGGGAAGAAATAGCACAGTCTCATCGAAAACCTTTTTGCTTCATAGATATGTGCCATCATCCCCTGCTCCTGTGTGGAGTGCAGCAGCCACCAAGGTGTAGGAGCGACATCAAAGGTGTGCTTGTGATGTGTGGTAATAATAATACGAAGGTGTAGGAGCGCCATCAAAGGTGTGCTGGTGATGTGTGGTAATAATAATACGAAGGTGTAGGAGCGCCATCAAAGGTGTGCTGGTGATGTGTGGTAATAATAATACTGCTGTTCACACCGTCACTAACAACCATTTCTCAGGTTTGTCTGTCCTACTTGTCGTCGCTGTACGTAAGTCTGTCATTGCATATGTCTTCCTTGAACGTACACCTTCCTATATTTCACTGTCCCAACTATTTAAACAATAATACGTGGAAAGGATTGTTAGGTAACTTTAAAGTGGAACATATAAAGGATTAGTGACCTAATGACCTTCCATAGGTCGCTGTCTGTTAAACTTAAACATTGGTCGTAGGAACAAGGTCATATATGCAGTGAGAACGTGTATGGTCTTAGAATGATCTTGAACCCCTGGAAAATGTGTTCAGGATGATTTGTATAGTGGTTACAGTTTGACGTTTAGCACAGTTATGACCCCAGCAGTTGATAGAGCGGAAAGTAAAAAAAAGAAAAAAAGAAAAATAGTATTACGTATATGTGTCAAATATTTAGTGAGTATGTATGGCCGTACAGCCATCATCAACAGGTGAAGGTGTTTAACAATATTTGAGTGGTGGTTATGACTAACTTGTTGACCTTACTGACTCAGGCGGTCGATGAACCTAAAACCCCAAAACTAACCCACTTTACTATTACTCTGGATATTTGGCTTGACTGACAATGGAGCACCTGGGTTGAACACCAGGACTTGTTACCCTCCTCCCTCCTCTCCATCTCTTTCTCTCTTTCTCTTCCTCACAACAACACGAAAACCCTCCAAAAATCCTCACGAATTCCAGTTACCTGCTGGACCTGGATGATCATTTTATGTTGAACTTATGGTTCACATTCTGCCTTCATGACCTTTAGGTGATAGCCCTTAAATCCACCAACATATATACATCCTGTTATACAACTGATGTTACTGTCTGACGTATGTATGGTGCGTCTTGATGACCTTACCTGCTGATAGTCATTAAGTCAAACATGTTATCATGTTGCAAATATCGTGATTCTTATGTTTTGCCGTAAGGTAACAGATTCTGGTTTGATAACGGACGGTCAATAACCAGAAAGTTTAACGCTAAACATACCTGCATACATATTGCAGACTCCTTATCATAAGAGACCGAGCCAGACAAGTACTTGACGAGTCTCTAAACAATATTTGACCTGTAAGACAAGATCAGACAGCGGACTGTCTACAGGTAAGGGCCCGTAACCTGGCAACTCTAACAACTACAGCGAGTGATGGTTAGTCGAGGACCACACGAATCTAACAGTGACAACAGGTGATTAAGTGCTACAACTGAACTCTTAGCTAACTACCTATAACCACCACTCTTGATTGTTTACTGAGCTGTGTTAACGACCCGCCCCCACACCTCTTGTATACGTAAGGCTGGTGAACAGTATATGGTCTCCTCCCAACACCGGTCACGAACATTTTCTCCTCAAGTTACCATGGCGACTGGAGACAGCTCACCTCTGTCGTGGTGCAGGTTCTGCATCTCCGCTTATTCCTTATGTTTCCCAGGTGTGGTCGGGCAGGCAGGCAGGCAGGGGAGGTGGCCTGGGTAAACTGCCTTAGTTAGGTATTTGTTCTTGACTCCAGCCAAATCTTGCCACCGCCGGCCAGCCGGACGAACCAGATGACACCTTCCCAGGTGTGGCCTCCTGGTTATAGCTCTCCCACTCGGCTTGAGCGGTCTACATTTCATTGACCCAACAGATGTAGAAGATTGCTTTGTCGAGGAAGTAATGACAGAGGCACCTCAAGATGAAAGATGTATTCGCTTTGCAGACTATCTGGTTGATAATTATGTAACAGCAGAGTCAAGATATCCTCCAGTGCTTTGGGCTGAAGTCCCCTCAAATACAAAGCGTACGAACAATGTTGCCGAATAATTTTTCCTGCTTAAAAGTCCTACTTCCACCTCCCTGTGGTAAGCAGGGGGCAACAGATGATATCATCTGGCTAACGGAAGAGGTGAACGATCGTTAATGAACGTATAAACAATCGGACTTAGAGGTGAGTGATAAAACGCGCTTTTGACTTAATATTTTGCCGCGCTTTTGATAGCAATATATCAGCAACGTTTGCCGCGCTTTTGATATGCCAATCCGCGCTTTCGTAAAACTCTGCTCGGCTTGGCTGGATAGGCAGTGACGTCTTCTATGAGCCACTCATATAGGGTCGTTACTCATACAGGGTTGTTCGGCACCATTTGGGACAAGATGATTTACCTATTGTTTCAGGAACAGAGAAGAATCCATCAGCTGCGTTTTCCAAACAAAATATCATAGATTCATCCCAAGCTTCACTAAACTCCGACATAAGTTTATCATATTCAAGATTAATTCTTGATAGCTCATTAAAATAAAGGTTATTCTCATAGATTTCTCTTTGTTTTCCCTCAACATCATTTGAAGTAATCACCAGCTGCTTTAACCATATCAAAGGAACTTGTGTTTGTCCCACGTCGTCATATGATTCATATATATATATATATATATATATATATATATATTTCAGAAGTGGTAGAGGATATATATATATATATATATATATATATATATATATATATATATATATATATATATATATATATATATATATATATATATATATATATATATATATATATATATATTTCAGAAGTGGTAGAGGATGTGTGGATCAGGTGTTTGCTTTGAAGAATGTATGTGAGAAATACTTAGAAAAGCAAATGGATTTGTATGTAGCATTTATGGATCTGGAGAAGGCATATGATAGAGTTGATAGAGATGCTCTGTGGAAGGTATTAAGAATATATGGTGTGGGAGGCAAGTTGTTAGAAGCAGTGAAAAGTTTTTATCGAGGATGTAAGGCATGTGTACGTGTAGGAAGAGAGGAAAGTGATTGGTTCTCAGTGAATGTAGGTTTGCGGCAGGGGTGTGTGATGTCTCCATGGTTGTTTAATTTGTTTATGGATGGGGTTGTAAGGGAGGTAAATGCAAGAGTCCTGGAAAGAGGGGCAAGTATGAAGTCTGTTGGGGATGAGAGAGCTTGGGAAGTGAGTCAGTTGTTGTTCGCTGATGATACAGCGCTGGTGGCTGATTCTTGTGAGAAACTGCAGAAGCTGGTGACTGAGTTTGGTAAAGTGTGTGGAAGAAGAAAGTTGAGAGTAAATGTGAATAAGAGCAAGGTTATTAGGTACAGTAGGGGTGAGGGTCAAGTCAATTGGGAGGTGAGTTTGAATGGAGAAAAACTGGAGGAAGTGAAGTGTTTTAGATATCTGGGAGTGGATCTGTCAGCGGATGGAACCATGGAAGCGGAAGTGGATTATAGGGTGGGGGAGGGGGCGAAAATTTTGGGAGCCTTGAAAAATGTGTGGAAGTCGAGAACATTATCTCGGAAAGCAAAAATGGGTATGTTTGAGGGAATAGTGGTTCCAACAATGTTGTATGGTTGCGAGGCGTGGGCTATGGATAGAGATGTGCGCAGGAGGATGGATGTGCTGGAAATGAGATGTTTGAGGACAATGTGTGGTGTGAGGTGGTTTGATCGAGTAAGTAACGTAAGGGTAAGAGAGATGTGTGGAAATAAAAAGAGCGTGGTTGAGAGAGCAGAAGAGGGTGTTTTGAAATGGTTTGGGCACATGGAGAGAATGAGTGAGGAGAGATTGACCAAGAGGATATATGTGTCGGAGGTGGAGGGAACGAGGAGAAGAGGGAGACCAAATTGGAGGTGGAAAGATGGAGTGAAAAAGATTTTGTGTGATCGGGGCCTGAACATGCAGGAGGGTGAAAGGAGGGCAAGGAATAGAGTGAATTGGAATCATGTGGTATACAGGGGTTGACGTGCTGTCAGTGGATTGAATCAAGGCATGTGAAGCGTCTGGGGTAAACCATGGAAAGCTGTGTAGGTATGTATATTTGCGTGTGTGGACGTGTGTATGTACATGTGTATGGGGGGGGGGGGTTGGGCCATTTCTTTCGTCTGTTTCCTTGCGCTACCTCGCAAACGCGGGAGACAGCGACAAAGTATAAAAAAAAAAAAAAAAAATATATATATATATATATATATATATATATATATATATATATATATATATATATATATATATATATATATATATATATATATATATATATATATAAATATATATATATTCTTTTTTCTTACTATTCGCCATCTCCCGCATTAGCGAGGTTGTGTTAAGAAGAGAGGACTGGACCTCAGAGGGAATATCCTCACCTGCCCCCTCCCCTTTGTCCCTTCCTTTGGAAAATTAAAAAAAAAAAACTGAGAGGGGAGGATTTCCAGCCCTCCGCTCCCTTCCCTTTTAGTCGCCTTCTACGACACGCAGGGAATGCGTGGGAAGTATTCTTTCTCCCCTATCCCCCAGGGATGATATATATATATATATATATATATATATATATATATATATATATATATATATATATATATATATATATATATATATATATATATATATATATATATATATATATATATATGTATGTATTAATGAGTCCACGGGGAAAATGAAACATGATAAGTCTGTCTTGGACAATCGCATGTTTACCAAATAGCGTCCTAGCTACGTTTCTTCGTTGTATATCAACTGACTGTTATATTTCTGTCTCTCTTGTCTCCCCTGATGATGTGATTATAACACGAAAGTACGCTTGGGAACTTATCGTGTTTCATTTTCCCCGTGGACTCATAGGAATGTCTTGATTACGCACAAAATATTGATCCTTTCCAATATATATATATATATATATATATATGAATAAAAATTCCCAAGTGCACTTTTGTGTAATGATCACGTCGTCAGGGGAGATGCAAGAACGAGATAGATGACGTACAACGGTCAGTTGATATATAAAGAAGAGGTGTTACTAAGACACCATTGTATGCTTGCTTGTTTTTTTCTTTTCTTTTCTTGCCTGTCTGCTTGCCTGCGTTTTTGTTTATTTTCTTTCTTGTCTACCTGCCTTTTTGGTTGATTGCCTGCGTCCCTGTTTTTTCATTGCCTGCTTGCCTGCGTTTGTCCACCTGATTGCTTGCCTTCCTGCCTTTTTCTGCATGTCTGCCTGCCTGCCCTTTTGTCAAATTTCCTTTTTGCCTGCTTCCCTGCTGTGTCACTTGTCTGCCAGCTTTTTAAGCTGGCTGCCTGCCTTTCGCGGTTATATAAATGTCTGCGGGCTTTCCAGTGTACGTTTCACTAACATGGAAAGTGTAGGGGTTTGGGAGCCTGCAGTTTTACGTGACAAAAGGAGATATTTACATAAATTTGATAAGCAGGAAGACTATAGACGTACCAACCCATACTTCAGTAGTACAATAGAATGTGTGTATCACTAGAGGCTCTCAAACCCACTTTAAACACAAGAAAAGTTTGTGTACTTCGCCAGCAACCCACAATAACAACAAAATGTCCATAAATTCATAGGTCGTCAGTTCTGAGTAGTTCTTATCTTCTCATTCACTCTTGATATAATGCATATTTTCCCCATAGGTCTGCTCCTGCGGGCATCAGAAAAGGGAGCCGTGTAGTCAGGTTGGCTCCCACACTTAAGGTGACCAATGTCTTTGATCTGAAGCATGAACGGGCGTGACCATTACTACCATATATTGGACGGGGTCACTACGTTCCCCGCACCAAGCGAATCTCTCACATTTATGATCATTTTCACTTGTCTTTTACCATCATGTTCTGCCATTAGTATCTGTTGTTATTGTTATACTAAGCACTGTGGACAGCATATCTGCAAGAGATTTGATAATACGATGAAAATAGTCTCGGAGGCGTAAGAGAAAGATATATTTAGGATACCTCTCTTGGTTCTACTTTCTGTTTTCTTATGATATAATGTTAAACAGAATGTTTACATAAGTAACAAGGAACTAATGAGGTTCTTGAAGAAAGGGGAGAGCCAGTTAAGAAGACTTCTGCACGCACCTGGTTGCGAAGTTCACAAATGTTTTGACTTTTTTTTTGTGGTGGTGGTTGAGGGTGTAGGTGGTGGTGGTGGTGGTGTTGGTGATGGTGGTGGTGGTGGTGATGGTGGTGGTGGTGGTGATGTTGGTGGTGGTGGTGTTGGTGATGGTGGTGGTGTTGGTGGTTGTGGTGGTGGTGTTGCCCAGGTGCATATGCACCAATAATCACCCATCTCTCTCCATCCACTTTCAGTTTTACCCATATCAATCTAGACTTTACTTTCTTACACTCTATCTCAGACTCCCACAACTCCTGTTTCAGGAGTAGTGCTACTCCTTCCCTTGCTCTTGTCCTCTTACTACCCCCTGACTTTACTCCCAAGACATTCCCAAACCACTCTTCCCCTTTACTCTTGAGCTTCGTTTCACTCAGAGCCAAAACATCCAGGTTCCTTTCCTCAAACATACTTCCTATCTCTCCTTTTTTCTCATCTTAGTTACATCAACGCACATTTAAACACCTCAGCCTGGGCCTTCGTGGGGGATGAGCACTTTCCGCGTGACTCCTTCTTCTGTTTCCCATTTTAAAAAGTTAAGATACAAGGAGGGGAGGGTTTCCAGCCCCTCTCTCCCGTCTCCTTTAGTCGCCTTCTGCGACACGTGAGGAGTGTGTGGGAAGTATTCTTTCTCCCCTATCCCCAGGAAAAATTCATACTTGCTGCCTATATTGTCTTTGATATCAATACAGACTATATATTATCTTTCATGTTAGTACATACGATGTATTGGATTTGTACTGATATAGTTTTACTAAACATTTTTTTGTTTTTCTTTATCTCAACGGCCGATGTTCGAGCAACCATTACGTCTGAAATGGTGTTGTTCAAGAAGGCCTAAAATTCTGCGTGTAATCTAATTAATTAAATCTATGCAACTGGATTTTTCTCATCTATAGACTTTCTTCTTGAACTGCATGTTACATGATGAAAACAAGGTCTGGTTTATTATTGTCATGAAGGAACTGAAACAGCAGCAAAATATATAAAGAAATTCATCCGATGATTGCAGTTAGAAACTGACAGATGTAATATAGCAAGAAATATTCACAAAACAGTGAGTTGGTGACATGTTTCATATATTTGTAATACAACTCTGAAGTTAGTTCGTAAATCCTTACGGGGAAATAAATGGTGGACAAATGGTGAAGGAAGGCGCAAAAACGGGGCTATATCAGTCCAAACTAGAATTCATTTGTTAACTACGACATTGATCTCAGGACATTTCAATGGCTGAGATTTACATGATACAGAAAATCTTTAAACAAGGACGATAGACAGATAGATAGATGGTTGAATAAATAGGTAAACTTGATAGATGTAGGCGGAATCAGAGTCGCCTATGATTTCGTTCACAGCGAATGAGATGATAAGTGGGCGAGGCTATAACCATCGTTTGTGATTATTGTAAATGACTAAAAATGATTAATTTTTATTGCTTTTGTGCGACTGCTGTTAGCCTTTGAGGGTTAATGTTCCCTCAAAGTTGCCCGAACCCTACCACTAGGAGGTCAGCAGTTCGATTTAGGGTCCATTTGGGGCATGTTTATGGCCCCCAACAGAATGGACGTATCTTTTTTATTTTTTTTTTTTCATCCCAGTAGATGGGACTGATAAATGGTAGGAACTTTTCCTAAGGATTTAATCCTTTATGATAACCGCTTCATCCGCACAATAGTTTGACAATAATTTGCAACTGAATGAGAACTTTTGCCATAGGAAGTGTCTTCTGAGGACCGGGTATAACAGGGTCGACTGCTGGAGAAGGAAGAGATTCTCCAATCTCAACGACGGGTACTTAAGGTTCAAGGAATTTCAGGGATGAATGTTGGTGGTGTGGACTTTAATCTTCAACACGGCCGCTTCAGCTTTAGGGTCGGCTGCTGCTGCAAGTGCTGCTGATCCTCCAGTCGCAGCGACGGACACATCAGGGTCTTCATCGACGACCAGTACGAGTACGTCGGGATCCACCAGGCCTGATTCATCCCCATAGAAGTAGGGGATCAAGGTCACCAATTCAGTGGTAGGCATCACTTTGCCCCGTTGTTTGGTGGGAGCCAAAGAAACATTGATGGGGATGGCGGCTGCTCCTGTGTCAACTACACCAGTTTCCTTGCTGGGTCCGCCTTCGCACAGGTCATCATCATCTTGATGCCGAGTCTGGATCTTCACCACTACTCTCTCGTGCACGGGTTCGATATCCAGACGTGATCTCTTCCTGGAAGGCCTTTGGCATTCTGGAAGGCACCGCTTTCCTCCCTGGGCCAGGCCCTCACTGCTGGACAACCAGGCAATTCTGGTGTAGGCGTACTCCTGGTGGCGGCCGTTGCGTCCTCCAAGTCTGCGATCTGCCTTGATGCCCCACCGTCCCAGTGTTCTCCCGACGTTCAGGACGGCAGCTTTCTCGTACCCGAACCCTTCGCAGAATTCACAGTATCGCAAATATAGCTCAGTTCGGCTTATACAATCTTTAACAGCCCCGGTTTGCTGGATGTGAGCCTCGAAAAATTCAAGGAAGGATTCCTTGCCAGGGTACCGATGGGCAGCGCGGACGTGAGTCATTTCTGCGATCTGGTGAGATGAGTGATTTACTTGACGAAGTAAACTTTCATAGACCAGCACTTGCAAAAATATAGTGAAGCCACACAAAAATATAGTCGACTCTCGTTTCCTCATTGATTTGATATCCTAGATGATACATTAACATAGTGAAGTTGAAGAACTAGTGTAATGAAGATGAAACACCAACATAGTGAAGATGGCAGGTTACGGTAGAGGGTGTACACTGGGCAGAATTGCCTCTAGTGGAGAATGTAATGTAGCTTGTAGTGGAAATATAATGGTGTGTGTGTGTGTGTGTGTGTGTGTGTGTGTGTGTGTGTGTTTACGTAGTGATGCAAAGACTATATAAGAAAGACAGGAAAGCAGGAGTAATCTCGCGTGAGCAATGGCGGCTTAATTGTGCACGTTGTCAACAGCTGGTGGTACTAATTACCCTTGTGCTGTCTAGCTGTCTGTTTGTTGACGAGAACTTTACAGCGAGTTTCCAGTTTGAAAAAAGAAAAAAGAAAATAATCCAAAACTTGTTTTTCATGTTTTTCCCAAGGATAAAGTATTGTACGCACGACTTGAGACAACTATGAGCAATAACATATATAGGTAACATTAAACACAATGTTAGGGACCAAATCAACTGGACGGTTTCATCAACAATCATGCCATATCAACCAGGACATATTTCATTCTTTAACATTAAAGCAACATATTTACATACATAACCTGTAATTGGTCCACGTAAGCCTAATGATCCTGATGAAGTAATTATGCAGATAAGAGATGATGGGAAATACTCTAACAATAATGAGCTTGAAAACAAAGTTAACTAACATAAGTGACTCGTCAATAAGTAAGCTCAAGAATATTTTTTTCTTTGATTACAAAACTGTAGGTATTGGGGAAATATGGTATGTACTTCTTGATATCTAAAAATTCGCCTTTGTCTTTGTTGAGTTTGTTGAAAAATGTGGTTGTTTGTTATCTACTTGTCTTAGATTTATCCCATCCTACGTTTATATTTATGAATGTCTTACCAATTCCATCACAACAATACCCCTTACCTCTCTTTGTCCTGTGGAAATGTGTGTAAAATGTGATGTGTGGGAGTAATTTTCCTCCTCTTGCATATCACACATAGATAACATCTTTTTCTGCTCATAATCATATATCTGATTAATCTCATGTGAGTTCTACGTACCGAATCACAGACACCATTATCTCTCACCGTCATGTTCAGTACAGAGAGAGACACCATTATCTCTCACCATCATGTTCACTACAGAGAGAGACACCATTATCTCTTACCGTCATGTTCACTACAGAGAGAGACACCATTATCTCTCACCATCATGTTCACTACAGAGGGAGACACCATTATCTCTCACCATCATGTTCACTACAGAGGGAGACGCCATTATCTCTTACCGTCATGTTCACTACAGAGGGAGACGCTATTTTCTCTCACCATCATGTTCACTACAGAGGGGGACACCATTATCTCTCACCATCATGTTCACTACAGAGGGAGACACCATTATCTCTCACCATCATTAAGTTCTGGCCTGCAAGTAACAGAGAACTGCTACTTAGGACCACCTGGCCATTGTTTGTTTGTGCCAACATTTCCATCTATCGATCACCAATATACCCAGTCTGTCCCATCTATCCATCACTATAACCAATCTGTCCCATCTATTTATTTTCATTACACTCTGTCTGTCCCCATCTATCGATCTTCTCTATAACTTGTCTGTCCCCATCTATCGATCTTCACTATACCCTGTCTGTCCTATCTATCGATCTTCACTATAACCTGTCTGTCCCATCTATCGATCTTCACTATACCCTGTCTGTCCTATCTATCGATCTTCACTCTACCGAGCCTGTCCCATCTATGGATCTTCTCTATGCCCTGTCTGTCCCGTCTATCGATCTTCACTGTACCCTGTCTGTCCCATCAATCAATTCATTATAATGTGTGTCCCATCTACACATTTTCAGTATACCCTCTGTCCCATCTATGGATCTTCACTATACCCAGCCTGTTCCATCCGTGAGTCTTCACTATACCCTGTCTGTCCCATCAATCAATTCATTATAATGTGTCCTGTCTACATATCTTCACTATACCATCTATCCCATCTATGGATCTTCACTATACCCAGCCTGTCCCATCTATCAATCTTCACTATACCCTGTCTGTCCCATCAATCAATTCATTATAATGTGTGTCCCATCTACACATCTTCACTATACCCTCTGTCCCATCTATAGATCTTCACTATACTCAGCTTGTCCCATCTATGGATCTTCAGTATACCCTGTCTGTCCCATCAATCAATTCATTATAATGTGTGTCCCATCTACACATCTTCACTATACCCTCTGTCCCATCTATAGATCTTCACTATACCCAGCCTGTCCCATCTATGGATCTTCACTATACCCTGTCTGTCCCATCAATCAATTCATTATAACGTGTGTCCCGTCTACATATCTTCACTATACCCTCTGTCCCATCTATGGATCTTCACTATACCCAGCACCCAGCCTGTCCCATCTATGGATCTTCACTATACCCTGTCTGTCCCATCAATCAATTCATTATAATATGTGTCCCATCTACACATCTTCACTATATCCTGTCTGTCCCATCTATGGATCTTCACTATACCTTGTCTGTCCCATCTACGAATCTTCACTGTACCCTGTCAGTCCCATGTATGCATTTTCACTACACCCTGTCTCTCCCATCTATGGATACTCACTATACCCTGTCTGTCCCATCTATCAATCTTCACTGTACCCAGTCTGTCCCATCTATGGATATTCACTATACCCTGTCTATCCCATCTATCCATCTTCACTATATCCAGTCTGTCCCATCCACCTGTACCCCTGGTCACCATGTAACAACCATTAATCCACCTACAATATTTTAGATGGTCTCTACATTTAAAATCGCCGAAGTCGACTATGCTTTTGTTGCTATGTGGGATATTAGAGCATGGGGGTACCTTACTATATTTTTCCATATCAATGACTCACTATATTTGTGGACGTACAAGGATAACCGAGGTTACTTCGTAAAGTGCACAACGTGATCATAGTATCTTCAACATGGAAGTTTTTGCAAAAAGCTCAGTTGTGGAGGTGGTCGAGCACCAGGAGGTGCTCTGGGTCGCCCTCCTTGACCAGGCCTACCTGCCTTTCCAAGATGAGGGTGATTTGCTGGACCGTCCACCACACGAGACCCGACTCCCACATATAGATGAGTTGGGCTGCGATGATGACGACATACATGTCATCGTGCCCACCAACGAGCAGTTGCAAGGGGTTCTCAAAACCGTCCTGCAGCGGTATACCATCAGGGTCGTCAACGTTCCATACAAAATCTCAAGGTCGAACGTCTGGGAATTCTTCAAGCAGTTCGGCGACATCGTTCGCTTCGACATGCAGTCCTACACGAACTACGAGAACCACCGCGGGATTGCCGTCATCCAGTACTCCTGCTATGCCTCCTACAAGAAGGCACTTCTTGCCGACGTGACACCACTCTCCGTCAACGGTCGCTGTGCAAAAGTGAAACCTCACCGTCCCACTGATGCTGACCAAGTGACCTCGCCCACTCAAGTGGCACTGGAGCCCACACTCCCTACCAGACCCACCATCCATGAGGAAATGCAGCCCACCCCACCTGTCAGGCCCACCTTCAGGGAGACATGGCAGGTCTCAAGACATGTCAGGCCCACCATTCAAGACCGACTTGGTCCCCCAACACACGTCAGGCCCACCATTCAAGACCGACTTGGTCCCCCAACACATGTCAGGCCCAGCGTTCTAGACCGACTGGGACCAATAACACATGACATGTCCTACGTTACAGACCGACTGCACTCCGCACCACGTACGGGCGTTAAAAGGCGTGTCGAGATGACACACGCTCCCCGTGCCAAAAGATTCAGTTGGTGAGGAACCGGAGTTCTTTCTTCCTGCTGGTGCTGCAGGAGAACACGGCCCTAGAGTGGACACTGGTGGTGTGTTTGTGTTTGTGTTTGGGTTATCACTGAGGAACCAACACCAAGACAACTTTAGTTTGGCCTCGCCAAGGATTACGTTAATCTGGCGGAAGTCTGGCTTTCTCCCAGTAGTGGATGACACATAATATCTACGTAGGGATGTTGAAAAACAAAGAAAGAAGAAAAATGGGAACATTATTCCGCCCAAAAAAAATACATAAATTCACGGGGATATTTTCCTTCGTCATCAAAGAAAAAATGAAACTCTTCCGAGGCTACCGTGCCTTCCATAAAGCAACCCTCAAAGAAATCACTTTCTACACAATGTGCAAGGATTCGGTTAGCCAATCTTCATATGACTGGGGCTATTGTTCCCTCTGATTGATTCATTTTTCAAGATTAAGGAAAGTTATAATAAAGATATTGTATTGAGTTTCTCCGTTGGCGTCAGGGTAAACACCCATCCCCCCCGAAGCTTGGTTACCTTTCCGTGGTGGGGGGGACTTCATGGATTGGGCAGTAGCAACCATCGTTGGTTGCTTCTGTTCAATCCATGAACGAAAAACCAAGCATCTTGAACGTAATTGTCGTATAAATTCACTTGATGTCAAAACTGACGCGAAAGCGGTTGTCTCAATTTTGTCAGAAATGTTTGTGCGTTTCGGCCTGATGGCGGGAGTCGGTTTGGCGCGGTGGTCATGAGGGAATACGAGGAAGATTGGCAACCGTCCCAGAAGTAGCTACAGTGAGGCCCAGCAGCTGTCCCTAATACTGTGGAAGGCACTCATGTAAGGTGTGCAGTGAGGCGCAGCAGTAACAAGGGAAACGGACAACCAAAACAGCAATCTTGATCATCAGGAGGCTATCCAATGCTCAGAGTAGATAAGGACGATTATTGTATGGCTTCGCTCAGAGGATGAAAATCTTAGCCGTGAAAATCAACAAGTAAAATAACTAGTAGTTAGTGGTAGTGAAGTGGAATTACCGTATTTCTGTGGTCTTAATAGTAAAACGAAACTTTTCGTTTTCTGCATCAATCTAGAGGTGTTGTAGACCACCATCCTTAAGGTTGTAAGGTAATGGTAACTTCAAGGCTATGACCTCAGCAAATTTGTAATGGAAAGTGCAGGAAATGTGGTAATGTACATAATATAAATCATATAGTTGTATAATAAATGTGTATTAAAATTTTGTCTTCTCTGTTCCAGTTCATTAATTCAAATACAGGTAAGTTTTCTCTCTAACGAGGTGGGATAAGCTACGTGCACTCGGCTTATGAATGTAGTGATTTTCCCTTCATTACCACAATGTTGTGCTGAACTGAAGATGTAGAATTCCGTAGACGAAACGAAAATAGGAAATCAATCTACATCAAAAATTGAATGTGTGTATCTTTAGATGGACATAAAACAAACGGACGGAGGGGTACACTGGAGCAAATGGATTTCAATATCATCACTTAAAGTAGGCCTTTCAACTAGTTGTGGCTTTAAAGCAAACTTTTTCTAGCCAAGGTTTAGTTAGCACCTAAACTAATCCCCACGACCTTACCTTAAGAAATATTTTCAGAAGGTACTGTCTGAACATATTTCTAAGGTAAGGTCATTTAGGTTTGGTTTAGATGCTACCCAAACCTAGGCTAGAAAAAGTTTCCTTTGCTTCAGAGCCCCAACTACGTAGACGGGCTACTGTTGATATTAAACAGTAACAGAAAGGTGATAAAACTGAGATGAAATGAATAAAAATATAGAATGGGTCAGTTGAAAGTTGAAGTATTTGCTAAATGCAATTTTTGACAGATCCAAATGCATCCTAAAGTCTGTCACTTAAATCGCAATGCTGAATATTGTTTTAATTGTTGGAACTAGTTACAGGAAGTAAAAATATCAAGCTTAAAGGGATGCCATTACACTAACTTCATACACCGGTATAGGATCTCTTAAACTTCTTTTCCCTAAAGCTGAATGGATTTAAGTCGTTTAATCTGCTCTCTGAATTTGTTTCTCAGTCCAGTAATCATCTTTGTAGATTACCTTAGCAATTTCTCCATTCAATGTCTTCCTTTTCAAATTAGTTGACGACCACAGCAGTGCAATATCCAAGCTGGGATGACTATGTTTTTGGGAAGGCGAGAGTTCAGGTTATGCAAGAATGTTAGAAATGGCTTCCATCAGTTTCTACCCTATCTACTCTAAAAATTTTGGGTTATTAGAACTTAAAGATTTATGAGTAAATAATACTGAAAGTTGGTTTAAAGTTGCCTGACCCAACATAACAACACCTTGGTAATGTTGACCTGATGAAGGATACTGAACCTAACCTAACCTATATTAACACCTGACTAGTGATTATATGATCAAGGATGCCTTAGCTATCCTAACTTTAACGTTAAGCTCTATCTCACTTTCCTTAACCTTCATTTTAAGGATAACATCAAAAGGGAAAACTCTTTAACATCGACGATAATATATTCTATGTACTCAAGTGATTAAAGTGGGTGGAGCCGTCCCAACATTACTTAGTGAAAATGGGCCTGGATAAGCAACACAAACGTATTAGGCTTTTATGATTTTTTTTTTTTATTTTCTGTTTGATTTTGATGAAGAACAAATTTCATTATTACTTGAAAACTTATTGCCCTCTAGATGTAATTTAATTTACTACTTTCTCAATGTAATAAATACAAAGGTTTTCACCACTATTCAGCATTTTATCTTTCTTTAATGAGCACCTTTTTTGTACGTATAATCCACTCCTGCCATTTTATTGATATCTGCACACACACACACACACACACACACACACACACACACACACACACACACACACACACACACACACACACACACATATATATATATTCCTATGAGTCGAGGGGAAAATGAAACACGAAAAGTTCCCAAGTGCACTTTCGTGTAATAATCACTTCATCAGGGGAGACACAAGAGAGAAATATAACAGTCAGTTGATATACATCGAAGAGACGAAGATAGGACGCCTTTTGGTAAACATGTGATTGTCTAAAACATACAACGAGCGTTCATAAACTTATCATTTTACAAATCTTATCAACAATAAAGTTATCTAATTTGTATAGACCATCACTAATATTAAGATTATAATTCTTTGTGTATTTAATAATAGAAGATTCAATGATATTTCTCTTGGTAATAGAGTTAGAGTTAATAACTGAGATGGCGTTACTCCAGTCAATACAATGATCATAGTTTTTAACATGATTAAACAAGGCATTTGATTCTTGTCCTGTTCTTATACTATATTTGTGTCGCTTAAGTCTAACAGAAAGATCCTTACCAGTCTGACGAATATAAAATCCCTAACTCTAACTCCAGTACCACGAGAAATACCATTGAATCTTCAATTATCAAATACACAAAGAATTATGACTTTGATATCAATAAAGGTATATATATGATGGATAACTTTATTGTTGATAAGATTTGCAAACAATTCGCCTTCTTGTCCACATAATAAGTCTATGATACACTAGTTGTCTGTCTTGGACAATCACATGTTTGCCAAATGGCGTCCTAGCTATGTTTATTCGTAAAATATCAACTATCTGTTGTGTATATATATATATATATATATATATATATATATATATATATATATATATATATATATATATATATATATATATATATATATATATATATATATATATATATATATCTTTCTTTCATACTATTCGCCATTTCCCGCAATAGCGAGGTAGCGTTAAGAACAGAGGAATGGGCCTTTGAGGGAATATCCTCACCTGACCCCTTCTCTGTTCTTTCTATATGTATATATATATATATATATATATATATATATATATATATATATATATATATATATATATATATATATATATATATATATATATATATATATATATATATATATATATATATATATATATATATATATATATATATATATATATATATATATATATATATATATATATATATGTACAGAAGTATACATATATACCCATGTACATAATTCAAACTATCTGCCCTTGTGAACTTCCGTCGCCACCCCGCCACACATGAAATGACAACACCCTACTCCCGCATGTGCGCGAGGTAGCACTGGGAGAGACAACAAAGGCCACATTCGTTCACACTCAGTCTCTAGCTGTCATGTATAATGATCCGAAATCACAGCTCCCTTTCCACATCCAAGCCCCATAAAACTTGACATGGTTTACCCCAGACGCTTCACATGCTCTGGTTCAATCCATTGACGGCACTTCGACCCCGGTATACCACATCATTCCAATTCATTCTATTCCTTGCCCGCCTTTCATCTTCCACCATGTTCAGGCCCCGATCACACAGAATCTTTTCACTCCATATTTCCACCTCCAATTTGGTCTCCCACTTCTCCTCGATCCCTCTAACCCTGACGCATATACCCTCTTTGTCAATCTTTCCTCACTCATTCTCTTCATGTGGCCAAACCATTTCAAAACACCCTCTTCTGCTCTCTCAACCACACTCATTTTATTACCAAACACCTCTCTTACTCTTTCATTACTTAATTGATCAAACCACCTCACACCACATATTGTCCTCAAACATCTCATTTCCAGCACATCCACCCTCCTCCGCACAACTCTATCCATAGCCCACGCCCTTCAACCATATAATATTGTTGTAACCACTATTCCTTCAAACATACCCATTTTTGCTTTCCAAGATAACATTCTCGACTTCCACACATTCTTCAACGTTCCCAGAATTTTCGCCCCGTTCCCCACCCTATGATTCTCTTCCGCTTCCATGGTTCCATCCGCTGCCAAATCCACTCCCAGATATCTAAAACACTTCACTTCCTCCAGTTTTTCTCCATTCAAACTTACCTCCCAGTTGACTTGACCCTCAACCCTACTGTACCTAATAACCTTGCTCTTATTCACATTTACTTTCAGCTTTCTTCTTTCACACACTTTACCAAACTCAGTCACCAGCTTCTGCAATTTCTCACCCGAATCATCCACCAGTGCTGTATCATCAGTGAACAACAACTGACTCACTTCCCAAGCTCTCTCATCCACAACATACTGCATACTTGCACATCTTTCCAAAACTCTTGTATTCACCTCCAAAACAGCCCCATCCATAAACAAATTAAACAACCATGGAGACATCACACACCCCTGCCGCAAACCAACATTCACTGAAAACCAATCACTTTCCTCTCTTCCTACACGTACTCATGCCTTACATCCGCGATTAAAACTTTTCGCTGCTTCTAACAACTTACCTCCCACACCATATATTCTTAATACCTTCCAAAGAGCATCCCTATCAACTCAATTATATGCCTTTTCCAGATCCATAAATGCTACATACAAATCCATTTGCTTTTCTAAGTATTTCTCACATAGATTCTTGAAAGCAAACACCTGATCCACACATCCTCTTTCACTTCTGAAACCACAATACTCTTCCCCAATCTGATGCTCTGTACTTGCCTTCACCACCTCAATCAATACCCGTCCATGTAATTTCCCAGGAATACTCAACAAACTTATACCTCTGTAATTTGAGCACTCACTTTTATCCCCTTTGGCTTTGTACAATGGCACTATGCAAGCATTTCGCCAGTCCTCAGGTACCTCACCATGAGTCATACATACATTAATTAACCTTGCCAACGAGTCAACAATACAGTCACCCTCTTTTTCAATAAATTCCACTGCAATACCGTCCAAATCCACTGCCTTGCCGGCTTTTATCGTCTTCAAAGCTTTTACTACCTCTTCTCTGTTTACCAAATCATATTCCGTAACCCTCTCACTCTGCACACCACCTCGATCAAAACACCCTATATCTGCCAATCTATCATCAAACACATTCAACAAACCTTTAAAATACTCACTTCATCTCCTCACATCACCACTACTTGTTATCACCTCCCCATTAGCCCCCTTCACTAAAGTTCCCATTTGTTCCCTTGTCTTACGCACTTTATTTACCTCCTTCCAGAACATCTTTTTATTCTCCCTAGAATTTAATGATACTCTCTCACCCCAACTCTCATTTGCTCTTTCTTTCACCTCTTGCACCTTTCTCTTGACCTGCCTCTTTATTATATACATCTCCCACTCATTTGCATTATTTCCCTGCAAAAATTGTCCTAATGCGTCTCTCTTCTCTTTCACTAATAATCTTACTTCTTCATCCCACCACTCACTACACTTTCTAATCTGCCCACCTCCCACGCTTCTCATGTCACAAGCATCTTTTGCGCAAGCCATCACTGCTTCCCTAAATACATCCCGTTCCTCCCCCACTCCCCTTACGTCCTTTGTTCTCACCTTTTTCCATTCTGTACTCAGTCTCTCCCGGTACTTCTTCACACAAGTCTCCTTCCCAAGCTCACTTACTCTCACCACTCTCTTCACCCCAACATTCTCTCTTCTTTTCTGAAAGCCTCTACAAATCTTCACTTTCGCCTCTACAAGATAATGATCAGACATCCCTCCAATTGCACCTCTCAGCACATTAACATCCAAAAGTCTCTTTTTAGCGCGCCTATCAATTAACTTACTGAATACATATTGTTCTGGAGTTAGGTTTTTCCTTAAATCAGGAAGGGCTGCTGCAACTACCTTCTGAACGTCCAATGTGGCTGTAGGGTATTCTATATTAAACACCCTATGTCGTAGACAACAATATAACATAAATGCTATGAACAAAAATATAAGTGCAATAGACAATGAAATAATTGAAATTCCAGAAATATGAGAAGCGTACTTAAAAGGTACAAAAGCCAGAACATCTATTGTAGAATCTAGATCGTCGTGAACCATAGATGGAAGATGTTGGATTTTTACTTCATCGTTGATTGATAAGTTGATGTTTTGGGGGATTCGTCCTAAACTCGGGATAGTTCTATTAATCTGTCCCAAATAATGATCATGAGTGCCGAACAATTTGAAACTGGAACTGATAAGAGTATATTGTTGTCCTAACTGAATGTGTCCCAGAAATAAATAAGATTTGGGATGATTAGGTGGGCAATGAATAAGAACATTTTGTGGGTTTGGGAAAAACAGTACGTGATACTGGTCCATACTTTCAATCCAAGGTTCATTAACAACAATTTCCTTAAAGGAACAAGAACGAAGAACATTTTGTTGACGCCCAAAAGTAGTTGGTACTCACATGAATTTGTTTGTAAATTATGGAAAACCAAGGTATTGGGGTGAGGAGGGGGGGATGGGAGGAGGTGCAAATCAAGTTGTCAATCAATGGTTTATGGCACAATGCTAAATCATCCATGGAGAGATGTGCAATCAATGAGGAATTGATATTATATAATAGAAAGCTCATGTTATCAGCAAGGACGATAGTCTTTTGCAACTCTTCTGTATAATTAAAAGGGAACGGTATTACGTTCACAAGGCTGTAAGTATTGGAGTCAGTGAATGGTATGTGGATAATGACCGCTTCAAGGATCAGGTCAACCGTTAGTAAGGAGTAATAACTGGCCACGTGATGCAGAGGGAGAGCTGGGGTGCAACCGAATTTCGTCATCGCTTGTTTAATGATACGTGTGAGTTCCGAGAAGGGAAAAAATGATGGCGTGACAACTTGGTTTACCAGATTATCAACATCTTCCAATAAGCCAGTGAAATAATATGCATAATAAGTGATCTGGGTATATAAACTATCAACATATGTGGAAATAGTCACTATAGCATATATGGGATTAAGAGACTTTGACAGTAGTGCTACACGTTGTGTCAAGTTAGTAACAGTTACCATTATGTCATTCAAATATTTAAAATGTTGTTTTAAGATCTTAGCTTTAGCCTTAATATACCTGTTGTTAAGAGGTTGTTGAAACTGTAAGGATCTAACCTGATTCCTAACTGAATTAAGTTCTTCCTGAGTAGCAATACCAAACAAATATGATTGGAGGGACCCTACAAAATTAAGCAGACCTCTCTTGCTTCTCCTTTACTTTTTCGTGTTCATCCTGGCATTAGTATTTACTGGAGATTCAATGTCTTGCATAATGTCATACAGAATCAAACAGGTACTATTCAATTCACAGGTCCACTGGTTTAACAAAGTTGGAGGAGGAGCAACACTAGAGTTTCTGATGGACGCACTGGTGTAAAACTTGAGTAGGGTAGACCGTAAGCGAGGTACGGCCTCCATTAGTTTTACTAAATTATCGTAAGTGTAGTGTAGACCCTCCAGGCCCAGCTTGACTGAGAGTGTGTCCCTCACGAGGTGGACCTCGCGGGGAGTCGTGAGAAGGGCGCCTGGTACTGCCATGGTGTCATATATAGGAAGACACCATAAGGACATGAGAAGGAAGATCATGTAAAATGATAAACTTAGCAACTTCTTAAAGGCGAGGTCTTAATGAATACTGATGTGTCTGTGGTGGTGTTGTGAGGGTGGTCGGTTCTGGTGTGGGGACAGTCTGAACAGTGGTAGAAGTTGGTTGGGTGACAATGTTTGGGATTTGAGGAGTGTTGTCTGTTGTGGTACCGGGATGATCATGTTCAGAATACTGTAAAACTTTCAAGTGGTCCTCGTGTTCTTCACGAATGTCACCTGTATTTAGATGTCGAACTTATGTCCCTTTAAATGAGCTAAGACTCTATAGGGGCCAGAAAATTTTGGGTCAAGTTTAGGAACTTCACTTCTGGAGTTAAATTCCTGCACCATTACCAAGAGTCCGGGAGCTACGTACCTTTGATGGTTTCGCGGATTTATCAGCCTGGTTCGTGAAGGTTGTAGTGGCTTCATCTAGATTTTCCTTGATCCTTTGATGAATCAATTGAGTCGTGCGATATTTTTCCGCTACAACTGATTTCTGGACCGCTGGATATGAAGGGAGGGGCGCTATCATATCATACGGCAACACTTTATCAAAACCGTGTAAGGCGTGGAAGGGAGTGTCTCCAATTGACTTATGATATGCAGAGTTTAATGAACATTGGACATCAGACAGGTATTCATCCCATTCATCATGATCAAAATTAATGTTGGTGGGAAGACACTGGAGGATCTTACGGTTCAACCTTTCTGCCAGGCCATTCGAGGCTGGATGATGTGCCATTATATTACATTTATTTATGTTATACAATTTACAGAGTTCTTCTAATAATGAATTATTAAATTCGCCACCATTATCTGTAACCAAAATCTTAGGAGCATTATATCTGTCTAAGATATATTTTTTGAACGCCTTAGCGACCGTGGCTGCGTCTTTATTTTGAACTGGGACTAATTCACAATATCTCGTGAAGGCATCAGTAATTACTAAAATGTATCCGTAGCCTGCCATGGACCTAGGGAAACCTCCTAGTATGTCCATATGAACTCTTTCCCATGGGCATGTAGGTAAAGGATATTTCAACACAGTCTGCGGGGTAGTGGGGCTTCCCTTGTATGTGTTACATGTTTGGCACCTCAAAATATAATCCTTAATGCTTTTCTGCATTCTTGGCCAGAAATACCTCAAACGAGTTTGCTTATAGCATTTATCTGCGCCTGGGTGTGCGGCCTGCGGTGAATCATGTGCTAACTTCAAGAAATCCTGTACTAATGTTGTTGGAATTATTGTTTGCTTAACAACACGGGCAGGTATGCCTAATTTCGCGTCCATGCACAAGACTCCCTGCGCTAAATACAATTCTCTGACTGGAACAACTGTTTTCGCATCAAATGAAGATCTTACACCCTGTAGGTATTCTATGACAGGACCCCAGACTGGGTCATCTCGTTGATGTCGTGTCAACCTTTTTACATCAAAATCTACGGGGCTATTGCCTACAGTGACTGTACCCACTCTTCGGGAGAGTGCGTCTGCAACTACATTGGATGAACCCGAAACAAAGCGAAAATCTGGGTCAAATGCTTGTATAGTTAAAAACCACCTCTGAAACTTTCCTGTAGGATCTTGTCTTTGAAAAATACCCAACAGAGCTCTGTGATCTGTATAAACTGTAATAGGGTAACCATATATGTATTCCTTAAAATGTTTGAGTGCCCAAACAACTGCAAGGCCTTCCAATTCTGTTATTGAGTATTTCGATTCCGTCGTCGAACATGTACGGCTCGCATAAGCTATGGGAAAAAGTTTACCCTTATTTGACTCCTGCATAAGTACAGCTCCAAGACCCTGTTTACAAGCATCTGTTGTGTGCAAAATGAAGGGTTTCTCAAAGTTGGGAAATCGAAGGATAGGCGCCTCGATCAAGTGTTGCTTGAGTAAGTTAAACGCATTGTCTTGCGCTGTAGACCACTGGAATGTAACTCCCTGTTTCAGAAGTGAAGTGAGTGGGTTTGCGATCTTCGCGAAATTAGCGATAAATCTTCGATAATATCCTGCTAAACCAGGGAAGGATTTGACCTTGTCTGTTGTGGAAGGGACTGGCCATTCCACAATTGTTCGTACTTTATCTGCATTAGGTTGAATACCGTTTTCGTCAACGGTGTGACCTAAGTAGTTAATTCGTGTCTGTAGAAAGGAACATTTGGATAACTTGACTTTTAGGTTCGCATCCTTAAGTCGCAGAAATACTCTCTCAAGACTTTTGAAATGAGAAGCAATATCTGGAGACATGACAATTATATCATCAAGATAAACCAATACTTCTTTGCCCAACATGTGACGACAAATGTTAGTCATTAACCTTGAGAAGGTGATCACCGGTGAGGAATGAAGACCGAAGTGCATGATGCATATGAACTGCCAATGACCATCTGGCGTACTGAACACAGTCAGGGGACGGCTTTCCTCTGACAAGGGAATCTGCCAAAATCCGCTCAATAAATCCAAAGTTGAAAATACCTTATTGTTACCGAGGCTATGAAGAAGCTCTGATACCACTGGTAATGGGAAACCATCTTTCAAAGTGACCTTGTTGTTGAGTTTTCTAAAATCTATGACTGGTCTAAAAGTTCCGTCCTTTTTCGGAACGATCAGAAGTGGTAAATTCCATGGTGATCGTGATTCCTGTATAACCTTATCTTTCAATATGTCCTGAACAAGTTTGTTTGCTATGTCTCTGTGCTCGTGTGTCAATCGATAGGCTGGGACGTCAATGGGACTTGTGTGTTTTTCTCTAAGTTGATAATGTGAACATCCAAATGAGTTCTACCGAGTGGTTCTCCTGATAAGGCAATAGTAGACCTATACTGGTTAAGTAAGTCTGTTAACTGGTCAACATGTTTGGTTAATCCTACCTTGGATATCATGTCAGGGGTGATGGTGGGGAGCTGACTCGAGCCGTGCACTGCTGAGTCAGGGGCAGGAGGAGTAGGTGGTGGTGGGTTAATGGAATGTGAGACTAGACGGATGTTAAACTCATGCGACTCCTCGTCTTGAATTCCGGACTTCAAAACGGAGAATTCCACAAGCTTGGTCCCTCAACGGAGACGGACAGGAGTGGGGTCCCGTATTGGCAATGTATATGGTGACCTCTCCATCTGCGGTCTCATGAATAGAGGCGTCCATCGATAGCCCTTTGACAGTTAGTGATGAAGGTTCAGCAACTACTCTTAGTGCGAGATCACCCTGACTATGTCTCAGTCCATGATCAGTCATCCATGTTCGAGAAAGTGAGAGAGGAACCTTCGTTAATGTGTCACTATGCAGAGTCATGTTGGTTGTCAGTTTACCAGGGCAATGATGAGTAGAAAAGTAAAAAGGACGCGTATTGTCTACCGTGAAGCAGGACGTGGGAGCAGATGTATTAATGACTCTGACTGAGTGAGAACTCTTCTCTGACAATGGCAGGAACGTATTATCAACACAAACTACATGATAAATAGGACAGATCTTATGTTGTGCCACACATAGAGTGGCGTCCTAGTAACAAATTAGAAGGAAACGTTACACCACGAACAATGTAAGGGATTACGGTAATGACCGAGTCGCCCATGCGAATGTTCATTTTAATAGTGCCCCTTACGTCGAGATTTTCATTTGAGATACTTTGAAGCGATGGGTAAAAGTCCGAGCATTGAACAAGTTGAGTGCGCTCCATTAATGGTTGAATAAAATCATAATGAATGACATCTGCTTCCGCGCCGCTGTCTAGAAAGATTGTGATTGGCTTATCCTGGAAAGAACCCACTAAATCGAAACTTGTAATGTGAGAAAATGGCGAAGAACGAAAATGTCTTAAGAGTTCCGTATGTGATGGAGTCTTGTCATGAGCGAGAGATTGTCATTGTTGATAATGACATGATGAACCTGTGTTAGGTGACGTCTGTCTAGCTAATGCTCGGCATTCCGCTGAAGTGTGTCTAGCGTTCCTATGATATGAACACCTGCTTGGTGGTGTTGGGCGCGAGCGGGTGAAGGTCAGCCTGATGTCTGACTGGAGGAAATCATGACTAGGTCGGCAGAATTGTGACGACCGAGGCTGTGATGACATGGGTTGTTGACTGCTTTGGTTCTGGTCGAGGCTCACGTGAGAATGAGTCCCATGTGTAAGGACACACATTCGCTTTATGTCCTGGTTGGCCACACCGGAAGCACGTAACTTTATGTGAGTGTCATCACTGAATCGCTTTATTTGACTGTGAGAAGAATGATTGTGTTGACCACTAGAATGTTTCGTCACACTTTGGGAAGCCGACACCCTCCCCAGTGTCTTGGTGTTGGAATATCCACCTTTCTTTTGAGTGTAATTCAACACTTTTGTTACTGACCCACAATGATGGGTCGATGTTCTCATTAAGTAACCGTCGTCTTACGTCTGGAGGTCAGGTCCTTGAGAATGAAGGTTATGTGTAATAAACACATGAATGTTTGCACATGAGTTTCAGGATTCATCATGGCCGATATGCATGATGAGGATTCATAATCCTGCCTAACTAATCTCATTCTTCCATGCAAGGTACTCCAGTGATCAGGGACTGACGTATCATCCAAGTATGTTGTGTTAAGAGCACGTAAAAGGACGTGTAGTGTATAAGAATAGTATCAATGTATGAAAACATAAGAAAGAATATTTGCAAGAATAACTGAAAACTTAGATTAATTTGCTAAACTACAAAGATGAATGATCATATTAACCAAAAGTATATACATGTCTATATTTATAGACTAAGAACTAGTAACACACAAAAGGAGCATACCTCACAGAGTGAACCATTTTGACAGTTCTTATCTGAATGGGAGATTCGCTTATGAAGCCGTATTGGGTGTAGCGAGGTGAAGATGTGTGCAGAGTAGCGACTCGCTGGGTATAGCGAGGTGAAGATGTGTGCAGAGTAGCGACTCGCTGGGTGTAGCGAGGTGAAGATGTGTGCAGAGTAGCGGCTCGCTGGGTGTAGCGAGGTGAAGACGTGTGCAGAGTAGCGGCTCGCTGGGTGTAGCGAGGTGAAGACGTGTGCAGAGTAGCGGCTGGCTGGGTGTAGCGAGGTGAAGATGTGTGCAGAGTAGCGGCTGGCTGGGTGTAGCGAGGTGAAGATGTGTGCAGAGTAGCGGCTCGCTAGGTGTAGCGAAGTGAAGATGTGTGCAGAGTAGCGACTCGCTGCGTGTAGCGAGGTGAAGATGTGTGCAGAGTAGCGACTCGCTAGCAGGAAAGTTGAGTGAGCGACAAGGGCTGGACCAGGCGATGCTGACGTCTGGGATGTCGCCACGGCTGATGATGACGCGTCTCTGGAGCGGTTGACAAGATGACCTCCACGTTGGTGTTGGCAGGATGGCTGACCTTGCTTGACACGTCTGGATGTGATGACAACACTGCACGGCGGTGGCGCTGTCTTGATGCCTTTGCAAGCGACACAGTGTCAGCAATGCAATAAAGACGTATCTTCAGTGCATTGAGGTACGGGTGATGGAGAACGTAGCTGGCCATGGGGTTCCGCCCTTAACGTCCACTAGAGCGAGCGCCAAGACTGTGTCAGGCAGGCTTGTATGACTGCTGGCAACACCAGACGTAGAAATATGAAGTAGATGTGACGGTCGTCTGTGGTCACGTAGGTTCTTACGTCACTGCCACCATTTGTAAGGTTGAGTTGAGAGGAAGGAAATCAGGTCTTCTTCGTGGGTGGTACTCAGTGAAGATCAGGCGGCTTTTGTAGATTTATTACAAAAAAAACCGTGTACGTACATCTGTAGTACTCTGGGGTATAGTCTTATGACACACTACGACACACTCTAGTGAACAGTGTGACGATGCTGGCCAGTGTGTCCCCTCAGGTCACACTGGCAGGGGTTGTATGGGAGTCCGTCAACACCCATTCAACAACGTGTTCAAATAACAGATCAGCTCTTACGTGTTCAAACATCCTCATTAACAGTAGCCCGTGGGAACAGTGAGCCCATGGCAACATGCATCTAACTCTATGTAACTCACAGTAAAATGATAATGACAAATACCTAATGAAAAATTAATGGAAGTGTGCGTGAGTCTTACAATGATAAGACATCCATACACTTGCACTCACATTACCAAATAAGCCGCCATGAGAATATCATTATGATAATCATACGATTAAAACAAAATTGTAGTTAATGACAAAATATATCCCCAACGACAAAATCAACCATAGCAATATAACCAGCAAGTAAACATAGCGAACAAGATAATGTAGTTAGGATGGCATTATATTGAAAATAACAATATAGCCACCATGCCAATATGGTCACCATGACAATGTAGCTGTATTTTCAATGTTACTCTTATGTGAATATGGCTTTATTGTCAGTGTAGCTATAGTGTCATGGGGAACATATTTTCATAGTGGCAGTATTGTCATTGTAAACAAACCGTCATTTTGGCTATCTTTTCATTTTAATTACATTGCTATGATGTATATATCGTCACTTTAGCTATATTGGCAAGATGATCTTTATTTATGTGATATATAGTCATTATTTAACTCTTGCATAATTTGTCATAAGCGATATATTATCATGATAATTATATTATTATGATGACAATATTGTCATAGCGACTATATTGTCATTATGACTATAATGTCATAGTGGCTATATTGCCATGATAACTATATTGTCATGGTGATTTTCTATCATGATATCTATAATGTCATAGTGACTGTATTTTCATAGAAGCGTTTTTAATGGTGTTGATATTGCCCTTCATGATATACCATTATAGAAGAGAAATTGTCATTTTGATTAAATTATCAGGTGACTACATTGCCATGATATGCTATATTGTTATGGTTTCAGTACTGTCATGGTAAATCTTTTATTACTGTAGCTACATTGCAATGGAAACCAAAATGGTAAGGTGGTTATATTTTCATGATAGGATAATCTTATTATGGCGATTATATTACATTTCTGAGTATATTGTCATGGTGACTGTGTTGACATAATATCTATATTGTCATTTAATTTGTTGAATTGATGGCAATATTGTCTTAGAGACGGTACTGTCATGTTATCTGTATTGTCACGATGGTTGTATTGTCATTGTGACTATATAGTCATGTTGGCTATATTGTCATTAAGATTACATTGTTATGGTAGCTATATTGCCATGGTGGCTGTATTGTTACGTCACTATATTGCCATGATGGCTATTTGTCATTTTTGTTATATAACAAGGAGGTGACTGTCTTTTCATGTTGGCAATATTGTCAGAATAGCTATATTGTCAAGTAGTGGGTGTATATATTTCTTTTCTGGCGGTATATTATCATGATGGCAATAATAACATTTTGGCGATATTGGCATGGTGATATAGTGTCTTAGCAGCTAAACTCTTGTTGTGGATATTTTTCAATTCAAATATTTTATCATGGTAGATATATAGTCAAGGTTACTCTATTTTCATGGTAGCTACATTGTCATGGTGAAGACATTGGCATGGTGGCTGTATTGTTATTTTCAATATAATGCCGTCCTGGCTACATTATCTTGGTCGCTATATCAACTTGATGGTTATATTGCTATGGTTAATTTTGTCGTTCGTGATATATTTTGTTATTAGCTACAATATTGTTGTCATTATATGATCATGATAATAATATTTTCATGGGGGCTTATTTGGTATTGTAAGTGTAAGTGAATAGATATCATATCATCATGTCACTTAAATTGTCATGGTTTTTACACTGTGATATTGTTTATGTCAACCTGCTGATTATATAATCATGATTGGTGTATGGTTATGGTAACTATATTGTAATTCCGTTTTATTTCATTGTGATAATTTTGTCATGGTGACTACAATTACATGACAGCTATAAAGTTATGACTATATTATAATGATAAATCCTGTCTGAGTCACTGTTTTTTCACAGAGACTATATTGTCCTGGAGTCTATATGTTTCCTATGATCCGAAAACGACTATTTATTTACACTATCTATATTGTCAGGTGGTTATATTGCCTTTGTGAATATAAGTTGAATGTTTCTATATTTTTCCTTTGTATTGTCATATCAGTTATATGATCATTGTAGTTTTATTGTCATAGTGAATACATTGTCGACGTGACTGTATTATCATAATGGCTAAATTGTCATAGCAAATATATTGACATGGGGGCTATATTTTCATGATATGTATAAATTCTGTAAACTACTCTCAACGCGTTTCTAATGTGCTGGCGATTGATTTATATCGTGACTTTATTGTCAAGATGGCTGTATTGTCATGGTGGCTATATTGTCGTTTGCTGTATTTTCAATTTTACGCTTTTGTGAAGATAGCTTTACTGTCAGTGTAGATATAGTGTCATGGAGAATATGTATACATAGTGGCAGTATTGTCATTATGAACATATTGTCATTTTGGCTATCTTCTTATTTTCGTTACAGTACTATCGTGTATGTAACGTCACCTTGGCTATATTAGCAATGTCATATTTTTTGTATGTGCTATATTGTCATATTTTAATCATGCATATTTTGTCATAAGTGATACATTATCATGATAGATATAATATTCCGGTGACTATATATTGGCCTTGTGACTATATTGTTATCATGACTATAATCGCATGTTGCATATCTTGCCAAGATAACTACATTGTACTATCTACTCATAAATCTCTAAGTTCTAATAACCCAAAATTTTTAGAGTAGATAGGGTAGAAACTGATGGAAGCCATTTCTAACATTCTTGCATAACCTGACCTCTTGCCTTCCCAAAACATAGCCATCCCAGCTTGGATATTGTGCTGCTGTGGTCGTCAACTAATTTGAAAAGGAAGACATTGAATGGAGTAATTACTGAGGTAATCTCCAAAGATGATTACTGGTCTGAGAAACAAATTCAGAGAGCAGATTAAACGACTTAAATCCATTCAGCTTTAGGGAAAAGAAGTTTAAGAGATCCTATACAGGTATATGAAGTTATTGTAATGGCATCCCTTTAAGGTTGATATTTTTACTTCCTTGTAACTAGTTCCAACAATTAAAACAATATTCAGCATTGTGATTTAAGTGACTGAATTTAGGGTGCATTTGGATCTGTCAAAAATTGTATCTAGCAAATACTTCAACTTTCAACTGACCCATTCTATCTTTTTTATTCATTTCATCTCAGTTTTATCACCTTTCTGTTACTGTTTAATATCAACAGTAGCCCGTCTACGTAGTTGGGGCTCTGAAGCAAAGGAAAGTTTTTCTAGCCTAGGTTAGGTTAGCATCTAAACCAAACCTAAATGACCTTACCTTAGAAATATGTTCAGACAGTACCTTCTGAAAATATTTCTTAAGGTAAGGTCGTGGGAGTTAGTTTAGGTGCTAACTAAACCTTGGCTAGAAAAAGTTTGCTTTAAAGCCACAACTAGTTGAAAGGCCTACTTTAAGTGGAATTATTGGAATTCATTTGCTCCAGTGTGCTCCTCCGTCCGTTCGTTTTATGTCCATCTAAAGATCCATACGTTCAATTTTTGATGTAGATTGATTTCCTATCTTAGTTTCGTCTACGGAATTCAACGTCTTCAGTTCAGCACAACATTGTGGTAATGAAGGGAAAGTCACCACATTCATAAGCCGAGTGGACGTAGCTTATCCCACCTCGTTAGGGAGAAAACTTACCTGTATTTGAATTAATGAACGGGCAAAGAGAAGACAAAACTCTAATACACATTTATTATACAACTATATAATTTATATCATATACATTATCACATTTCCTGCACTTTCCATCACAAATTTGCTGAGGTCGTAGCCTTGAAGTTACCATTACCTTACAACCTTAAGGATGGTGGTCTACAACACCTCTAGATTGATGGAGAAAACGAAAATTTTCGTTTTACTATTAAGACCACAGAAATACGGTAATTCCACTTCACTACCACTAACTACTAGTTATTTTACTTGTTGATTTTCACGGCTAAGATTTTCATCCTCTGAGCGAAGCCATACAATAATCGTCCTTATCTACTCTGAGCATTGGATAGCCTCCTGATGATCAAGATTGCTGTTTTGGTTGTCCGTTTCCCTTGTTACTGCTGCACCTCACTGCACACCTTACATGAGTACCTTCCACAGTATTAGGGACAGCTGCTGGGCCTCACTGTAGCTACTTCTGGGACGGTTGCCAATCTTCCTCGTATTCCCTCATGACCACCGCGCCAAACCGACTCCCGCCATCAGGCCGAAACGCACAAACATTTCTGACAAAATTGAGACAACCGCTTTCGCGTCAGTTTTGACACCAAGTGAATTTATACGACAATTACGTTCAAGATGCTTGGTTTTTCGTTCATGGATTGAACAGAAGCAACCAACGATGGTTGCTACTGCCCAATCCATGAAGTCCCCCCCACCACGGAAAGGTAACCAAGCTTCGGGGGGGATGGGTGTTTACCCTGACGCCAACGGAGAAACTCAATACAATATTTTTATTATATCTTTTCTTAATCTTGAAAAATGAATCAATGAGAGGGATGAATAGCCCCAGTCATATGAAGATTGGCTAACCGACTCCTTGCGCAAAGTGATTTCTTTGAGGGTTGCTTTATGGAAGGCACGGTGGCGTCGGAAGAGTTTCATTTTTTCTTTGAAGACGAAGGAAATTATCCCCGTGAATTTATATATATTTTTTTTTTTTGGGGGGGGGGCGGGATAATGTTCCCATATTTTTTCTTTGTTTTTCAACGTCCCTACGTAGATATTATGTGTCATCCACTACTGGGAGAAAGCCAGACTTCCGCCAGATTAACGTTATCCTTGGCGAGGCGAAACTAAAGTTGTCTTGGTGTTGGTTCCTTAGTGATAACCCAAACACAAACACAAACACACCTCCAGTGTCCACTCTAGGGCCGTTTTCTCCTGCAGCACCAACAGGAAGAAAGAACTCAGGTTCCTCACCAACTGAATCTTTTGGCACGGGGAGCGTGTGTCATCTCGACACGCCTTTTAACGCCCGTACGAGGTGCGGAGTGCAGTCGGTCTGTAACGTAGGACATGTCATGTGTTATTGGTCCCAGTCGGTCTAGAACGCTGGGCCTGACATGTGTTGGGGGACCAAGTCGGTCTTGAATGGTGGGCCTGACAGGTCTTGAGACCTGCCATGTCTCCCTGAAGGTTGGCCTGACAAGTGTGGTGGGCTGCATTTCTTCATGGATGGTGGGTCTGGTAGGGAGTGTGTGCTGCAGTGCCACTTGAGTGGGCGAGGTCACTTGGTCAGCAGCATCAGTGGGACGGTGAGGTTTCACTTTTGCACAGCGACCGTTGACGGTAAGTGGTGTCACGTCGGCAAGAAGTGCCTTCTTGTAGGAGGCATAGCAGGAGTACTGGATGACGGCAATCCCGCGGTGGTTCTCGTAGGTCGTGTAGGACTGCATGTCGAAGCGAACGATGTCGCCGAACTGCTTGAAGAATTCCCAGACGTTCGTCCTTGAGATTTTGTATGGAACGTTGACGACCCTGATGGTATACCGCTGCAGGACGGTTTTGAGAACCCCTTGCAACTGCTCGTTGGTGGGCACGATGACATGTATGTCGTCATCATCGCAGCCCAACTCATCTATATGTGGGAGTCGGGTCTCGTGTGGTGGACGGTCCAGCAAATCATCCTCATCGTAGAAAGGCAGGTAGGCCTGGTCAAGGAGGGCGACCCAGAGCACCTCCTGGTGCTCGACCACCTCCACAACTGAGCTTTTTGCAAAAACTTCCATATTGAAGATACTATGATTACGTTGTGAACTTTACGAAGTAACCTCGGTTATCCTTGTACGTCCACAAATATAGTGAGTCATTGATATGGAAAAATATAGTAAGGTACCCCCATGCTCTAACATCCCACATAGAAACAAAAGCATAGTCGACTTCGGCGATTTTAAATGTAGAGACCATCTAAAATATTGTAGGTGGGTTAATGGTTGTTACATGGTGACCAGGGGTACAGGTGGATGGGACAAACTGGATATAGTGAAGATGGATAGATGGGATAGACAGGGTATACTGAATATCCATAGATGGGACAGACTGGGTACAGTGAAGATTGATAGATGGGACAGACAGGGTATAGTGAGTATCCATAGATGGGAGAGACAGGGTGTAGTGAAGATGCATACATGGGACTGACAGGGTACAGTGAAGATTCGTAGATGGGACAGACAAGGTATAGTGAAGATCCATAGATGGGACAGACAGGATATAGTGAAGATGTGTAGATGGGACACATATTATCATGAATTGATTGATGGGACAGACAGGGTATAGTGAAGATCCATAGATGGGACAGGCTGGGTGCTGGGTATAGTGAAGATCCATAGATGGGACAGAGGGTATAGTGAAGATGTGTAGACGGGACACACATTATAATGAATTGATTGATGGGACAGACATGGTATAGTGAAGATCCATAGATGGGACAGGCTGAGTATAGTGAAGATCCATAGATGGGACAGAGGGTATAGTGAAGATGTGTAGATGGGACACACATTATAATGAATTGATTGATGGGACAGACAGGGTATAGTGAAGATCCATAGATGGGACAAGCTGAGTATAGTGAAGATCCATAGATGGGACAGAGGGTATAGTGAAGATGTGTAGATGGGACACACATTATAATGAATTGATTGATGGGACAGACAGGGTATAGTGAAGATTGATAGATAGGACAGGCTGGGTATAGTGAAGATCCATAGATGGGATAGATGGTATAGTGAAGATGTGTTGACAGGACACACATTATAATGAATTGATTGATGGGACAGACAGGGTATAGTGAAGATCCACAGATGGAACAGGCTGGGTATAGTGAAGATCCATAGATGGGATAGATGGTATAGTGAAGATGTGTTGACAGGACACACATTATAATGAATTGATTGATGGGACAGACAGGGTATAGTGAAGATCCACAGATGGAACAGGCTGGGTATAGTGAATATCCATAGATGGGACAGGCTGAGTATAGTGAAGATCCATAGATGGGACAGAGGGTATACTGAAAATGTGTAGATGGGACACACATTATAATGAATTGATTGATGGGACAGACATGGTACAGTGAAGATCGACAGACGGGACAGACAGGGTATAGTGAAGATCCATAGATGGGACAGGATGAGTATAGTGAAGATCCATAGATGGGACAGAGGGTATACTGAAAATGTGTAGATGGGACACACATTATAATGAATTGATTGATGGGAGAGACATGGTACAGTGAAGATCGACAGACGGGACAGACAGGGCATAGAGAAGATCCATAGATGGGACAGGCTGAGTATAGTGAAGATCCATAGATGGGACAGACAGGTATAGTGAAGAAC
>NC_092281.1:36398676-36481456 GCF_036320965.1 Panulirus ornatus
ACGTAGGAACATTCTTATATATACCGGGTCAGATGGACGTAAAAGTAGCAGTTGTACCTTCTGTGCCTATCATCGTGTGCTTTTGTGAAATGTGCATTTTTCTTTGTATGTATCTTATGGAACATAGACAACACAGCAAGCTCTATCTTATGACACCATTATATTTTACTTTTTTCCATATATACATAGAGATAATTGTATAAAATTGCCTTTCAACCTTCACCCGCATCAAGCGAGGCAGGGTGGGCGGAGCTTATGGCTTTCCTTCAGCCAATAGGGAGGGAGTTTGTGTCTTCTAGTGCATAAAACGCGCTCGCGCCACCGAAGACGACATTACCAAATTACTGATACTTAACCCAAACAATACATAGGAATTTCACCCTTACAACTTATCAAACTATACCAAATGCAGCCCTCTCATTGGTAGATCATTGTCAACCAATGGCAAACACGTATTCCACCATATATAGAGGCACCGAGGCCCGTTAAACCCCGTTTTCAAACCTCCAGTCTACAAAAAAGGACTTTAACAGGCCTTCCTTTCCACGCTTAACACACCCACGCACTACTACCACAAACACACACTCCCATTACTTGTATACTTTATTTACTTATAATTTCTCGCTGTATCCCGCGTTAGCGAGGCAGCGAAAGGAATCACACGAAAGAATGGGCCAACCCTCCCACATACACATGTATACACATACACGTGCAGAAACGACCATATACATACCTATGCATTTCAACCTATACATATTCATACATACACATACATTTTCTTTTTTTATACTTTGTCGCTGTCTCCCGCGTTTGCGAGGTAGCGCAAGGAAACAGACGAAAGAAATGGCCCAACCCCCCCCCCATACACATGTATATACATACGTCCACACACGCAAATATACATACCTACACAGCTTTCCACGGTTTACCCCAGACGCTTCACATGCCTTGATTCAATCCACTGACGGCACGTCAGCCCCGGTATACCACATCGCTCCAATTCACTCTGTTCCTTGCCCTCCTTTCACCCTCCTGCATGTTCAGGCCCCGATCACACAAAATCTTTTTCACTCCATCTTTCCACCTCCAATTTGGTCTCCCTCTTCTCCTTGTTCCCTCCACCTCCGACACATATATCCTCTTGGTCAATCTTTCCTCACTCATCCTCTCCATGTGCCCAAACCACTTCAAAACACCCTCTTCTGCTCTCTCAACCACGCTCTTTTTATTTCCACACATCTCTCTTACATACATACATATATATATATATATATATATATATATATATATATATATATATATATATATATATATATATATATATATATATATATATATATATATATATATACACTACAGAGGGAGACACCATTATCTCTCACCATCATGTTCACTACAGAGGGAGACACCATTATCACTCACCATCATTAAGTTCTGGCCTGCAAGTAACAGAGAACTGCTACTCAGGACCACCTGGCCATTGTTTGTTTGTGCCATCATTTCCATCATCGATCGCCAATATACCCTGTCTGTCCCATCTATCGATCTTCACTATACCCTGTCTGTCCTATCTATGGATCTTCTCTATGCCCTGTCTGTCCCGTCTATCGATCTTCAGTGTACCCTGTCTGTCCCATCAATCAATTCATTATAATGTGTGTCCCATCTACACATTTTCAGTATACCCTCTGTCCCATCTATGGATCTTCACTATACCCAGCCTGTTCCATCTGTGAATCTTCACTATACCCTGTCTGTCCCATCTATCGATCTTCACTATACCCTGTCTGTCCTATCTATCGATCTTCACTATACCCAGCCTGTCCTATCTATGGATCTTCTCTATGCCCTGTCTGTCCCGTCTATCGATCTTCACTGTACCCTGTTTGTCCCATCAATCAATTCATTATAATGTGTGTCCCGTCTACACATCTTCACTATACTCTGTCTGTCCCATCAATCACTTCATTATAATGTGTGTCCCGTCTACACATCTTCACTATACCCTCTGTCCCATCTATGGATCTTCACTATACCCAGCACCCAGCATGTCCCATCTATGGATCTTCACTATACCCTGTCTGTCCCATCAATCAATTCATTATAATGTGTGTCCCATCTACACATCTTCACTATACCCTCTGTCCCATCTATGGATCTTCACTATACCCAGCACCCAGCCTGTCCCATCTATGGATCTTCACTATACCCTGTCTGTCCCATCAATCAATTCATTATAATGTGTGTCCCATCTACACATCTTCACTATATCCTGTCTGTCCCATCTATGGATCTTCACTATACCTTGTCTGTCCCATCTACGAATCTTCACTGTACCCTGTCAGTCCCATGTGTGCATTTTCACTACACCCTGTCTCTCCCATCTATGGATATTCACTATACCCTGTCTGTCCCATCTATCAATCTTCACTGTACCCAGTCTGTCCCATCTATGGATATTCACTATACCCTGTCTGTCCCATCTATCAGTCTTCACTGTACCCAGTCTGTCCCATCTATGGATATTCACTATACCCTATCTGTCCCATCTATCCATCTTCACTATATCCAGTCTGTCCCATCCACCTGTACCCCTGGTCACCATGCAACAACCATTAACCCACCTACAATATTTTAGATGGTCTCTACATTTAAAATCGCCGAAGTCGACTATGCATTTGTCTCTATGTGGGATGTTAGAACATGGGGGTACCTTACTATATTTTTCCATATCAATGACTCACTATATTTGTGGACGTACAAGGATAACCGAGATTACTTCGTAAAGTGCACAACGTAATCATAGTATCTTCAACATGGAAGTTTTTGCAAAAAGCTCAGTTGTGGAGGTGGTCGAGCAGCAGCAGGTGCTCTGGGTCGCCCTCCTTGACCAGGCCTACCTGCCTTTCCAGGATGAGGATGATTTGCTGGACCGTCCACCACACGAGACCCGACTCCCACATATAGATGAGTTGGGCTGCGATGATGACGACATACATGTCATCGTGCCCACCAACGAGCAGTTGCAAGGGGTTCTCCAAACCGTCCTGCAGCGGTATACCATCAGGGTCGTCAACGTTCCATACAAAATCTCAAGGTCGAACGTCTGGGAATTCTTCAAGCAGTTCGGCGACATCGTTCGCTTCGACATGCAGTCCTACACGACCTACGAGAACCACCGCGGGATTGCCGTCATCCAGTACTCCTGCTATGCCTCCTACAAGAAGGCACTTCTTGCCGACGTGACACCACTCTCCGTCAACGGTCGCTGTGGAAAAGTGAAACCTCACCGTCCCACTGATGCTGCTGACCAAGTGACCTCGCCCACTCAAGTGGCACTGCAGCCCACACTCCCTACCAGACCCACCATCCATGAGGAAATGCAGCCCACCCCACTTGTCAGGCCCACCTTCAGGGAGACATGGCAGGTCTCAAGACCTGTCAGGCCCACCATTCAAGACCGACTTGGTCCCCCAACACACGTCAGGCCCACCATTCAAGACCGACTTGGTCCCCCAACACATGTCAGGCCCACCATTCAAGACCGACTTGGTCCCCCAACACATGTCAGGCCCAGCATTCTAGACCGACTGGGACCAATAACACATGACATGCCCTACGTTACAGACCGACTGCACTCCGCACCACGTACGGGCGTTAAAAGGCGTGTCGAGATGACACACGCTCCCCGTGCCAAAAGATTCAGTTGGTGAGGAACCTGAGTTCTTTCTTCCTGCTGGTGCTACAGGAGAACACGGCCCTAGAGTGGACACTGGAGGCGTGTTTGTGTTTGTGTTTGTGTTATCACTGAGGAACCAACACCAAGACAACTTTAGTTTCGCCTCGCCAAGGATTACGTTAATCTGGCGGAAGTCTGGCTTTCTCCCAGTAGTGGATGACACATAATATCTACGTAGGGACGTTGAAAAACAAAGAAAGGAAAAAAGATGGGAACATTATCCCGAACAAAAAAAAATACATAAATTCACGGGGATAATTTCCTTCGTCTTCAAAGAAAAAATGAAACTCTTCCGACGTTGCCGTGCCTTCCATAAAGCAACCCTCAAAGAAATCACTTTCTACACAATGTGCAAGGATTCGGTTAGCCAATCTTCATATGGCTAGGGCCATTCTTCCATCTGATTGATTCATTTTTCATGATTAAGGAAAGTTATGATAAAGATATTGTATTGAGTTTCTCCGTTAGCGTCAGGGTAAACACCCATCCCCCCCGAAGCTTGGTTACCTTTCCGTGGTGGGGGGGACTTCATGGATTGGGCAGTAGCAACCATCGATGGTTACTTCTGTTCAATCCATGAACGAAAAACCAAGCATCTTGAACGTAATTATAGTATAGATTCCCTTGGTGTCACAACTGACGCGAAAGCGGTTGTCTCAATTTTGTCAGAAATGTTTGTGCGTCTCGGCCTGATGGCGGGAGTCGGTTTGGCGCGGTGGTCATGAGGGAATACGAGGAAGATTGGCAACCGTCCCAGAAGTAGCTACAGTGAGGCCCAGCAGCTGTCCCTAATACTGTGGAAGGCACTCATGTAAGGTGTGCAGTGAGGCGCAGCAGTAACAAGGGAAACGGACAACCAAAACAGCAATCTTGATCATCAGGAGGCTATCCAATGCTCAGAGTAGATAAGGACGATTATTGTATGGCTTCGCTCAGAGGATGAAAATCTTAGCCGTGAAAATCAACAAGTAAAATAACTAGTAGTTAGTGGTAGTGAAGTGGAATTACCGTATTTCTGTGGTCTTAATAGTAAAACGAAACTTTTCGTTTTCTCCATCAATCTAGAGGTGTTGTAGACCACCATCCTTAAGGTTGTAAGGTAATGGTAACTTCAAGGTTATGACCTCAGCAAATTTGGGATGAAAAGTGCAGGAAATGTGGCAATGTATATAATATACATTATTATTTTATATTTTTTATTATACTTTGTCGCTGTCTCCCGCGTTTGCGAGGTAGCGCAAGGAAACAGACGAAAGAAATGGCCCAACCCCCCCCCCATACACATGTATATACATACGTCCACACACGCAAATATACATACCTACACAGATTTCCATGGTTTACCCCAGACGCTTCACATGCCTTGATTCAATCCACTGACAGCACGTCAACCCAGGTATACCACATCGCTCCAATTCACTCTATTCCTTGCCCTCCTTTCACCCTCCTGCATGTTCAGGCCCCGATCACACAAAATCTTCTTCACTTCATCTTTCCACCTCCAATTTGGTCTCCCTCTTCTCCTCGTTCCCTCCACCTCCGACACATATATCCTCTTGGTCAATCTTTCCTCACGCATTCTCTCCATGTGCCCAAACCACTTCAAAACACCCTCTTCTGCTCTCTCAACCACGCTCTTTTTATTTCCACACATCTCTCTTACCCTTACGTTACTCACTCGGTCAAACCACCTCACACCACACATTGTCCTCAAACATCTCATTTCCAGCACATCCATCCTCCTGCGCACAACTCTATCCATAGCCCACGCCTCGCAACCATACAACATTGTTGGAACCACTATTCCTTCAAACATACCATTTTTGCTTTCCGAGATAATGTTCTCGACTTCCACACATTCTTCAAGGCCCCCAGAACTTTCGCCCCCTCCCCCACCCTATGATCCACTTCCGCTTCCATGGTTCCATCCGCTGCCAGATCCACTCCTAGATATCTAAAACACTTCGCTTCCTCCAGTTTTTCTCCATTCAAACTCACCTCCCAATTGACTTGACCCTCAACCCTACTGTACCTAATAACCTTGCTCTTATTCACATTTACTCTTAACTTTCTTCTTTCACACACTTTACCAAACTGTCACCAGCTTCTGCAGTTTCTCACATGAATCAGCCACCAGCGCTGTATCATCAACGAACAACAACTGACTCACTTCCCAAGCTCTCTCATCCCCAACAGACTTCATACTTGCCCCTCTTTCCAAAACTCTTGCATTTACCTCCCTAACAACCCCATCCATAAACAAATTAAACAACCATGGAGACATCACACACCCCTGCCGCAAACCTACATTCACTGAGAACCAATCACTTTCCTCTCTTCCTACACGTACACATGCCTTACATCCTCGATAAAAACTTTTCACTGCTTCTAACAACTTTCCTCCCACACCATATATTCTTAATACCTTCCACAGAGCATCTCTATCAACTCTATCATATGCCTTCTCCAGATCCATAAATGCTACATACAAATCCATTTGCTTTTCTAAGTATTTCTCACATACATTCTTCAAAGCAAACACCTGATCTACACATCCTCTACAACTTCTGAAACCACACTGCTCTTCCCCAATCTGATGCTCTGTACATGCCTTCACCCTCTCAATCAATACCCTCCCATATAATTTAACAGGAATACTCAACAAACTTATACCTCTGTAATTTGAGCACTCACTCTTATCCCCTTTGCCTTTGTACAATGGCACTATGCACGCATTCCGCCAATCCTCAGGCACCTCACCATGAGTCATACATACATTAAATAACCTTACCAACCAGTCAACAATACAGTCATCCCCTTTTTTAATAAATTCCACTGCAATACCATCCAACTATATAAATTATATCGTTGTATAATAAATGTGTATTAAAATTTTGTCTTCTCTGTTCCCGTTCATTAATTCAAATACAGGTAAGTTTTCTCTCTAACGAGGTGGGATAAGCTACGTGCACTCGGCTTATGAATGTGGTGACTTTCCCTTCATTACCACAATGTTGTGCTGAACTGAAGATGTAGAATTCCGTAGACGAAACTAAGATAGGAAATCAATCTACATCAAAAATTGAATGTATGTATCTTTAGATGGACATAAAACAAACGGACGGATGAGCACACTCGAGCAATGGATTTCAATATCACCACTTAAAGTAGGCCTTTCAACTAGTTGTGGCTTTAAAGCAAACTTTTTCTAGCCAAGGTTTAGTTAACACCTAAACTAATCCCCACGACCTTTTTTTTTTTTTTTTTTTTTTTTTTTTATACCTCGTCGCTGTCTCCCGCGTTTGCGAGGTAGCGCAAGGAAACAGACGAAAGAAATGGCCCAACCCCCCCCCATACACATGTACATACATACGTCCACACACGCAAATATACATACCTACACAGCTTTCCATGGTTTACCCCGGACGCTTCACATGCCTTGATTCAATCCACTGACAGCACGTCAACCCCTGTATACCACATCGCTCCAATTCACTCTATTCCTTGCCCTCCTTTCACCCTCCTGCATGTTCAGGCCCCGATCACACAAAATCCTTTTCACTCCATCTTTCCACCTCCAATTTGGTCTCCCTCTTCTCCTCGTTCCCTCCACCTCCGACACATATATCCTCTTGGTCAATCTTTCCTCACTCATTCTCTCCATGTGCCCAAACCACTTCAAAACACCCTCTTCTGCTCTCTCAACCACGCTCTTTTTATTTCCACACATCTCTCTTACCCTTACGTTACTTACTCGATCAAACCACCTCACACCACACATTGTCCTCAAACATCTCATTTCCAGCACATCCATCCTCCTGCGCACAACTCTATCCATAGCCCACGCCTCGCAACCATACAACATTGTTGGAACCACTATTCCTTCAAACATACCCATTTTTGCTTTCCGGGATAATGTTCTCGACTTCCACACATTTTTCAAGGCTCCCAAAATTTTTGCCCCCTCCCCCACCCTATGATCCACTTCCGCTTCCATGGTTCCATCCGCTGACAGATCCACTCCCAGATATCTAAAACACTTCACTTCCTCCAGTTTTTCTCCATTCAAACTCACCTCCCAATTGACTTGACCCTCAACCCTACTGTACCTAATAACCTTGCTCTTATTCACATTTACTCTTAACTTTCTTCTTCCACACACTTTACCAAACTCCGTCACCAGCTTCTGCAGTTTCTCACATGAATCCGCCACCAGCGCTGTATCATCAGCGAACAACAACTGACTCACTTCCCAAGCTCTCTCATCCCCAACAGACTTCATACTTGCCCCTCTTTCCAAGACTCTTGCATTTACCTCCCTAACAACCCCATCCATAAACAAATTAAACAATCATGGAGACATCACACACCCCTGCCGCAAACCTACATTCACTGAGAACCAATCACTTTCCTCTCTTCCTACACGTACACATGCCTTACATCCTCGATAAAAACTTTTCACTGCTTCTAACAACTTGCCTCCCACACCATATATTCTTAATACCTTCCACAGAGCATCTCTATCAACTCTATCATATGCCTTCTCCAGATCCATAAATGCTACATACAAATCCATTTGCTTTTCTAAGTATTTCTCACATACATTCTTCAAAGCAAACACCTGATCCACACATCCTCTACCACTTCTGAAACCACACTGCTCTTCCCCAATCTGATGCTCTGTACATGCCTTCACCCTCTCAATCAATACCCTCCCATATAATTTACCAGGAATACTCAACAAACTTATACCTCTGTAATTTGAGCACTCACTCTTATCCCCTTTGCCTTTGTACAATGGCACTATGCACGCATTCCGCCAATCCTCAGGCACCTCACCATGAGTCATACATACATTAAATAACCTTACCAACCAGTCAACAATACAGTCACCCCCTTTTTTTATAAATTCCACTGCAATACCATCCAAACCTGCTGCCTTGCCGGCTTTCATCTTCCGCAAAGCTTTTACTACCTCTTCTCTGTTTACCAAATCATTTTCCCTAACCCTCTCACTTTGCACACCACCTCGACCAAAACACCCTATATCTGCCACTCTGTCATCAGACACATTCAACAAACCTTCAAAATACTCATTCCATCTCCTTCTCACATCACCACTACTTGTTATCACCTCCCCATTTACGCCCTTCACTGAAGTTCCCATTTGCTCCCTTGTCTTACGCACCCTATTTACCTCCTTCCAGAACATCTTTTTATTCTCCCTAAAATTTACTGATAGTCTCTCACCCCAACTCTCATTTGCCCTTTTTTTCACCTCTTGCACCTTTCTCTTGACCTCTTGTCTCTTTCTTTTATACTTCTCCCACTCAATTGCATTTTTTCCCTGCAAAAATCGTCCAAATGCCTCCCTCTTCTCTTTCACTAATACTCTTACTTCTTCATCCCACCACTCACTACCCTTTCTAAACAGCCCACCTCCCACTCTTCTCATGCCACAAGCATCTTTTGCGCAATCCATCACTGATTCCCTAAATACATCCCATTCCTCCCCCACTCCCCTTACTTCCATTGTTCTCACCTTTTTCCATTCTGTACACAGTCTCTCCTGATACTTCCTCACACAGGTCTCCTTCCCAAGCTCACTTACTCTCACCACCTTCTTCACCCCAACATTCACTCTTCTTTTCTGAAAACCCATACTAATCTTCACCTTAGCCTCCACAAGATAATGATCAGACATCCCTCCAGTTGCACCTCTCAGCACATTGACATCCAAAAGTCTCTCTTTCGCACGCCTGTCAATTAACACGTAATCCAATAACGCTCTCTGGCCATCTCTCCTACTTACATAAGTATACTTATGTATATCTCGCTTTTTAAACCAGGTATTCCCAATCATCAGTCCTTTTTCAGCACATAAATCTACAAGCTCTTCACCATTTCCATTTACAACACTGAACACCCCATGCATACCAATTATTCCCTCAACTGCCACATTACTCACCTTTGCATTCAAATCACCCATCACTATAACCCGGTCTCGTGCATCAAAACCGCTAACACACTCATTTAGCTGCTCCCAAAACACTTGCCTCTCATGATCTTTCTTCTCATGCCCAGGTGCATATGCACCAATAATCACCCACCTCTCTCCATCAACTTTCAATTTTACCCATATTAATCGAGAATTTACTTTCTTACATTCTATCACATACTCCCACAACTCCTGTTTCAGGAGTATTGCTACTCCTTCCCTTGCTCTTGTCCTCTCACTAACCCCTGACTTCACTCCCCAGACATTTCCAAACCACTCTTCCCCTTTACCCTTTAGCTTCGTTTCACTCAGAGCTAAAACATCCAGGTTCCTTTCCTCAAACATACTACCTATCTCTCCTTTTTTCACATCTTGGTTACATCCACACACATTTAGGCACCCCACTCTGAGCCTTCGAGGAGGATGAGCACTCCCCGCGTGACTCCTTCTTCTGTTTCCCATTTTAGAAAGTTAATACAAGGAGGGGAGGATTTCTGGCCCCCCGCTCCCGTCCCCTCTAGTCGCTTTCTACGACACGCGAGGAATACGTGGGAAGTATTCTTTCACCCCTATCCCCAGGGATAATATACATATATATATATACACACACACACACACACACACACACATACGCACATACACACACACACACACATACATATATATACATATGAAAAATGTAAGAAACAACCTTACCTTAAGAAATATTTTCAGAAGGTACTGTCTGAACATATTTCTAAGGTAAGGTCATTTAGGTTTGGTTTAGATGCTACCCTAACCTAGGCTAGTAAAAGTTTCCTTTGCTTCAGAGCCCCAACTACGTAGACGAGCTACTGTTGATATTAAACAGTAACAGAAAGGTGATAAAACTGAGATGAAATGAATGAAAATATAGAATGGGTCAGTTGAAAGTTGAAGTATTTGCTAAATACAATTTTTGACAGATCCAAATGCATCCTAAAGTCAATCACTTAAATCGCAATGCTGAATATTGTTTTAATTGTTGGAACTAGTTACAGGAAGTAAAAATATCAAGCTTAAAGGGATGCCATTACAATAACTTTATATACCTGTATAGGATCTCTTAAACTTCTTTTCCCTAAAGCTGAATGAATTTAAGTCGTTTAATCTGCTCTCTGAATTTGTTTCTCAGACCAGTAATCATCTTTGGAGATTACCTCAGTAGTATCTCCATTCAATGTCTTCCTTTTCAAATTAGTTGACGACCACAGCAGTACAATATCCAAGCTGGGATGGCTATGTTTTGGGAAGGCGAGAGGTCAGGTTATGCAAGAATGTTAGAAATGGCTTCCATCAGTTTCTACCCTATCTACTCTAAATATTTTGGTTTATTAGAACTTAAAGATTTATGAGTAAATAATACTGAAAGTTGGTTTAAAGTTGCCTGACCCAACATAACAACACCTTGGTAATGGTGACCTGATGAAGGATACTGAACCTAACCTAACCTATATTAACACCTGACTAGTGATTATATGATCAAGGATGCCTTAGCTATCCTAACTTTAACGTTAAGCTCTATCTCACTTTCCTTAACCTTCATTTTAAGGATAACATCAAAAGGGAAAACTCTTTAACATCGACGATTATATATTTTATGTACTCAAGTGATTAAAGTGGGTGGAGCCGTCCCAACATTACTTAGTAAAAATGGGTCTGGATAAGCAACACAAACGTATTAGGCTTTTATGGTTTTTTTTTTTATCTTCCGTTTGATTTTGATGGAGAACAAATTTCATTATTACTTGAAAACTTATTGCCCTCTAGATATAATTCAATTTACTACTTTCTCAATGGAATAAATACAAAGGTTTTCACCACTATCCAGTATTTCATCTTTCTTAAATAAGCACCTCTTTTGTACGTATAATCCACTCCTGCCATTTTATTGATATCTGCACACACACACACACACACACACACACACACACACACACACACACACACACACACACACACACACACACACACACACACACACACACACACACACACACACACACACATATATACATATATATATTCCTATGAGCCCACGGGGAAAATGAAACAAGAAAAGATCCCAAGTGCACTTTCGTGTAATAATCACATCATGAGGGGAGACACAAGAGAGAAATATAACAGTCAGTTGATATACATATAATGAATTCCACTGCAATACCATCCAAACCCGCTGCCTTGCCGGCTTTCATCTTCTGCAAAGCTTTTACTTCCTCTTCTCTGTTTACCAAATCATTTTCCGTAACCCTCTCATTCTGCACACCACCTCGATCAAAACACCCTATACCTGCCACTCTATCATCAAACACATTCAACAAATCTTTAAGATATTCACTCCATCTCCTCACATCACCACTACTTGTTATCACCTCCCCATTAGCCCCCTTCACTGAAGTTTCCATTTGTTCCCTTGTCTTACGCACTTTATTTACCTCCTTCCAAAACATCTTTTTATTCTCCCTAGAATTCAATGATACTCTCTCACCCCAACTCTCATTTGCTCTCTTTTTCACCTCTTGCACCTTTCTCTTGACCTGCCTCTTTCTTGCATACATCTTCCACTCATTTGCATTATTTCCCTGCAGAAATCGTCCTAATGCCTCTCTCTTCTCTTTCACTAATACTCTTACTTCTTCATCCCAACACTCACTACCCTTTCTAATCTGCCCACCTCCCATGCTTCTCATGTCATAAGCATCTTTTGCGCAAGCCATCACTGCTTCCCTAAATACATCCCATTCCTCCCCCACTTCCCTTACGTCCTTTGTTCTCACCTTTTTCCATTCTGTACTCAGTCTCTCCCGTTACTTCTTCACACAAGTCTCCTTCCCAAGCTCACTTACTCTCACCACTCTCTTAACCCCAACATTCTCTCTTCTTTTCTGAAAGCCTATACAAATCTTCACCTTCGCCTCTACAAGATAATGATCAGACATCCCTCCAGTTGCACCTCTCAGCACATTAACATCCAAAAGTCTCTTTTTAGCGCGCCTATCAATTAACTTATTGAATACATATTGTTCTGGAGTTGGGTTTTTCCTTAAATCAGGAAGTGCTGCTGCAACTACCTTCTGAACATCCAATGTGGCTGTAGGGTATTCTATATTAAACACCCTATGTCGTAGACAACAATATAACATAAATGCTATGAACAAAAATATGAGTGCAATAGACAATGAAATAATTGAAATTCCAGAAATATGAGAAGCGTACTTAAAAGGTACAAAAGCCAGAACATCTATTGTAGAATCTAGATCGTCGTGAACCATAGATGGAAGATGTTGGATTTTTACTTCATCGATGATTGGTAAGTTGATGTTTTGGGGAATTCGTCCTAAACTCGGGATAGTTCTATTAATCTGTCCCAAATAATGATCATGAGTGCCGAACAATTTGAAACTGGAACTGATAAGAATATATTGTTATCCTAACTAAATGTGTCCCAGAAATAAATAAGATTTGGGATGATTAGGTGGGCAATGAATAAGAACATTTGTGGGTCTGGGAAAAACAGTACGTGATACTGGTCCATACTTTCAATCCAAGGTTCATTAACAACAATATCCTTAAAGGAATAAGAACGAAGAACATTTTGTTGATGCCCAAAAAGTGGTTGGTACTTACATGAATTTGTTTGTAAATTATGGAAAACCAAGGTATGGGGTGAGGAGGTGGGGATGGGAGGAGGTGCAAATCAAGTTGTCAAGCAATGGTTTATGGCACAATGCTAAATCATCCATGGAGAGATGTGCAATCAATGAGGAATTAATATTATATAAGAGAAAGTTCATGTTATCAGCAAGGACGATAGTCTTTTGCAACTCTTTTGTATAATTAAAAGGGAATGGTATTACGTTCACAAGACTGTAAGTATTGGAGTCAGTGAATGGTATGTGGATAATGACCGCTTCGAGGATCACGTCAACCGTTAGTAAGGAGTAATAACTGGCCACGTGATGCAGAGGGAGAGCTGGGGTGTAACCGAATTTCGTCATTGCTTGTTTAATGATACGTGTGAGTTCCGAGAAGGGAAAAAATGATGGTATGACAACTTGGTTTACCAGATTATTAACATCTTCCAATAAGCCAGTGAAATAATGCGCATAATAAGTGATTTGGATATATTAACTATCACCATATGTAGAAATTGTCACCATAGCATATATAGTATTAACAGATTTTGACAGTAATTCTACCTTTTGTGTCAAGTTATTAACAGTTAACATTATGTCATTCAAATATTTAGAATGTTGTTTTAAGATCTTAGCTTTAGCCTCAATATACCTGTTGTTAAGAAGTTGTTGAAATTGTAAGGATCTAACCTGATTCCTAACTGAATTAAGTTCTTCCTGAGTAGCAATACCAAACAAATATGATTGGAGGGAACCTACAAAATTAAGCAGACCTCTCTTGCTTCTCCTTTGCTTTTTCATGTTCATCCTGGCATTAGTATTTACTGGAGATTCAATGTCTTGTAATATGTCACACAGAATCACACAGGTACTATTCAGTTTCCAGTCCACTGGTTTAACAAAGTCGGAGGAGGAGCAACACTAGAGTTTCTGATGGACGCACTGGTGTAAAACTTGAGTAGGGTAGACCGTAAGCGAGGTACGGCCTCCATTAGTTTTACTAAATTACGGTAAGTGTAGGGTAGACCCTCCAGGCCCAACTTAACTGTGTCCCTCACGAGGCGGACCCGGCGGGGAGTTGTAAGAAGGGCGCCCGGTACTGCCATGGTGTCATATATAGGAAGACACCATAATGACATGAGAAGGAAGAACCTGTAAAATGATAAACCTAGCAGCTTTTTAAAGGCGAGGTCTTAATGATGTTTGTGTGGTGGTGATGTGAGGGTAGTCGGTCCTGGTGTGAGGACAGACTGAACAGTGGTAGAAATTGGTTGGTTGACATTGTTCGTGGGTTGGGAAGTACTGACTGGTGTGGGACCAGGATGATCATGTTCACAATACTATACAACTTTCAAGTGGTCCTCATGTTCTTCACGAATGCCACCTGTAAACTTATGTCCCTTTAAATGAGCTAAGACTCTATAAGGACCAGAAAATTTGGGGTAAGGTTTAGGAACTTCACTTCTGGAGTTCAATTCCTGCACCATTACCAAGAGTCCGGGAGCTACGTACCTTTGATGGTTTCGCGGATTTATCAACCTGGTTCGTGAAGGTTGTAGTGGCTTCACCTAGATTTTCCTTGATCCTTTGATGAATCAATTGAGTCGTGCGATATTTTTCCGCTACAACTGATTCCTGGACCGCTGGACATGAAGGAGGGGACGCTATTATGTCATACGGCAACACTTTATCAAAACCATGTAAAGCGTGGAAGAGTAAGTCTCCAATTGACTTATGATATGGTACATTTAATGAACATTAGACATCAGACAGGTATTCATCCCATTCATCATGATCAAAATTAATGTTGGTGGGAAGACACTGGATGATCTTACGGTTCAACCTTTCTGCCAGGCCATTCGAGGCTGGGTGATGTGCCATTATATTACATTTACTTATGTTATACAATTTACAGAGTTCTTCTAATAATGAGTTATTAAATTCCCCTCCATTATCTGTGACTAAAATCTTCGGCGCATTATGTCTGTCTAAGATATGTTTTTTGAACGCCTCAGCGACCGTGGCTGCGTCTTTATTTTGAACTGGAACTAATTCACAATATTTCGTGAAGGCATCAGTAATTACTAAGATGTATCTATAGCCTGCCATGGACCTAGGAAAACCTCCTAATATGTCCATATGAAGTCTTTCCCATGGGTATGAAGGTAAAGGATATTTCAACACAGTCTGCGGGGTAGTGGGACTTCCCTTGTGTGTCTTACAGGTTTGGCACCTCCAAATATGATCTGTAATGTTTTTATGTATCTTGGCCAAAAATACCTCAAACGAGTTTGCTTATAGCATCTATCTGCGCCTGGGTGTGCGGCCTGGGTTGAATCATGTGCTAACTTCAAGAAATCCTGTACTAATGCTGTTGGAATGATTGTCTGTTTAACAACACGGGCGAGCACTCCTAATTTCGCGTCCCTGCACAAGACTCCCTCACTGTGCTAGATACAATTCTCTGACTGGGACAACTGTTTTAGCATCCAAGGAAGATCTTATACCCTCTAGGAATTCTATGACAGGACCCCAGACTGGGTCATCCCGTTGATGCTGTCTCAACCTCTCTACATCAAAATCTACCAGGCTATTATCTACAGTGACTGCACCCACTCTGCGGGAAAGCGCGTCTGCAACTGCATTGGATGAGCCCGAAGCAAAACGAGAATCTGGGTCAAATGTTTGCATACTTAAAAACCTTTTCTGAAACTTTCCTGTAGGATCTTGTTGAAAAATGCTTAACAATGCTCTGTGATCTGTATACACTGTCGTAGGGTAACCATATATATATTCTTTGAAATGTTGAGTGCCCAAACTGCTGCAAGGCCTTCTAACTCAGTTATTGAGCATAAGTTAAACGCATTGTCTTGTGCTGTAGATCACTGGAATGTAACTCCCTGTTTCAAAAGTGAAGTTAGTGGGTTTGCGATCTACGCGAAAATTTCCATAAATCTTCAATAATATCCTGCTAAACCAAGGAAGGATTTGACCTTTGTTGTGGAAGGGACTGGCCGTTCTACAATTGTGTTTACTTTATCTGCATTAGGTTGAATACCGTTTTCATCAACGGTGTGACCTAAGTGATTAATTCTTGTTTGTAGAAAGGAACATTTGGATAACTTGACTTTTAGGTTTGCATCCTTAAGTCGTAGAAATACTCTCTCAAGACTTTTGACATGAGAAGCAATATCTGGAGACATGACAATTATATCATCAAGATAAACCAATACATCTTTGCCCAACATGTGACGACAAATGTTAGTCATTAACCTTGAGAAGGTGATCACCGGTGAGGAATGAAGACCGAAGTGCATGATGCATATGAACTGCCAATGACCATCTGGCGTACTGAACACAGTCAGGGGACGGCTTTCCTCTGACAAGGGAATCTGCCAAAATCCGCTCAATAAATCCAAAGTTGAAAATACCTTATTGTTACCGAGGCTATGAAGAAGCTCTGATACCACTGGTAATGGGAAACCATCTTTCAAAGTGACCTTGTTGTTGAGTTTTCTAAAATCTATGAATAGGTCTAAAAGTTCCGTTCTTTTTCGGAACGATCAGAAGTGGTAAATTCCATGGTGATCGTGATTCCTCTATGACCTTATCTTTCAACATGTCCTGAACAAGTTTGTTTGCTATGTCTCTGTGCGCGTGTGGCAATCGATAGGCTGGGACGTCAATGGGACTTGTGTGTTTTTCTCTAAGTTAATAATGTGAACATCCAAATGAGTTCTACCGAGTGGTTCTCCTGATAAGGCAATAGTAGACCTATACTGGTTAAGTAAGTCTGTTAACTGGTCAACATGTTTGGTTAATCCTACCTTGGATATCATGTCAGGGGTGATGGTGGGGAGCTGACTCAAGCCGTGCACTGCTGAGTCAGGGGTAGGAGGAGTAGGTGGTGCTGGGTTAATGGAATGTGAGACTAGACGGATGGTAAACTCATGCAACTCCTCGTCTTGAATTCCGGACTTCAAAACGGAGAATTCCACAAGCTTGGTCCCTCTACAGAGACGGACAGGAGTGGGGTCCCGTATTGGCAATGTATATGGTGACCTCTCCATCTGCGGTCTCATGAATAGAGGCATCCATCGATAGTCCTTTGACAGTTAGTGATGAAGGTTCAGCAACTACTCTTAGTGCGAGATCACCCTGACTATGTCTAAGTCCATGATCATTCATCCAACTTCGAGAAAGTGAGAGAGGAACCTTCGTTAATGTGTTACTATGCAGAGTCATGTTGGTTTTCAGTTTACCAGGACAATGATGAGTAGAAAAGTAAAAAGGATGCGTATTGTCTACCGTGAAGCAGGACGTGGGAGCAGATGTATTAATGACTCTGACTGAGTGAAAACTCTTCTCTGACAATGGCAGGAACGTATTATCAACACAAACCACATGATAAATAGGACAGATCTTATGTTGTGCCACACATAGAGTGGCGTCCTAGTAACAAGTTAGCAGGAAAAGTTACACCACGAACAATGTAAGGGGTTATGGTAATGACCGAGTCGCCTATACGAATGTTCATTTCAATAGTGCCCCTTACGTTGAGATTTTCATTTGAGATACTTTGAAGGGATGGGCATTGAACAAGTTGAGTGCGCCCCATTAATGGTTGAATAAAATCACAATGAATGACATCTGCTTCCGCGCCGCTGTCTAGAAAGATTGTGATTGGCTTATCCTGGAAAGAACCCACTAAATCGAAACTTGTAATGTGAGAAAATGGCGAAGAACGAAAATGTCTTAAGAGTTCCTTATGTGATGGAGTCTTGTCATGAGCGAGAGATTGTCATTGTTGATAATGACATGATGAACCTGTGTTAGGTGACGTCTGTCTAGCTAATGCTCGGCATTCCGCTGAAGTGTGTCTAGCGTTCCTATGATATGAACACCTGCTTGGTGGTGTTGGGCGCGAGCGGGTGAAGGTCTGACTGGAGGAAATCATGACTAGGTCGGCAGAATTGTGACGACCGAGGCTGTGATGACATGGGTTGTTGACTGCGTTTGTTGTTCTGGTCGAGGCTCACGTGAGAATGAGTCCCATGTGTAAGGACACACATTCGCTTTATGTCCAGGTTGGCCACACCGGAAGCACGTCACTTTATGTGAGTGTTTTCATCACTGAATCGCTGTATTTGACCGTGAGAAGAATGATTGTGTTGACCACTAGAATGTTTCGTCATACTTTGGGAAGCCGACACCCTCCCCAGTGTCTTGGTGTTGGAATATCCACCTTTCTTTTGAGTGTAATTCAACACTTTTATGACTGACCCATAATGATGGGTCGATGTTCTCATTAAGTTACCGCCGACTTACGTCTGGAGGTCAGGTACCATCAAATAACTCGTGGGGTTCCCTAGCTTGTTTTAGTGTAAAAACAGTTTTTTGTGAAGGATTTGATTATCTTGAGTTTTTGTGAGGTGGCGGGGGAGGTGGGTGTGGGTGTGGTAACGTGTAAGGAGGTTTCTGTGGGTCATCTGTGTCACCAGAATCTGTCAAAACAACTTTGTGTGACGTCACCATTTTAGAAGGCTGGTTCCGTTTATAATAAGAGATTCTAGGTAATTTCCTAAGTACATATGAACCTTTACGATTACCGCATGGAATATCTTCGGACATGTAATACAATCTGACTTAAAGTGTGTAAGTAATAATCCCCCCAAAATTTTTTTGAATACAATGAACACTATTGTCCTAATCCAAAATACATAACATGAATATTATTTGAAAATATTGTAATGAAATAAAGGTAATATAAAGGCTGGCATAACAGTATAACATATCAATACAAGATTCTGTATATGAAAGTAATCATCACTAAAAACAATAGTACCAATATATGAGAACATAAGAAAGAATATATGCAAGAATAACTGAAAACTTACAATAATTTGCTAAACTACAAAGATGAATAATCATATTACCCAAAAGTCTATATTTATAGACTAGGAACTAATAACACACAAAAGGAGCATACCTCACAGAGTGAACCATTTTGACAGTTCTTATCTGAATGGGAGATTCGCTCACGAAGACGTCTTGGGTGTAGCGAGGTGAAGATGTGTGCAGAGTAGCGACTCGCTGGGTATAGCGAGGTGAAGATGTGTGCAGAGTAGCGACTCGCTAGCAGGAAAGTTGAGTGAGCGACAAGGGCTGGACCACGCGATGCTGACGTCTGGGATGTCGCCACGGCTGATGATGACGCGTCTCTGGAGCGGTTGACAAGATGACCTCCACGTTGGTGTAGGCAGGATGGATGACCTTGCTTGACACGTCTGGATGTGATGACAACACTGCACGGTGGTGGCGCTGTCTTGATGTCCTTGCAAGCGACACAGTGTCAGCAATGCAATAAAGGCGTATCTTCAATGCATTGAGGTACGGGTGATGGAGAACGTAGTTGGCCGTAGGTTCCGCCCTTAACGTCCAATGGAGCGAGCGCCAAGACTGTGTCAGGTAGGCTTGTATTAATGCTGGCAACACCAGACGTAGAAATATGAAGTAGATGTGACGGTCGTCTGTGGTCACGTAGGTTCTTACGTCACTGCCACCATTTGTAAGGTTGAGTTGAGAGGAAGGAAATGAAGTCTTCTTCGTCTGTGGTACTCTATGAAGATCAGGCGGCCTTTGTAGATTTATCACAAAAATATGTAAGTACATCTGTAGTACTCTGGGGTATAGTCTTATGACACATTACGACACACTCTAGTGAACAGTGTGACGATGCTGGCTAGTGTGTCCCCTCAGGTCACACTAGCAGGGGTTGTATGGGAGTCCGTCAACACCCATTCAACAACGTGTTCAAATAACAGATCAGCTCTTACGTGTTCAAACATCCTGATTAACAGTAGCCCGTAGGAACAGTGAGCCCGTGGCAACATGCATCTATGTAACTCACAGTAAGATGATAACAAATACCTAATGAAAAATTAATTGAAGTGTGCGTGAGTCTTACAATGATAAGACATCCATACACTTGCACTCACATTACCAAATAAGCCGCGATGAGAATATTGATATTATACGATTAAAACAAAATTGTAGTTAATGACATAATATATTCCCAACGACAAAATCAACCATAGCAATATAGCCAGCAAGTAAATATAGCGACCAAGATAATGTAGTTAGGATAGCATTATATTGACAGTAACAATACACCCACCATGCCAATATCGTCACCATGACAATGTAGCTGTATTTTCAATGTTACTCTTATGTGAATATGGCTTTATTGTCAGTGTAGCTATAGTGTCATGGGGAACATATTTTCATAGTGGCAGTATTGTCATTGTAAACAAACCGTCATTTTGGCTATCTTTTCATTTTAGTTACATTGCTATGATGTATATATCGTCACTTTAACTATATTAGCAAGGTGATCTTTATTTATAGGTGATATATTGTCATTATTCATCTCATGCATAATTTGTCATAAGCAATATATCATCATGATAATTATATTTTTATGATGACAATATTGTCACAGTGACTATATTGTCATTATGACTATAATGTCATAGTGGCTATATTGCCATGATAACTATATTGTCATGGTAATTTGCTATCATGATATCTATAATGTCATAGTGACTGTATTTTCATAGAAGCTTTTTTAATGGTGTTGATATTGCCCTTGAGGATATACCATTATAGAAGAGAAATTGTCATTTTGATTAAATTATCAGATGCCATGATATGCTATATTGTTATGGTTTCAGTACTGTGTTGGTAAATCTTTTATTACTGTGGCTACATTATAATGGAAACCAAAATGGTAAGGTGGCTATATTTTCATGGAAGGATAATTTTATTATGGCGATTATAATGCATTTCTGAGTATGTTGTCATGATAACTGTGTTGCAATAATATCTATATTGACATTCAATTTGTTAAATTGATGGCAATATTATCTTAGAGACGGTACTGTCATGTTATCTGTATTGTCACGTTGGTTGTATTGTCATCGTGACTATATAGTCATGTTGTCTATATTGTCATTAAGATTACATTGTTATGGTAACTATATTACCATGGAGGCTGTATTGTTAGGTCACCATATTGCCATGATGGCTATTTGTCATTTTTGTTATATAACAAGGAGGTGACTGTCTTTTCATGTTGGCAATATTGTCAGAATAGCTATATTGTCAAGTAGTGGGTATATATTTTTCTTTTCTGGCGGTATATTGTCATGATGGCAATAATAACATTTTGGCGATATTGGAAAGGTGATATCGTGTTTTAGCGGCTAAACTCTTGTTGTGAATAATTATCAATTCAAATATTTTATCATGGTAGATATATAGTCAAGGTTACTATATTTTCATGGTAGCTACATTGTCATGGTGAAGACATTGGCATGGTGGCTGTATTGTTATTTTCAATATAATGCCGTCCTGGCTACATTATCTTGGTCGCTATATCAACTTGATGGCTATATTGCTATGGTTAATTTTGTCGTTCGGGATATATTTTGCTATTTGCTACAATATTGTTGTCATTATATGATCATGATAATAATATTTTCATGGCGGCATGTTTGGTATTGTAAGTGTAATTGAATAGATATCATATAATCACATCCTTATATTGTCATGGTTTTTACACTGTGATATTGTTTATGTCAACCTGCTGATTGTATAATCATGATTGGTGTATGGTTATGGTAACTATATTGTAATACCGTTTTATTTCATTGTGATAATTTTGTCATGTTGACTACAATTACATGACAGCTATAAAGTTATGACTATATTATAATGATAAATCCTGTCTGAGTCAATGTTTTTTCACAGAGACTATATTGTCCTGGAGTCTATATGTTTCCTATGATCCGAAAACGACTATTTATCTACACTATCTATATTGTCAGTTGGTTATATTGCCTTTGTGAATATAAGTTGAATGTTTCTATATTTTTCCTTTGAATATATTGTCATATAAGTTATATGATCATGGTAGCTTTATTGTCATAGTGAATACATTGTCGTCGTGACTGTATTATCATAATGGCTAAATTGTCATAGCAAATATATTGACATGGGGGCTATATTTCCATGATATCTATAAAGTCTGAAAATTACTCTCAACGCGTTTCTAATGTGCTGGCGATTGATTTGTATCGTGACTTTATTGTCAAGATGGCTGTATTGTCATGGTGGCTATATTGTCGTTTGCTGTATTTTCAATTTTACGCTTTTGTGAAGATAGCTTTACTGTCAGTGTAGATATAGTGTCATGGAGAATATATATACATAGTGGCAATATTGTCATTATGAACATATTGTCATTTTGGCTATCTTCTTATTTTGGTTACATAACTATCATGTATGTAACGTCACCTTGGCTATATTAGCAATGTGATATTTTTTGTATGTGCTATATTGTCATTTTTTAATCATGCATATTTTGTCATAAGTGATACATTATCATGATAAATATAATATTCCGGTGACTATATATTGGCCTTGTGACTATATTGTTATTATGACTATAATCTCATGTTGAATATCTTGCCAAGATAACTACATTGTATTATCTACTCATAAATCTCTAAGTTCTAATAACACAGAATTCTTAGAGTAGATAGGGTAGAAACTGATGCAAGCCATTTCTAACATTCTTGCATAACCTGACCTCTCGCCTTCCCAAAACATAGCCATCCCAGCTTGGATATTGTACTGCTGTGGTCGTCAACTAATTTGAAAAGGAAGACATTGAATGGAGAAATTACTGAGGTAATCTCCAAAGATGATTACTGGTCTGAGAAACATATTCAGAGAGCAGATTAAACGACTTAAATCTATTCAGCTTTAGGGAAAAGAAGTTTAAGAGATCCTATACAGGTATATGAAGTTATTGTAATGGCATCCCTTTAAGCTTGATATTTTTACTTCCAGTAACTATTTTCAACAATTGAAACAATATTCAACATTGTGATTTAGGTGACTGACTTTAGGATGCATTTGCATCGGTCAAAAACTGTATTTAGCAAATACTTCAACTTTCAACTGACGCATTCTATATTTTTATTCATTTCATCTCAGTTTTATCACCTTTCTGTTACTGTTTAATATCAACAGTAGCCCGTCTACGTAGTTGGGGCTCTGAAGCAAAGGAAACTTTTTCTAGCCTAGGTTAGGGTAGCATCTAAACCAAACCTTAGAAATATGTTCATACAGTACCTTCTGAAAATATTTCTTAAGGTAAGGTCGTTGGGATTAGTTTAGGTGCTAACTAAACCTTGGCTAGAAAAAGTTTGCTTTAAAGCCACAACTACTTGAAAGGCCTACTTTAAGTGGTGATATTGAAATTCATTTGCTCCAGTGTGCCCCTCCGTCCGTTTGTTTTATGTCCATCTAAAGATACATACGTTCAATTTTTGATGTAGATTAATTTCCTTTCTTAGTTTCGTCTACGGAATTCTACATCTTCAGTTCAGCACACCATTGTGGTAATGAAGGGAAAGTCACCACATTCATAAGCCGAGTGCACGTAGCTTATCCCACCTCGTTAGAGAGAAAACTTACCTGTATTTGAATTAATGAACCGGAACAGAGAAGACAAAATTTTAATACACATTTATTATACAACTATATAATTTATATTATATACATTACCACATTTCCTGCACTTTCCATTACAAATTTGCTGAGGTCATAGCCTTGAAGTTACCATTACCTTACAACCTTAAGATGGTGGTCTACAACACCTCTAGATTGATGGAGAAAACGAAAAGTTTCGTTTTACTATTAAGACCACAGAAATACGGTAATTCCACTTCACTACCACTAACTACTAGTTATTATACTTGTTGATTTTCACGGCTAAGATTTTCATCCTCTGAGCGAAGCCATACAATAATCGTCCTTATCTACTCTAAGCATTGGATAGCCTCCTGATGATCAAGATTGCTGTTTTGGTTGTCCGTTTCCCTTGTTACTGCTGCGCCTCACTGCACACCTTACATGAGTGCCTTCCACAGTATTAGGGACAGCTGCTAGGCCTCACTGTAGCTACTTCTGGGACGGTTGCCAATCTCCCTCGTATTTCCTCATGACCACCGCGCCAAAGCGACTTCCGCCATCAGGCTGAAACGCACAAACATTTCTGACAAAATTGAGACAACCGCTTTCGCGTCAGTTTTGACACCAAGTGAATTTCTACGACAATTACGCTCAAGATGCTTGGTTTTTCGTTCATGGATTGAACAGAAGCAACCAACGATGGTTGCTACTGCCCAATCCATGAAGTCCCCCCCACCACGGAAAGGTAACCAAGCTTCGGGGGGGATGGGTGTTTACCCTGACGCCAACGGAGAAACTCAATACAATATTTTTATTATTACTTTCCTTAATCTTGAAAAATGAATCAATCAGAGGGAACTATAGCCCCAGTCATATGAAGACTGGTTAACCGAATCCTTGCGCATTGTGTAGAAAGTGATTTCTTTGAGGGTTGCTTTATGGAAGGCACGGTAGCGTCGGAAGAGTTTCATTTTTTCTTTGAAGACGAAGGAAATTATCCCCGTGAATTTATGTATTTTTGGGGGGGGCGGGATAATGTTCCCATTTTTTTTCTTTCTTTCTTTTTCAACGTCCCTACGTAGATATTATGTGTCATCCACTACTGGGAGAAAGCCAGACTTCCGCCAGATTAACGTAATCCTTGGCGAGGCGAAACTCAAGTTGTCTTGGTGTTGGTTCCTCAGTGATAACCCAAACACAAACACAAACACACCTCCAGTGTCCACTCTAGTGCCGTGTTCTCCTGCAGCACCAGCAGGAAGAAAGAACTCAGGTTCCTCACCAACTGAATCTTTTGGCACGGGGAGCGTGTGTCATCTCGACACGCCTTTTAACGCCCGTACGAGGTGCGGAGTGCAGTCGGTCTGTAACGTAGGACATGTCATGTGTTATTGGTCCCAGTCGGTCTAGAACGCTGGGCCTGACATGTGTTGGGGGACCAAGTCGGTCTTGAATGGTGGGCCTGACGTGTGTTGGGGGACCAAGTCGGTCTTGAATGGTGGGCCTGACAGGTCTTGAGACCTGCCATGTCTCCCTGAAGGTGGGCCTGACAAGTGGGGTGGGCTGCATTTCCTCATGGATGGTGGGTCTGGTAGGGAGTGTGGGCTGCAGTGCCACTTGAGTGGGCGAGGTCACTTGGTCAGCAGCATCAGTGGGACGGTGAGGTTTCACTTTAGCACAGCGACCGTTGACGGAGAGTGGTGTCACGTCGGCAAGAAGTGCCTTCTTGTAGGAGGCATAGCAGGAGTACTGGATGACGGCAATCCCGCGGTGGTTCTCGTAGGTCGTGTAGGACTGCATGTCGAAGTGAACGATGTCGCCGAACTGCTTGAAGTATTCCCAGACGTTCGTCCTTGAGATTTTGTATGGAACGTTGACGACCCTGATGGTATACCGCTGCAGGACGGTTCTGAGAACCCCTTGCAACTGCTCGTTGGTGGGCACGATGACATGTATGTCGTCATCATCGCAGCCCAACTCATCTATATGTGGGAGTCGGGTCTCGTGTGGTGGACGGTCCAGCAAATCACCCTCATCGTGGAAAGGCAGGTAGGCCTGGTCAAGGAGGGCGACCCAGAGCACCTGCTGCTGCTCGACCACCTCCACAACTGAGCTTTTTGCAAAAACTTCCATGTTGAAGATACTATGATTACGTTGTGCACTTTACGAAGTAACCTCGGTTATCCTTGTACGTCCACAAATATAGTGAGTCATTGATATGGAAAAATATAGTAAGGTACCCCCATGCCCTAATATCCCACATAGAAACAAAAGCATAGTCGACTTTGGCGATTTTAAATGTAGAGACCATCTAAAATATTGTAGGTGGGTTAATGGTTGTTACATGGTGACCAAGGGTACAGGTGGATGGGACAGACATGATATAGTTAAGATCGATAGATGGGACAGACAGGGTATAGTGAATATCCATAGATGAGACAGACTGGGTACAGTGAAGATTGATAGATGGGACAGACAGGGTATAGTGAATATCCATAGATGGGAGAGACAGGGTGTAGTGAAGATGCATACATGGTACTGACAGGGTACAGTGAAGATTCGTAGATGAGACAGACAGGGTATAGTGAAGATCCATAGATGGGACAGACAGGGTATAGTGAAGATGTGTAGATGGGACACACATTATAATGAATTGATTGATGGGACAGACAGGGTATAGTGAATATCCATAGATGGGACAGGCTGGGTATAGTGAAGATCCATAGATGGGACAGATGGTATAGTGAAGATGTGTAAATGGGACACACATTATAATGAATTGAATGATGGGACAGACAGGGTATAGTGAAGATCCATAGATGGGACAGAGGGTATAGTGAAGATCCATAGATGGGACAGAGGGTATAGTGAAGATGTGTAGACGGGACACACATTATGATGAATTAATTGATGGGACAGATCGGGTATAGTGAAGATTGATAGATGGGACAGGCTTGGTATAGTGAAGATCCATAGATGGGACAGAGGGTATAGTGAAGACGTGTAGACGGGACACACATTATGATGAATTGATTGATGGGACAGACAGGTTATAGTGAAAATCCATAGATGGGACAGGCTGGGTATAGTGAAGATCTATAGATGGGACAGAGGGTATAGTGAAGATGTGTAGATGGGACACACATAATAATGAATTGATTGATGGGACAGACAGGGTATAGTGAAGATCGATAGACGGGACAGACAGGGTATAGAGAAGTTCCATAGATTGGACAGGTTGGGTATAGTGAAAATCGATAGATAGGACAGACAGGTTATAGTGAAGATCGATAGATGGGACAGACAGGATATATTGAAGATCGATAGATGGGGACAGACAAGTTATAGTAAAGATCGATAGATGGGGACAGACCGTGTATATTGAAAATAAATAGATGGGACAGATTGGTTATAGTGATCGATAGATGGGACAGACTGGGTATATTGGCGATCGATAGATGGAAATGTTGGCACAAACAAACAATGGCCAGGTGGTCCTGAGTAGCAGTTTTCTGTTACTTGCAGGCCAGAACTTAATGATGGTGAGAGATAATGGTGCCTCCCTCTGTAGTGAGCATGATGGTGAGAGATAATGGTGTCTCCCTCTTTAGTGAATATGATGGTGAGAGATAATGGTGTCTCCCTCTGTAGTGAACATGACGGTGAGAGATAATGGTGTCTCCCTCGGTTGTGAACATGATGGTGAGAGAAAATGGCGTCTCCCTCTGTAGTGAACATGACGGTGAGAGATAATGGTGTCTCCCTCTGTAGTGAACATGACGGTGAGAGATAATGGTGTCTCTCTCTGTAGTGAACATGATGGTGAGAGATAATGGTGTCTCTCTCTGTAGTGAACATGACGGTGAGAGATAATGGTGTCTGTGATTCGGTACTTAGAACTCACATGAGATTAATCAGATATATGATTATGAGCAGAAAAAGATGTTATCTATGTGTGATATGCAAGAGGAGGAAAACTACTCCCACACATCACATTTTACACACATTTCCACAGGACAAAGAGACGTAAGGGGTTTTGCTGTGATGGAATTGGTAAGACATTCATAAATATAAACGTAGGATGGGATAAATCTAAGAGAAGTAGATAACAAACAACCACATTTTTCTACAAACTCAACAAAGGCGAATTTTTTAGATATCAAGAAGTACATACCATATTTCCCCAATACCTACAGTTTTGTAATTAAAGAAAAAAATATTCTTGAACTTACTTATTGACAAGTCACTTATGCTAGTTAACTTTGTTTTCAAGCTCATTATTGTTAGAGTATTTCCCATCATCTCTTATCTGCATAATTACTTCATCAGGATCATTAGGCTTACGTGGACCAATTACAGGTTATGTATGTAAATATGTTGCTTTAATGTTAAAGAATGAAATATGTCCTGGTTGATATGGCATGATTGTTGATGAAACCGTCCAGTTGATTTGGTCCCTAACATTGTGTTTAATGTTACCTGTATATGTTATTGTTCATAGTTGTCTCAAGTCGTGCGTACAATACTTTACCCTTGGGAAAAACATGAAAAACAAGTTTTTGATTATTTTCTTTTCTCTTTTTTCAAACTGAAAACTCGCTGTAAAGTTCTCGTCAACAAACAGACAGCTAGACAGCACAAAGGTAATTAGTACCACCAGCTGTTGACAACGTGCACAATTAAGCAGCCATTGCTCACGCGAGATTACTCCTGCTTTCCTGTTTTTCTTATATAGTCTTTGTATCACTACGTAAACACACACACACACACACACACACACACACACACACACACACACACACACACACCATTATATTTCCACTACAAGCTACATTACACTCTCCACTAGAGGCAATTCTGCCCAGTGTACACCCTCTACCGTAACCTGCCATCTTCACTATATTGATGTTTCATCTTCACTACACTAGTGCTTCAACTTCACTCTGTTGATCTATCATCTAGGATATCAAATCAATGAGGAAACAAGAGTCGACTATATTTTTGTGTGGCTTCACTATATTTTTGCAAGTGCTGGTCTATGAAAGTTTACTTCGTCAAGTAAATCACTCATCTCACCAGATCGCAGAAATGACTCACGTCCGCGCTGCCCATCGGTACCCTGGCAAGGAATCCTTCCTTGAATTTTTCGAGGCTCACATCCAGCAAACCGGGGCTGTTAAAGATTGTATAAGCCGAACTGAGCTATATTTGCGATACTGTGAATTCTGCGAAGGGTTCGGGTACGAGAAAGCTGCCGTCCTGAACGTCGGGAGAACACTGGGACGGTGGGGCATCAAGGCAGATCGCAGACTTGGAGGACGCAACGGCCGCCACCAGGAGTACGCCTACACCAGAATTGCCTGGTTGTCCAGCAGTGAGGGCCTGGCCCAGGGAGGAAAGCGGTGCCTTCCAGAATGCCAAAGGCCTTCCAGGAAGAGATCACGTCTGGATATCGAACCCGTGCACGAGAGAGTAGTGGTGAAGATCCAGACTCGGCATCAAGATGATGATGACCTGTGCGAAGGCGGACCCAGCAAGGAAACTGGTGTAGTTGACACAGGAGCAGCCGCCATCCCCATCAATGTTTCTTTGGCTCCCACCAAACAACGGGGCAAAGTGATGCCTACCACTGAATTGGTGACCTTGATCCCCTACTTCTATGGGGATGAATCAGGCCTGGTGGATCCCGACGTACTCGTACTGGTCGTCGATGAAGACCCTGATGTGTCCGTCGCTGCAACTGGAGGATTAGCAGCACCTGCAGCAGCAGCCGACCCTAAAGCTGAAGCGGCCGTGTTGAAGATTAAAGTCCACACCACCAACATTCATCCCTGAAATTCCTTGAACCTTAAGTTCCCGTCGTTGAGATTGGAGAAGCTGCTCCTCCTCCAGCAGTCGACATTGTTATACCCGGTCTTCAGAAGACACTTCCTATGGCAAAAGTTTTCATTCAGTTGCAAATTATTGACAAACTATTGTACGAATGAAGCGGTTACCATAAAGGATCAAATCGTTAGGAAAAGTTCCTAACATTTATGAGTCCCATCCATAGGGATGAAAAAAAATAAGAAAAATACATCCATTCTGTTGGGGGCCATAAACATGGCCCAAATGGACCCTAAGTCGAACTGCTGACCTCCTAGTGGTAGGGTCCGGGCAACTTTGAGGGAACATTAACCCTCAAAGGCTAACAGCAGTCGCACAAAAGCAATAAAAATTAATCATTTTTAGTCATTTACAATAATCACAAACGATGGTTATAGCCTCGCCCACTTATCATCTCATTCGCTGTGAACGAAATCATAGGCAACTCTGATTCCACCTACATCTATCAAGTTTACCTATTTATTCAACCATCTATCTATCTGTCTATCGTCCTTGTTTGAAGATTTTCTGTATCATGTAAATCTCAGCCATTGAAATGTCCTGAGATCAATGTTGTAGTGAACAAATGAATTCTAGTTTGGACTGAAATAGCCCCGTTTTTGCACCTTCCTTCACCATTTGTCCACCATTTATTCCCCGTAAGGATTTACGAACTAACTTCAGAGTTGTATTACAAATATATGAAACATGTCACCAACTCACTGTTTTGTGAATATTTCTTGCTATATTACATCTGTCAGTTTCTAAGTGCAATCATCGGATGAATATCTTTATATATATTTTGCTGCTGTTTCAGTTCCTTCATGACAATAATAAACCAGATCTTGTTTTCATCATGTAACATGCAGTTCAATAAGAAAGTCTATAGATGAGAAAAATCCAGTTGCATATATTTAATTAATTAGATTACACGCAGAATTTTAGGCCCTCTTGACCAACACCATTTCAGACGTAATGGTTGCTCGAACATCGGCCGTTGAGATAAAGAAAAACAAAAAAATGTTTAGTAAAGCTATATCAGTACAAATCCAATGTATCGTATGTACTAATATGAAAGATAATATATAGTCTGTATTGATATCAAAGACAATATAGGCAGCAAGTATGAATTTTTCCTGGGGATTGGGGAGAAAGAATACTTCCCACACACTCTTCACGTGTCGCAGAAGGCGACTAAAGGAGACGGGAGAGAGGGGCTGGAAACCCTCCCCTCCTTGTATATTAACTTTTTAAAATGGGAAACAGAAGAAGGAGTCACGCGGGAAGTGCTCATCCCCCTCGAAGGCTCAGGCTGAGGTGTTTAAATGTGCGTTGATGTAACTAAGATGAGAAAAAAGGAGAGATAGATTGTATGTTTGAGGAAAGGAACCTGGATGTTTTGGCTCTGAGTGAAACGAAGCTCAAGGGTAAAGGGGAAGAGTGGTTTGGGAATGTCTTGGGAGTAAAGTCAGTGGGTAGTAAGAGGACAAGAGCAAGGGAAGGAGTAGCACTACTCCTGAAACAGGAGTTGTGGGAGTCTGAGATAGAGTGTAAGAAAGTAAAGTCTAGATTGATATGGGTAAAACTGAAAGTGGATGGAGAGAGATGGGTGATTATTGGTGCATATGCACCTGGGCAACACCACCACCACAACCACCAACACCACCACCACCACCATCACCACCACCACCACCATCACCACCACCACCACCACCATCACCACCACCACCATCACCAACGCCACCACCACCACCATCACCAACACCACCACCATCACCACCACCACCACCATCACCACCACCACCACCACCATCACCAACCACCACCACCACCATCACCAACACCACCACCATCACCACCACCACCACCACCACCATCACCAACGCCACCACCACCACCACCTACACCCCCAACCACCACCACAAAAAAAAAGTCAAAACATTTGTGAACTTCGCAGCCAGGTGCGTGCAGAAGTCTTCTTAACTGGCTCTCCCCTTTCTTCAAGAACCTCATTAGTTCCTTGTTACTTATGTAAACATTCTGTTTAACATTATATCATAAGAAAACAGAAAGTAGAACCAAGAAAGGTATCCTAAATATATCTTTCTCTTACGCCTCCGAGACTATTTTCATCGTATTATCAAATCTCTTGCAGATATGATGTCCACAGTGCTTAGTATAACAATAACAACAGATACTAATGGCAGAACATGATGGTAAAAGACAAGTGAAAATGATCATAAATGTGAGAGATTCGCTTGGTGCGGGGAACGTAGTGACCCCGTCCAATATATGGTAGTAATGGTCACGCCCGTTCATGCTTCAGATCAAAGACATTGGTCACCTTAAGTGTGGGAGCCAACCTGACTACACGGCTCCCTTTTCTAATGCCCGCAGGAGCAGACCTATGGGGAAAATATGCATTATATCAAGAGTGAATGAGAAGACAAGAACTACTTCTCACAACTGACGACCTATGAATTTATGGACATTTTGTTGTTATTGTGGGTTGCTGGCGAAGTACACAAACTTTTCTTGTGTTTAAAGTGGGTTTGAGAGCCTCTAGTGATACACACATTCTATTGTACTACTGAAGTATGGGTTGGTACGTCTGTAGTCTTCCTGCTTATCAAATTTAGGTAAATATCTCCTTTTGTCACGTAAAACTGCAGGCTCCCAAACCCCTACACTTTCCATGTTAGTGAAACGTACACTGGAAAGCCCACAGACATTTGTATTACTGCGAAAGGCAGGCAGGCAACTTAAAAAGCTGGCAGACAAGTGACACAGCAGGCAAGCAGGCAAGCAGGCAAAAAGGAAGGTAGACAAAAGGGCAGGCAGGCAGGCACGCAGAAAAAAGGCAGGAAGGCAAGCAATCAGGTAGGCAAACGCAGGCAAGCAGTCAATGAAAAAACAGGGAGGCAGGCAATCAAGCAAAAAGGCAGGTAAACATGAAAAAAATTGACAAAAACGCAGGCAAGCAAACAGGCAAGGAAATAAAAAACAAGCAAGCAGACAATGGCGTCTTAGCAACATCTCTTTTTTGTATATCACTTGACTGTTCTACGTCATCTATCTCGTTCTTGTATCTCCCCTGGCGACGTGATCATTGCACGAAAATGCACTGGGAATTTCTATTTATATATGTATATTCGAAAGGATCACAATTTTGCGCATGATCAAGTAGATTCCTAAGAATTCACGGAAAAATGGACTCCTAGGAATTATATATATGTACATATATATATACATTGGAAAGGATCACAATTTTGCACGTGATCAAGTATATTATTAGGAGTCCACGGGAATAATGAAACACGATAAGTTCCCGAGTGCACTTTCGTGTAATAATCACATAATCATGGGAGACACAAGAAAGAAATATAACAGTCATTTGATATACAATGAAGAGACATAGCTAGGACGCCATTTGGTAAACATGCGATCGCCTAAGACAAACTTATCGTGTTTCATATATATATATATATATATATATATATATATATATATATATATATATATATATATATATATATATATATATATATATATATATATATACATATATGATACTATATAATATAATCAAATTTAATGGGACCCAAACTGCAAAAACTCTAATTATATCTATAACAAAACAATGCAATGTATCACGAATAATTCAATTAAATCTTAAGTAATTACATGTTACTAAATCAAAATGACGGACAGTTTATGGCAGTAATGGGTATTCTTAGTTTACGCCATACAAAAGTTAAGAAATTTACTGGCAGCCGATACATCTAATATCAGAGGCACTCTGGTATATAAGAAATAGCTCCTAAATGAATATTCTGAGATCTGAATTCTGAAAATATTTCCTAACTTTTTTGGGATGTAAAGTGTAAGATTATCATGATTATAAGTGAACATATACGTACTTAAGTATTTTTGCCAGTATTTCACACACAAAATACCACCCCACAGTTCACTTCACATAGGAACACCAACTTGGTCACAAAGGACCATGGGAAACACATGCAAACCCACATTATCATATATCTATCACTTAGGTAATATTACTGTGACCGACGACGCTTCCTGCTAACTGACCATATTGAAGCCAGGATGACCAGGCCTGAGCCTGAGGCCAGCTGAACCCCCACACTAACCCTCCATCACACATTGCCATAATAGATCACCAAGTCTTGGTTTACTAACCCTCCATCACACATTGCCATAATAGATCACCAAGTCTTGGTTTACTAACCCTCCATCACACATTGCCATAATAGATCACCATGTCTTGGTTTACTAACCCTCCATCACACATTGCCATAATAGATCACCAAGTCTTGGTTGATGTAGTTTTAATCTAATATGAATATCATTGCCTTACACTTTTAATAGAATAATGAATATAAACTCAGACATAAAGTGTTTTCTTACATTTTTTTAAATTGTTTACCTTTAAATAATATCAATTTTCTATAAAGAATAATTCATGACACGGTTGACGGCACCGCTAGTTGGAGACACGGGATTATTTTCCAGAACGGATCTACTTACTCGTTATCGAACATTATAATTATCTAAAGGCAAAACACGAAGGCAGTTATATTCATATTTGGTGAAAACTATATTAACAAAGAATTAGATGATTTATTATGGTAATATGTGTCGGGTTGAGGCAGGTCTGGCGTCGTCTGGCAACTTGTGATGATGATAATAAATTCCACTAAATATTTTCTCTACGTAATATTTTCTTTAATGTGTAAAACTTCGATGAAAAGTCTGCAAGATTCGATGCCAGATTGTTTATATTGTTGAAGATATTACTGATTTCTACATGTAAAATATTTATGTTATCTGCAAAATAGAAATCTTTATGTTAGATATGTTAGTACTATCGGTTTCACTTTAGATACATTTCTGTATCCTGTGTTCCAGAAAAGTTATGGAACTTTTTCATTATCGTATGAAATGATTAACATAGATACGATATCCCTTGTATTTCAATAGAAATCTACTAAATAAATACACTTTTGCCATGTGTATTCTGCGGTAATCACAGTCCGTACTGTTGAATGTGCCCAGAGAGCTTGTGCAGAAGTTGGATCCCTTCATTCACGTTATCAAGAACGTAGCACAACAGGGACTTCTTTACCATATCAACCGTGTTATTCTCTAAGGAATCTTTTACCTGTTTCACAGTGGCTGCCTTCCCTGTATATTGAGGTCCTACACCCACTCCAGGATCTCATAGTCACTCAGGATCTTGCCAGGCTGGTGGGACTCTCCAGCTCCCTCGTCAGGAGTTGAGGCCTGGTTGGGCACCTACCTCTTGAGGCAGAGGAGGCCCTGCCACCAGAGGTAGCCACCTGCTGCAGTTGGCGCTGTATAGCTGTGACGGTAGCTATGATGCTGACCATCTGGCGCTTCCACATCTTAATCTGTCTACCAAGGCAGTCAATACGACGTGTGAACCCACCCATCCCTGCCAGACTCCACTCTGCTGTGCCTTTGGAAGTGGGTGCTGGGTCAGGGTCCTCTTCTTCCTTGTGAAGAGGTGTCAGGAGGGAGGGCCACAGGTCTGGTATGATCATCAGAGCGCCACACGTGCCAGCCAGCCAGCCAACACTCCTGCCATCTCTGCCCTGCTGACACATTATCTTGCCTCATGTGGCCTCTCATGTGTGTGTATGTGACTGTATACACAACTTCTCTCCCTCTCTTACCTGGATTTATCACATTGCATGAATATCCCACTGAATTCCACCTTATCTTTATGTTTCCTGGCTTACCTGTGTGTGTGTGTGTGTGTGTGTGTGTGTGTGTGTGTGTGTGTGTGTGTGTGTGTGTGTGTGTGTGTGTGTGTGTGCATACATTTCAAGAGTGAGAGAGGTCCTTCACTTCCTCCAAAATTCGTAAATACTTTCCCTTCTCTTTTATTTTTCCCTTTCATTATTCTCTATGTATTTCAACTAAGGCCCGGCCTTGATGTGGGCTTTGTGTCCGTGACCGGAACCTTCCACATGAAAACAAGAACATTCAAAAGGTTAAGAAATGAGGCAACACCAGAACTCTCTTCTCGTACGACACACATAGTAATCATAAAGGTAGTACACACACACACACACACACACACACACACACACACACACACCTGCGCCAGGCTGGAGGCGGGGCATCGTGACGTCATAGGGAGTTCCCTCCACCCGCCAGATCCAAACAGTTGTTGTGTCTGGTGAGGGAGGTTCAACACTTCCCTCATATATATTGATCTTTACATTATAATCGACAATTTTATAACTAGTTCCAGTAAGCCGACGGTGAAACGACGGCAGAGGTAGAGCGACCGACACGACCACTTGTCGTCCCTCAGCGTCACATGAGAAGCGACTCTACAACTTGTGGTGTCTGATGGTGAAGGTTGTATGTTGTACGTGGCCGTTATGCCCCCAGCCCACACAACCCATGGTGGGGTAGAGAGACGACATCCCCGATACCAATGGGAAGGTGTGGGATAGACGAGGGATGGGGATAGCTGCCGACACGACTCTTCTCCTTCCTTACGGGCGAAAGGTCGCCATCTTTGATAGACCTGCTCTCATTGGCCCCGCTTATCTGATCTTTTATTTCCCCGTTATCTTTCTCATGGTAGCTGAGACGGCACGGGAAACTGAAAGCCCTAATCATATGACTGGCTGTACCATAACCTCTCTATGTTATCATGTAAACGTCAAGCTACGCCAGGCATCCATTTATCGACCAGCCACGAGGGTGGGACGGGCCCATGTGTGGTCCATAGTCAGCAACGCTACTAACCACCACAGCGCGAAAGCTTTCATTCATCTTCAAGTTTATTGTTACATTATGCCGTGCTCTCTTCCCATACATATATATCAAACAAATATTCTCAAAGGTCATCAACTGAAACTTTTGTGAAAAGTGAGGAAACATCAAAGCTAACTAGTTTGAAATCAAAATTAACATTGATATTGTTAAGCTTTTTGACTAAATCTACATTTTTCATGATATTAGAATTTGATATCTTACTCACTAAAGGGCTCAATAAAAAAACTAACCATTTTGACAGTTTATATGTGATGGAGCCTACTGAACTCACTATAGGTCTTGCTGGAAAATTTTGTTTATGTGTTTTCATAAGTCCATACATACATGGCAATTAGGGGGACAAAGATGACCAACTTTAGATAAGAGAACTATTACCTTTCAACAACAACTTCATTTCTTTATTGAAATGGGAATTAACTGCTTTTAGGGGATTCTTACTGAGTTTAGAATACGTTGTGTCATCATTTATAAGATCATGATCTTTAGATAAATATTTACTTTTGTCTAAAATCACAACAGTGTTAGCCTTATCCGCTTCAGTAATATGTATATTTTTGTCTTTTTTTAGGTGTTAATAGCTCTTATAAATCTTTCAGGGCAATTAGGTTCCAATGGATTTGACAAACTGGCATACACTAAACCCTTACAGATAATAATTTCATCATTAGTTAAATTACTATATTTCTCTAAATTGCAAAAAGACTTTGAGACATCAACACAGCTGGCTTCCCTGTTAGAGCACACAAAACTTAATCCATAGCCTAAGGCACACAAGGAATCTTTATCTAGTTGTTTATTAGACAGGTTTATCACAAAAGATGGGTTTGTGTTCTTAGTCCAGTCGCTGTTTTTGATAAGATGGTCCTACTTACAGTCTAGTTTCGTTTGTAGCATACTGCATTCATTCCTTGATCGATTATAGCAATAGTCCAAAATCCGGTTCCTCCAATATGTCGGTATTGCCATTATGCTTTGTCGCTGTCTCCCGCGTTGGTGAGGCAGCGCAAGGAAACGGTCGAAAGAAAAGCCCAACCCATCCACTTACACATGTATATACATAACCGCCCACATGCGCACATATACATACCTATACATTTCAACGTATGCATACATATACATACACAGACATATACAAATATACACATGTACATACATTCCTTACCCTTCATCCATTCCCGTCTCCACCCAGCCACACATGAAATGGCACCCCCCCCCCCAACCCCACGCCACCCACCCTTCCCCGGCGCGCACGAGGTAGCGCTAGGAAAAGACTACAAAGACTACAAAGGCCACATTCGTTCACACTCAGTCTCTAGCTGTCATGTGTAATGCACCGAACCCACAGCTCCCTTACCACATCCAGGTCCCACAGAACATTCCATGGTTTACCCGAGACGCTTCAATGCGCTGGTTCATTCCATTGACCCCGGTATACTATATTGTTCCAATTCACTTTATTCCTTGCACGCCTTTCACCCTCCTGTATGTTCAGGCCCTGATCGCTTAAAAATTTTTTTCACTCCATCCTTCCACCTCCAGTTTGGTCTCCCACTTCTCCTCGTTCCTTCCACCTCTGACACATATATCCTCTTTGTTAATCTTTCCTCACTCATTCTCTCCATGTGATCAAACCATTTCAAAACACCCTCTTCTGCTCTCTCAACCACACTCTTTTTATTACCACACATCTCTTACCCTTTCACTATCTAATAGATCAAACCACATCACGCCACATATTGTCCTCAAACATTTCATTTCTAACACATCCACCCACTTCCGCACAACCCTATTCATAGCCAACGCCTCGCAACCATATAACATTGTAGGAGCAACTATTCTTTCAAACATGTAAGGTTGAGTTGATAGGAAGGAAATCAGGTCTTCTTCGTCTGTGGTACTATATGAAGATCAGGCGGCCTTTGTAGATTTATCACAAAATTATGTACGTACATGTGTAGTACTCTGGGCTATAGTCTTATGACACCTACGACACACTCTAGTGAACAGTGTGACGATGCTGGCCAGTGTGTCCCCTCAGGTCACACTGGCAGGGGTTGTATGGGAGTCCGTCAACACCCATTCAACAACGTGTTCAAATAACAGATCAGCTCTTACGTGTTCAAACATCCTGATTAACAGTAGCCCGTGGGAACAGTGAGCCCGTGGCAACATGCATCTAACTCTATGTAACTCACAGCAAAATGATAATAACAAATACCTAATGAAAAATTGATGGTAGTGTGCGTCTTACATATATATATATATATATATATATATATATATATATATATATATATATATATATATATATATATATATATATATATATATATATATATATATATATATTTTATTTTTTTTTTTTATACTTTGTCGCTGTCTCCCTGCGTTTGCGAGGTAGCGCAAGGAAACAGACGAAAGAAATGGCCCAACCCCCCCCCCCATACACATGTATATACATACGTCCACACACGCAAATATACATACCTACACAGCTTTCCATGGTTTACCCCAGACGCTTCACATGCCTTGATTCAATCCACTGACAGCACGTCAGCCCCGGTATACCACATCGCTCCAATTCACTCTATTCCTTGCCCTCCTTTCACCCTCCTGCATGTTCAGGCCCCGATCACACAAAATCTTTTTCACTCCATCTTTCCACCTCCAATTTGGTCTCCCTCTTCTCCTTGTTCCCTCCACCTCCGACACATATATCCTCTTGGTCAATCTTTCCTCACTCATCCTCTCCATGTGCCCAAACCACTTCAAAACACCCTCTTCTGCTCTCTCAACCACGCTCTTTTTATTTCCACACATCTCTCTTACCCTTACGTTACTCACTCGATCAATCCACCTCACACCACACATTGTCCTCATACATCTCATTTCCAGCACATCCATCCTCCTGCGCATAACTCTATCCATAGCCCACGCCTCGCAACCATACAACATTGTTGGAACCACTATTCCTTCAAACATACCCATTTTTGCTTTCCGAGATAATGTTCTCGACTTCCACACATTCTTCAAGGCCCCCAGAATTTTCGCCCCCTCCCCCACCCTATGATCCACTTCCGCTTCCATGGTTCCATCCGCTGCCAGATCCACTCCCAGATATCTAAAACACTTCACTTCCTCCAGTTTTTCTCCATTCAAACTCACCTCCCAATTGACTAGACCCTCAACCCTACTGTACCTAATAACCTTGCTCTTATTCACATTTACTCTTAACTTTCTTCTTCCACACACTTTACCAAACTCAGTCACCAGCTTCTGCAGTTTCTCACATGAATCAGCCACCAGCGCTGTGTCATCAGCGAACAACAACTGACTCACTTCCCAAGCTCTCTCATCCCCAACAGACTTCATACTTGCCCCTCTTTCCAAAACTCTTGCATATATATATATATATATATATATATATATATATATATATATATATATATATATGGTCGTTTTCTGTGATGAGAAAACGTTCTCTACTGACGCCCCGTACAGCAGCAGGTCAGGTTGGGCCACAATGCTCTACCCTGAGCCGGAGCCATTTGACCTCGTCGTGCACGACAACTGCCCCATCCACAGCTGTCGGTCGGTCGGGCTGTTAGGGTGTGGTTTGAGCCTCACTGGGGAATGTTGCCCACATCCCCTCCCTGACGTGAACCCCACTGAACATATGTCCTGAATCCAGACTTGCTCATGTCATCACTGATGATGACGTCAACACATCACACTTGCTGACGTCACCATCATCATCATGTCATCACTGATGACGTCAACACCTGCATATCCCACCACATGACACTTGGTGACGTCATCATCATCATGATGTCATCAGTGATGACGTCAACACCACATGACACTTAGTGACGTCATGATGTGGTGGTAGTCTTGTGTTGATCAGGTCAGGTTTGGTGGTTGATTCTAAATATGGCCTCCTCCGTTGTTCTCTCTCATCTCTGGTGATCGAGATATGATGATATAATTGCTGTGTCACATACAACATACAACCATCCTCTACCATCATTATTGTTGCATCAAGAGAAATGGCTTCCTACAAGTAGCATTTGTTTATTTAGGATATAATGATGATGACATCCACACAATCAGATAATGGTGGTGACGAGCACAACCTAGAAAGTTATATATCATTATGGTTCATGTCCTCACACATCTCACGTTTGTGCTCACCTGACCCACGTCCTCACACATCTCACGTTTGTGCTCACCTGACCCACGTCCTCACACATCTCACGTTTGTGCTCACCTGACCCACGTCCTCACACATCTCACGTTTGTGCTCACCTGACCCACGTCCTCACACATCTCACGTTTCAAACATGTCTTGTGCTCACCTGACCCACGTCCTCACACATCTCACGTTTCAAACATGTCTTGTGCTCACCTGACCCATGTCCTCACACATCTCACGTTTCAAACATGTCTTGTGCTCACCTGACCCACGTCCTCACACATCTCACGTTTCAAACATGTCTTGTGCTCACCTGACCCACGTCCTCACACATCTCACGTTTCAAACATGTCTTGTGCTCACCTGACCCATGTCCTCACACATCTCACGTTTCAAACATGTCTTGTGCTCACCTGACCCACGTCCTCACACATCTCACGTTTCAAACATGTCTTGTGCTCACCTGACCCACGTCCTCACACATCTCACGTTTCAAACATGTCTTGTGCTCACCTGACCCATGTCCTCACACATCTCACGTTTCAAACATGTCTTGTGCTCACCTGACCCACGTCCTCACACATCTCACGTTTCAAACATGTCTTGTGCTCACCTGACCCACGTCCTCACACATCTCACGTTTCAAACATGTCTTGTGCTCACCTGACCCACGTCCTCACACATCTCACGTTTCAAACATGTCTTGTGCTCACCTGACCCACGTCCTCACACATCTCACGTTTCAAACATGTCTTGTGCTCACCTGACCCACCACAATCACCTGCAATGATCCAGCAGTGATCCACCATCCTATGGGTATCCCAGTGTCCCAGGTATGGGTATCCCAGTGTCCCAGGTATGGGTATCCCAGTGACCCAGGTATGGGTATCCCAGTGTCCCAGGTATGGGTATCCCAGTGTCCCAGGTATGGGTATCCCAGTGTCCCAGGTATGGGTATCCCAGTGTCCCAGGTATGGGTATCCCAGTGCCCCAGGTATGGGTATCCCAGTGTCCCAGGTATGGGTATCCCAGTGTCCCAGGTATGGGTATCCCAGTGTCCCAGGTATGGGTATCCCAGTGTCCCAGGTATGGGTATCCCAGTGTCCCAGGTATGGGTATCCCAGTGTCCCAGGGTATGGGTATCCCAGTGTCCCAGGTATGGGTATCCCAGTGTCCCAGGTATGGGTATCCCAGTGTCCCAGGTATGGGTATCCCAGTGTCCCAGGTATGGGTATCCCAGTGCCCCAGGTATGGGTATCCCAGTGTCCCAGGTATGGGTATCCCAGTGTCCCAGGTATGGTATCCCAGTGTCCCAGGTATGGGTATCCCAGTGTCCCAGGTATCTTTCTTCCATGATTCTTAAATCTTGGTGGAATGGTTGAGCCAGTTCCTCATTTAGGTTGTCTGGCCAAGTGGGTGTGGAGGTAATGCACTTTGATGTTCATTTTACAGCCAAGTTGAGGGAAAGAAGTTGGCAGGTTCTCCACTAGTTCAGGGTAGTTATCTGCTTTATGGTGACCAAGACAATTCCTTACAACCACAGTGAACGAAGACCATGCCTCTGCCTTAACATTGGTCATTGAATCTTGGAAATGTGGGTCTTTCATGAGTTCCATGATTTGTGACCCGTCGACAATACCTGCCTTCACCTTCTCCATGATCAGCGCTGGACATTTTCTGCCTGTGTAGTCAAAGTAGAGTGTCGTTCATTGTTCCAAACCTTCACAAAGTGTTTCATTAAACCTAGTTTGATGTGCAGTGGTAGTACAATGATCTTATCTCTGTCAACCAAGGGTTCTGCCATTACATTCTTGTCTCCAACCAACATGTTTTCTCTCAGACACCATTGTTTTCTCAGCCAGTGCTCATCCTCAGCTCTACTATCCCAGAGACAGATAAAGCTGGGCTACTTGTTGTACCCACTCTGCTGACCCAGGAGAAAAGTCACCATCTTAAGATCCACACACATTAACCATTGGTGATGGTGGTATGATATCTTGTGTAAGACCAGGACGATTGTGTCCTGCTGTTCACTCATCATACTTAAACCACCAATTGGGAGTGATCCATATTTGTTGTCATTGTGTAGAAGCACAACATGTTAAGCTCCACTCAGAACTAACTATGCTCGTGAGTGGTCCATTTATTGATAATTGCATTATCTGAAAACCTGTATCTGCTAGAAGGAAATGAAGGTAATAATGTTAGTCAGTGGCGTAAATATACCTTGATTCATATCTAAAATCTGAGACACCAAAATGTTTCTAGATATTTCCTCCCCAATATATATATATATATATATATATATATATATATATATATATATATATATATATATATATATATATATATATATATATATATATATATATATATATATATATATATATATATATATATATATATATACATATATATATAGGAAAGTGTTTGGTTCTCAGTGAATGTGGGTTTGCGGCAGGGGTGTGTGATGTCTCCATGGTTGTTTAATTTGTTTATGGATGGGGTTGTTAGGGAGGTGAATGCAAGAGTTTTGGAAAGAGGGGCAAGTATGCAATCTGTTCTGGATGAGAGAGCTTGGGAAGTGAGTCAGTTGTTGTTCGCTGATGATAGAGCGCTGGTGGCTGATTTCATGTAAGAAACTGCAGAAGCTGGTGACTGAGTTTGGTAAAGTGTGTGAAAGAAGAAACTTAAGAGTAAATGTGAATAAGAGCAAGGTTATTAGGTACAGTAGGGTTGAGGGTCAAGTCAATTGGGAGGTAACTTTGAATGGAGAAAAACTGGAGGAAGTGAAGTGTTTTAGATATCTGGGAGTGGATCTGGCAGCGGATGGAACCATGGAAGAGGAAGTGAATTCATAGGGTGGGGGAGGGGGCGAAAATTCTGGGAGCCTTGAAGAATGTGTGGAAGTCGAGAATATTATCTCGAAAAGCAAAAATGGGTATGTTTGAAGGAATAGTGGTTCCAACAATGTCGTATGGTTGCGAGGCGTGGGGTATGGATAGAGTTGTGCGCAGGAGGGTGGATGTGCTGGAAATGAGATGTTTGAGGACAATATGTGGTGTGAGGTGGTTTGATCGAGTAAGTTATGTAAGGGTAAGAGAGATGTGTGGAAATAAAAAGAGTGTGGTTGAGAGTGCAGAAGAGGGTGTTTTGAAATGGTTTGATCACATGGAGAGAATGAGTGAGGAAAAATTGACCAAGAGGATATATGTGTCAGAGGTGGAGGGAACGACTAGAAGTGGGAGACCAAATTGGAGGTAGAAAGATGGAGTGAAAAAGATTTTGAGTGATCGGGGACTGAACATGCAGGAGGGTGAAAGGCGTGCAGGGAATAGAGTGAATTGGAACGATGTGGTATGCCGGGGTCGACTTGCTGTCAATGGATTGAAACAGGGCATGTGAAGCGTCTGGGGTAAACCATGGAAAGTTGTGTGGGGCCTGGATATGGAAAGGGAGCTGTGGTTTCGGTGCATTATTACATGACAGCTAGAGACTGAGTGTGAACGAATGGGGCCTTTGGTGTCTTTTCCTAGCGCTACCTCGCACACATGAGGGGGGAGGGTGTTGTTATTCCATGTGTGGCGGGGTGGCGATGGGAATGAATAAAGGCAGACAGTATGAATTATGTACATGGGTATATATGTATATGTCTGTGTGTGTATATATATGTATACATTGAGATGTATAAGTATGTATATGTGCTGTGTGTTGACGTATATGTATACACATGAGTATATGGGTGGGTTGGGCCATTCTTTCGTCTTTTTCCTTGCGCTACCTCGCTAACGCTGGAGACAGCGACAAAGCAAAATAGATAAATAGAGTATATATATATATATATATATATATATATATATATATATATATATATATATATATATATATATATATATGTCAACAAAACCCTACGATCCACTTTACAAGACAAACAAGAAACTCAGAAGTTTGGCTACATTGAATTTCATAATTTCGAATATTTTGATAGAGAGAGAGAGAGAGAGAGAGAGAGAGAGAGAGAGAGAGAGAGAGAGAGAGAGAGAGAGAGAGAGAGAGAGAGAGAGAGAGAGAGAGAGAGAGAGGAAAAAGGAAGGTAATAAATTCACAGCACACAGGAAAGCTGCTCAATCGTGATTATCTCACATGTTTTCACTAACATCGAGAGTTAAGCAGTACAAATGCCATTTGAAAATGCTTGGGACACGTCAGTCTTTTATAAGGTTAAAACTACTAATGATATTAGAATAACATGCAAATTTATGATGGACGACTGAAAATGGGCCTTGATGGCTAGGCTAAGATCATTTATCGTTGTCCATAATGGTTAGGCTAATTTAGCGTTGTCCATGATGGTTAGGCTAAGATCACTTATCGTTGTCCATAATGGTTAGGCTAAATCATTTATCGCTGTCCATGATAGCTAGTCTAAGATGCTTTATCGTTGTCCATGATACAGTTTGGGTCCAGCCCGAGCTGTAGGGGATAGAAGACCTCCAAGATAACACTAGCCAGACTCTAAGAACATTTAAGATCATAAGAACATTATCCAGTTGTCTTTAACTTATCAAGAAATACGTTTGTATGCAACTCTTAGCTGATAAGAGATGTTTGATCTCTTATCACCCAGAACTCACCACGAGGAGGTGGTTGCATGTCGAGTTCCATAATTTTTTCCCATTTTAAATAAATATTTTAATTTCCTCTAAAATAAAAGTCTATTCCGTTTTAAGCTATGTAAAAATAATAATTTCCTCTAAAACAAAGTTCTTTGCCATTATATTAAAAGTAAAATTTCCTCTAAAACAAAGTTCTTATTGTGAGGTAGATAGTTGAGGAAGGGCACCTCATTTCCTGCCCTTCCTCTGGTTCCGTTGGCCCCCTCCTCTGGTACGCCTCCGGCGGACTGACCTCATCACCTTCTTCAGCTCACCAATAATAAGTGGCAGAGCTGGTCTCTCTGAGGGGTCGCTGTGGGTCGCTGTTTGGTAAAGATCCTGGAGGCTTTCCCGCACACCCTGGTTCCTGACCAGGATGGACACGTGCCTCATTAGATGCCCAAAAGAGAAGACATCACTGGCTGGGGAGACCGGCTTGCGCTCCCTGACCTCAGGGGCCAACCACAGGTCAGGAACAGCGGAGCAGAGATGTTCACTCTTGTTGTCTTACCTCTGTTGTACATTCAGCAATTTGAGTGGTGGCAATCCAGTTTCAAGTATCATATGGATCTTGACTTCATCAACTCTGGTGCTTTTCTGAGCACTGTATTCCAACCCTTAACTAGCTTATGTGTGGTCTAAGCTGGCTTATGCCTCCTGCTTTGATTACTTATCTGATCTTAAGTCTTATTTAAAATGCCATGAATCATTTTCAATATGTCTTCATAGATTTGTGTTTATTCTCCATAGATTTGAAACATTTTAACAGCCTAGCTTGTATACTATACTTTGAGCGCTGCACATAAACCATTTCTAAATTTAACAAAGAATCCACCTCACTTGTGACATCTAACCCCTTAATCAAAGCATTCAACTATGGTTTAGGATCAGATTTATCTGAACGTCATTTAACCCCAACAAATCTGTCATCTAATTGAAGATCTTCATGATCTAAATATGTGGGAACATCAAATATGATAATCTAGGTGCATGTCTGCCTTCCATCTGGTCCCTCCATAATAACACCTTCAGAACCACAAGTGGGTAAGAAATCTAACAGTATCATTGATCTTGACAGACACATAAGGTCTATATCTTCCTTGAACGAAACCTTAAAACTCTTGTGGTATCTATAGAGTCGTACGTACTGCCCCCTGTAGCTTCTGGTGAAACTCCAGATGTACTGTAAATGGGGAAATATGGCCTCAACCTACCCAAAGATCACTGTGTCTCTAGCTCTCAGCCTCCAGAGTTAATTCTCTCCATTTCCTCGTCATGCCTATCACTCAGGCGAGGAGGATAACTAACCCTTTAACACTTTGTTATCAGTGTTTTCCCCCTTTCCTCTCACCAGAGATACTTTTACCCTTTGTGTTTATCACCCCGATACCATCTCGAAGCTTCGTTCATCCCCCTTTGGGCACCCGGGACCATCATTCCTGGTCTTAGTTGATGAATTTTGACAATAGTGTTATTATTACCCCTCGATTTTCTCGTCTTAAGACTTGGTATGAAGTGGTTTCTAACCCCCTCCAATTCTAATTCAAAGCCTTGCCCAAGTTATGGGGACACTTGGAGGAAGAGGTACGTCAGGTCAAAAACCCAGACTCAATAATCAACTTTTCAGTTAAGGAATCCATTAATATCACGATCGTCAACATTTGACAACTTCAAACTTACTATTCCTCGCTACTTGGGCCTACAACTTTATTTCTAAGCACAACACCAGCCCAATGATATGAGATAAAGACAAACGCATGTGGAACTGCAGACGAAGAAGCCCTGGAGAAAGTAGGAATCCAACCCTAGATAAACACACCTTTTGAATCAACGCTCACGTTTATTGAAATTAAAAAAGAAATCTTGTTGCTACTTAGCGTTGTTTTGGTCGAAGTGTGGCAATGGTCAAACCATTAGATAAATGACTCCCACCTGAATGACAGCTGTAACTTCATGGTTTGGTCAGCCACAATACCTCCCCCACCACTTCCACCATCTTTGACCAAACTTAAAACTCCTTTACCCCCAGTATGGCTGGCTCCATCGGTATTATTTCCATTTGGAACCATCAGCCAATTTTCTTGGGTTTGGATGAATCTTCTTTTTTTTCCGAAGCGTTTGTCACCGTTGCCGGGAATTTAACCCTTACATGGGAGCTCCGGTTGTCGCTGTGGTATTTAGTTCGCCAAATAACTTCTTTATAAATGAAGTCCATTACAAAGTAAAGCATCATAAGTGGATCCAATGAAGTCCATTACAAAGTAAAGGATCATAAGTGGATCCAATGAAGTCCATTACAAAGTAAAGGATCATACGTGGATGCAGCCAGGATACTTCTCCGTGGTGGGGCTCGCTACTGGTTGGTGGATGTGGCCCTCCTCGCCACATGGTCACAGTGGTTGACCTAGTTTACGTCAACACATTACGAGGTCAGCCTTCACCAAATCCATATGGCGTTCATACCAGCTTCACCCATATTCCATTTCCTCCAATTCCACTTCTGGGTATTCCACCTCCATATCCACACAGCCAAATTCCACTCCATCCATGACTTCCACGTCCGGGTATTCCACCAATTCCACTCCATCCATCTCTTCAACGTCTGGGTATTCCACCTCCATATCCACACAGCCAAATTCCACTCCATCCATCACTTCCACGTCTGGGTATTCCACTTCCATGTCCACACAGCCATAGCCCATGTCAAATACATGGACATATTCAAATTCCATCTCCTGGACAAACGAGGATCGTCCTACCTCCTTGGTGAACATTACTGTATTGAAGTGTTCGAGGAAAGGTTGAGTGAGCTTGCAAGGCGGAGCAGAGATGTTCACTCGACAGAGGTCACAGCTCAAATGATGCTCTCGGTCCCGGCTCCCGCCCTTATATAACCTGGGAACTGATCATATCCTAGCATAGCTTAATATAGAGAAGTCTAATATAGTGAAGTCAATACTTTAATACAGTTAAGTTTATTTCTCAATAGTTTAAATACATATGCCTCACAACAGTTCCTTCACCCGTACAATGAGTCCCGTCACAGAACACAAGGATTGTCATTATAATTCGTTTTTATCAGCAAAAATTAGATTAAAGTGACTAAAGATAAGTGGTTTAATATGTTATGTGTGTTCTCTGTCATAATAAAGATGGCCATCTACTCTGATGTGTAAAGAAAACATCAATTTTGCCGAGGCTGTGGTGAAGATAAGAACACAATGATTTGATAATGTGGTCATACAATGGTGTAGTCAAGATGTTGTGTTAGGGCTATGTAGTAGAGGTGGTAGTGTAGTGAAGAGGAGGATTTAGTGAAAATATATATGTTTCTTCACGCTGAGCCATTCCATATAGATGAATATATCTATAATCTAATTGCGGTAAATTACCATATGACTTTAACGGCACCAGCCAGCAGGAAAAATGTCGGATATAGGAGTGACTGAATATTTTGTCGGGTACATAAATAATTGAATATTTGGTACAATCGATCAAAATGCTTTTTATAGGCAAATAATTTCTGATTTTTCAAATGACTTTTTCCATCTGTTGGAACTTGTGTAAGTAATTAAAGATATGAAAACCGATGGAAAAGTTCAGTTTAACGCTTTTACGAATGTCTTGCTGCGTGTTTGGGAAGAGCAGTAAACTACAGGAATATATTGGTCTAATGTCCCCTGCTCGTCCAACAGCAGATATTGTATGGTCTGAGACATTATTTCTGGTGGAGGTGGATTCTCTCCGGCATTGCGTAAATCACTTCCACAAACTTGCGCCATTTTGCACAAATACAGATCCGATATGATGCATTTCCCAGCTCTGTTACGTTATGGACCCTAGCCATCCTGGCCTAACCTAGCCTAAATAAAAAGGTGTGGAATAATGTGCAACATTTCTCCTTCATTACAAGTGATAATAAACCTAGGCTATACAGCAACCAGGAACGTCCATATTTGTCTAACTTCTCACATGTCTGTGTCATCTGTCTGCAAACATGTCGACCATTACCATGAGGGCAATTGCGGCTTTTGATTTTGAATATCACACGTTTCCTCTCTGCCGTGAGATCTTCATACTTAAATAAAATGGTGGGCCGTAAGAAATATATGTCCATCGAAGGTCAACTATATGGCTCAGTTCCATCATCAGTTTCTAAGAAAACTGAAAAGGTGAGGTCCCACCGAGATTCGAACTCGGATTGCTGGATTTAGAGTCCAGAGTGCTAACCCTTACACCATGGGACCTGATAAGAAAAGATGTGATTTCATCTAAATGTTTTACATATAATCAACCAGAGGCCATTCCTCCCTCCCTGCCTGCAGGGTTCAAGGTTTTCTAGAAGGTTCTCGAAGATTCTGGGTAGGAACTGCCATTGAGAGGACGTTGTTATACGTATCATTAATGATATTGTTGTTGACTTTCTGATTTAGAAAGATAGATAGATAGATAGATCGGTAGATAGATAGGTAAAAAACAGATATTAGATAGATCGATAGATACGTAAGGCTGTGTATGTCAACTTTCACAGAAATCATTGATATCTGCGTTATTCTGCAAGAAATACATGTACATGGATGTAGTGATGATATGGGTTAGGTATAAGACCAGTTGTGTTGAGATTGTAGTGATTGTGACCATTGACTTCAACCTTAATAGTGTAGTGAAGATAAAGTTGTAGTGAAGATAAATCTTGAAGTGACTTATAAGGTTGTTGTGAGTACAAGGATGCATCGTAAATGAGTACTTCCTACCTGAAAGTCAACAATTACAAAATTGATCAAGTATAACAACGTCCTCGGACAACCAACTACAAACACCAACCATAGAGTGAACCTGACTGTTACCTAACGACGACCTCTCAAAGGTAATGATCTTACCAGAATCTTCGAGAACCTTCTAGAAAACCTTGAACCCTGCAGGCAGGGAGGGAGGAATGGCCTCTGGTTGATTATATGTAAAACATTTAGATGAAATCACATCTTTTCTTATCAGGTCCCATGGTGTAAGGGTTAGCACTCTGGACTCTAAATCCGGCAATCCGAGTTCGAATCTCGGTGGGACCTCATCTTTTCAGTTTTCTTCGATACTGATGATGGCCACATTATTCTGTACGTTATATATATACATTAATATATATACATAAATATGTATATATAAACATATATATGGAATAATATGGTTTTATCAATAGCCAGAGACCATTCTTCCCTCCTTGCCTGCAGAGTTCATAGTTTTCTGGAAGGTTCTAGAAGATTCTGGTGAGATAATTGCCATTGAGAGGACATTGTTATACTTCATATATCAATGATTTTATTATTGTTGACTTTCAGATAAAGATAGATAGATAGATAGATAGATAGATAGATAGTTAGATTGATAGATTGATTGAGCGATATTTAGATAGGTATATAGATAGATAAGTTTCATCAATACTGTATCTTACGCCATCTCCTGTTGCTGGACATATGTTCAACCAACATTGGGAAAACCTCCAGTAGACCTTAATGTAAAGCAAGATAATAACAAAACCTGCAATAAAAGAATACGATCAACTCCCCAGTGCAGAAATATTGTGACCAGAAAGTCTTCTAGCAAGATGTCAGACGTTTCCACGGGAATCACAAACATAACATCAAATATCTGAAAGTCAACAATAACAAAACTAATGATGATAATGAAACTATAACAAGAAAAATGATAAACATATGGAAAATAGTGTTCTAGATCATGCCTCTAGAAAACAAACTTTAACGAAAACTGTGAAAAGAAATACCCATCTGGCTGATACGACACAGTAAAAGAACCATCCCACAACCAACTCTAAACTGAACCTGACTGTCCCCTAACAACGTCCTCTCAATGGTATTTATCTTACCAGAATCTCGTAGAACTTTCCAGAAAATCAAGAACTCTGCAGGCAAGGAGGAAGGAATGGCCTCTGGCTGCTGATGATAACCACATTATTCTATATATATACTTTTACCTACAACCGAAGGTTGACCGCCCACCCCAAGTGGCTACAGAGGTTGTATCCATGAAAGAAACGGACCCACCAGCAGACGAATTCGGTTGGCAGGTTGTATCGAAGAAGAGGAAAAAGAAGGTTGCCCAACCAGCCCAACCAGAAGGGTGTAGAAAGAAACGAAAGAAGGCTTCCCAACCAACCTGGGTGGTAGTAAGGATGGCTCCTCCACAACCCCAGGTCGTTAGGCAAACTATAGCCATGGAAGAAAGGAAGGCTGCTCGTCCACAAGCCCAGGTACCTAGTGAGCGTGTAGCTATGCTGGCTGACCCACCAGCCCGGGTCGATAGCTACGCCCAGATGGCTATGTCGGGTGCAGCAAAGAAGCAAACCCCACAACTACTCCACGAGGTTTGCAAGCCTGCACCCAAAAAGATGAAGACGAAGGTTGCCACACTACCCAATGCACCACCACATGTCTAGAAAGGGAAAAGGTGGACAGAATGGCTGGAGGTCCCACTCCAACAACAAAATCACCTTAGGAGCCAAGTTCCATCCATTATTGAATATATATATATATATATATATATATATCTTTCTTTCTTTCAAACTATTCGCCATTTCCCGCATTAGCGAGGTAGCGTTAAGAGCAGAGGACTGGGCCTTTGAGGGAATACCCTCTCCTGGCCCAATTCTCTGTTCCTTCTTTTGGAAAAAAAAAAAAAAAAAAAAAAAAAAAAATATATATATATATATATATATATATATATATATATATATATATATATATATATATATATATATATATATATATATATATATATATATATATATACAAACTATATTGCAACTTACATATAAATAGAATCATCAAGCTTCACTATAATAGCTTTACTATATTTGAATATAAACAAGGTCTAACCGAGGTTACTTGGTTGAGCAAGACGTGAGAATATCATCAATTGGCCCTCCAGCTCTGGGTTCAAATTGTCGTTCTGACGTATTTCGAGCTAGTGCTGATACAGGACCATTGATTATAGGACTATCTTGTTAGTCTGTGTAACTTCGCCTGACCCAGTCCACGTCTTCAATGGCTTTCTGTTACTACAAACGGGATTACAAAGGAAAGGCTTCCTTTGTTAGTTTCATGAATACCTTCGTTCAAATGAAGGGAAAGACTATTACTATGAAGCGGTACCTTATCAGCAGGAAAGAGCTGCAGCAACGGTATGAAAGTTACTGCAAGATACATAACGAGCCCGTGGCTTCCAACGTAAACATCGGCCGCCATTTGGGTTCACTCGGCATCATGTGTGACACCAAGATTGGACCCGTTGGGAAACAGGAACGATACTATTCTGGTATCATGTGGCTCGATGGCGCAGGATCACCAACTGAAATGCAAAGAAAATGGAGAAAGCCGCCCAAACGTATCATGAAGGCCGTGCAAGAGAAGATCGAGAGGAATCGGTTGAGAGACGATATCGCTCACAGTATATTGAAATTTATGCCCAAGACTTCCCCTGATCTCCAGACACAGCCAGTCACAGAGACCACCAGCCCCGCTTCCCAGACACAGCAAGTCACAGAGACCACCAGCCCCGCTTCCCAGACACAGCCAGACACAGAGACCACCAGCCCCGCTACCCAGACACAGCAAGTCACAGAGACCACCAGCCCCGCTACCCAGACACAGCCAGTCACAGAGACCACCAGCCCCGCTTCCCAGACACAGCAAGTCACAGAGACCACCAGCCCCGCTTCCCAGACACAGCCAGACACAGAGACCACCAGCCCCGCTTCCCAGACACAGCAAGTCACAGAGACCACCAGCCCCGCTCCCCAGACACAGCAAGTCACAGAGATCACCAGCCCCGCTCCCCAGACACAACCAGTCACAGAGACCACCAGCCCCGCTCTCCAGACACAGCCAGACACACAGCCCACCAGCCCCGTCCCCCACACAGAGCCACAAGATCCTGATATTGAGAAGACAAATGAATTTCTCGATGATTTTTTGCTTTCACTGGAGAAGAACTGATGAGTTCCTTATAGACAAGAATCTATATAAGTTCACTTATGGAGTGAGATCTTTGACGGAGCTGTGCTGCCTATAGCACAGCCTACCAAAGGGTGATCTTTGCTGTCGTGCAGTAACCTCATGAGGGCGGAGTCCGGCTGCACTTTCTTTACCGAGGAAAAGATCTCTGCACTAATACTGAGTTTCTCCGTTGGCGTCAGGGTAAACACCCATCCCCCCCGAAGCTTGGTTACCTTTCCGTGGTGGGGGGGACTTCATGGATTGGGCAGTAGCAACCATCGTTGGTTGCTTCTGTTCAATCCATGAACGAAAAACCAAGCATCTTGAACGTAATTGTCGTATAAATTCACTTGGTGTCAAAACTGACGCGAAAGCGGTTGTCTCAATTTTGTCAGAAATGTTTGTGCGTTTCGGCCTGATGGCGGGAGTCGGTTTGGCGCTGTGGTCATGAGGGAATACGAGGAAGATTGGCAACCGTCCCAGAAGTAGCTACAGTGAGGCCCAGCAGCTGTCCCTAATACTGTGGAAGGCACTCATGTAAGGTGTGCAGTGAGACGCAGCAGTAACAAGGGAAACGGACAACCAAAACAGCAATCTTGATCATCAGGAGGCTATACAATGCTCAGAGTAGATAAGAACGATTATTGTATGGCTTCGCTCAGAGGATGAAAATCTTAGCCGTGAAAATCAACAAGTAAAATAACTAGTAGTTAGTGGTAGTGAAGTGGAATTACCGCATTTCTGTGGTCTTAATAGTAAAACGAAACTTTTCGTTTTCTCCATCAATCTAGAGGTGTTGTAGACAACCATCCTTAAGGTTGTAAGGTAATGGTAACTACAAGGTTATGACCTCAGCAAATTTGTGATGGAAAGTGCAGGAAATATGGTAATGTATATAATATAGATTATATAGTTGTATAATAAATGTGTATCAAAATTTTGTCTTCTCTGTTCCCGTTCATTGATTCAAATACAGGTAAGTTTCCTAACGAGGTGGGATAAGCTACGTGCACTCGGCTTATGAATGTGGTGACTTTCCCTTCATTACCACAATGTTATGCTGAACTGAAGATGTAGAATTCCCTAGACGAAACTAAGATAGGAAAGCAATCTACATCAAAAATTGAAGGCGCCGCTCTGTGTGTGTGTGTGTGTGTGTGTGTGTGTACTACTTTAATCATTATCACGTGAGTCTTTTGAGAAAGGATTTGCACACTCGTGTTGCCCCGTCTTTTAACCTTGTAAGTGTAAAATATGTTTTCACTCCTGTGTGGATCAGGTGTTTGCTTTGAAGAATGTATGTGAGAAATACTTAGAAAAGCAAATGGATTTGTATGTAGCATTTATGGATCTGGAGAAGGCATATGATAGAGTTGATAGAGATGCTCTGTGGAAGGTATTAAGAATATATGGTGTGGGAGGCAAGTTGTTAGAAGCAGTGAAAAGTTTTTATCGAGGATGTAAGGCATGTGTACGTGTAGGAAGAGAGGAAAGTGATTGGTTCTCAGTGAATGTAGGTTTGCGCCAGGGGTGTGTGATGTCTCCATGGTTGTTTAATTTGTTTATGGATGGGGTTGTAAGGGAGGTAAATGCAAGAGTCCTGGAAAGAGGGGCAAGTATGAAGTCTGTTGGGGATGAGAGAGCTTGGGAAGTGAGTCAGTTGTTGTTCGCTGATGATACAGCGCTGGTGGCTGATTCATGTGAGAAACTGCAGAAGCTGGTGACTGAGTTTGGTAAAGTGTGTGGAAGAAGAAAGTTGAGAGTAAATGTGAATAAGAGCAAGGTTATTAGGTACAGTAGGGGTGAGGGTCAAGTCAATTGGGAGGTGAGTTTGAATGGAGAAAAACTGGAGGAAGTGAAGTGTTTTAGATATCTGGGAGTGGATCTGTCAGCGGATGGAACCATGGAAGCGGAAGTGGATCATAGGGTGGGGGAGGGGGGGAAATTTTGGGAGCCTTGAAAAATGTGTGGAAGTCGAGAACATTATCTCGGAAAGCAAAAATGGGTATGTTTGAGGGAATAGTGGTTCCAACAATGTTGTATGGTTGCGAGGCGTGGGCTATGGATAGAGATGTGCGCAGGAGGATGGATGTGCTGGAAATGAGATGTTTGAGGACAATGTGTGGTGTGAGGTGGTTTGATCGAGTAAGTAACGTAAGGGTAAGAGAGATGTGTGGAAATAAAAAGAGCGTGGTTGAGAGAGCAGAAGAGGGTGTTTTGAAATGGTTTGGGCACATGGAGAGAATGAGTGAGGAGAGATTGACCAAGAGGATATATGTGTCGGAGGTGGAGGGAACGAGGAGAAGAGGGAGACCAAATTGGAGGTGGAAAGATGGAGTGAAAAAGATTTTGTGTGATCGGGGCCTGAACATGCAGGAGGGTGAAAGGAGGGCAAGAAATAGAGTGAATTGGAGTCATGTGGTATACAGGGGTTGACGTGCTGTCAGTGGATTGAAGCAAGGCATGTGAAGCGTCTGGGGTAAACCATGGAAAGCTGTGTAGGTATGTATATTTGCGTGTGTGGACGTGTGTATGTACATGTGTATGGGGGGGGGGCCATTTCTTTCGTCTGTTTCCTTGCGCTACCTCGCAAACGCGGGAGACAGCGACAAAGTATAAAAAAAAAAAAAAAAAAAAAAAAAAATTGAAATGGGACGGAAAAATTCCTTATATATTAAGAAACGTGATTGAGGACGTAAAGATTCTGGTACAAATATAATGGTTATTGTGATAAATGATTTGTTTATGATAAATATGTATTGTGTTGCATTATAATGGTTGTTCAGAACTAAGGTCTTTAAACCCGAATCAGTGAAATACTATCAGAAGTAGAAAACCTGTTAAACATGAACATTTATGTTAATTAACCACAGAATATATTTTCCTCTGGGTATGTAAAATAAAATACAGTACAGGGAGCTAGTTTGAGGAAGAGTATTTCATATTTTAACAAAATATTTACCTCTAATAGCGTCCCTTATCTTTCGTCATCATTTCTTATGTTTCCTATCAAGAAATGTCTTTTATCTAACATAAAAATTCTGTCTAGGTATTTGATTAATGTTGTCCAAGGATGAGCTACATGCCACACGTGGTCAGGTCACAGTGGTGGTGGTCAGGTCAGTGGGCGGTGTGTGTGTGTGTGTGTAGCCCCTGGGTTCATGTTGGCCACACCCACCGGCCGGTGGTCAGGTCAGTGGGCGGTGTGTGTGTGTAGCCCCTGGGTTCATGTTGGCCACAGCCACCCACCAGCCGGTGGTCAGGTCAGTGGGCGGTGTGTGTGTGTGTGTGTGTGTGTGTGTGTGTGTGTGTGTGTAGCCCCTGGGTTCATGTTGGCCACAGCCACCCACCAGCCGGTGGTCAGGTCAGTGGGCGGTGTGTGTGTGTGTGTGTGTGTGTGTGTGTAGCCCCTGGGTTCATGTTGGCCACAGCCACCCACCGGCCGGTGGTCAGGTCAGTGGGCGGTGTGTGTGTGTGTGTGTGTGTGTGTGTGTAGCCCCTGGGTTCATGTTGGCCACAGCCACCCACCGGCCAGCCGGGCGGTAGTTTATAACTAAGACTGGTAGTTTCACATGCCACTTGGAGTGTCCCTCACTACAGAACTTGAGCAGCTCTTATCCTGAGGTGGAGCAGTTGATCCTCTCCACCAGGCTGGTACACTTGGTCTGCACCAGGTGGCTCCCTCCTGGTCATCCTGAGTGGTTGGCTGCTGTGTGGGATTTAATGACCATTGACTTGTGAAGGTCATTAGACCAGCCATCATTTGATCATCTGATAAAACATGAAGCAACGCCAAATATTACATGATCCACCTAAACTATTGAGAATGATGAAGTCTGATATTGTTACGTTACGTCATCCAGTCTTGCCACTCACCTGTTACGGTAATCACGACTACATACATAGTGTTGTTACGACTGATATTACTGTATGTACTGTAGTAAAGTACTGTGGTTATGTGGACACCAGACGAGACCATCATTATGATGTGTCACCAACATATATCTATAATACTTCTATAACCAGCATGATCAAGAAGGTTATAACAGTATTATCCTTGTGTCACCATCATGTATCTATGCTTCTATAACCAGCATGATCAAGAAGGTTATACCAACATTATCCTTGTGTCACCGACATGTATCTATAATACTTCTATAACCAGCATGATCAAGAAGGTTATAACAACATTATCCTTGTGTCACCAACATGTATCTATAATACTTCTATAACCAGCATGATCAAGAAGGTTATAACAACATTATCCTTGTAGTTGTTGGATCAGTGTAGAGCAGAGCAATACCTGGTGAACATTACTTCCTGGTGGCCGCCATAAATACGACCAGTGTTTATAAGCTCACACATCACCAGGGGTTAAGATATGGTGTTAGCCCTCACTGCTCTATATAGCACCAGCCACGGTGGGTGGGCCTCCAGGTTATACCTCACTCCTACTCTTCTATATCCCTAACTTCCTTGTGATCATCTCACTTTGAATAACTAGATCTTCACATAACAGTTGTTTGTTGTTGTTGTTGTTGTTGTTGTTGTTGTTGTTGTTGTTGTTGTTGTAGTTGTTGTTGTTGTTACATGTTATAGGTTTATGTTCTGCCACTGGACGACTCGTTCTCTGATCTTACCCAACAGATAAATGTTTGTGTCGAGACTCGTCAGGTGTTTATCATACGGAGTCTGTAACACGTAAGTCTGTCTATCGTTCACTATACTGGATAGTAACCGGTAAAGGTTATTAAAGATATCTACACCAGAAACTGTGCCACACAACAAAACATACAAATCACGATATTTGCAACATGATAACATGTTTGACCATCAGCAGGTAAGGTCATCAAGCCGCACCATACATACGTCAGACAGTAACATCAGTTGTATAACAGGATGTATACATGTTGTTGGATTTAAGGGCTATCAGCTTGAGGTCATGAAGCCAGAATGTGAACCATAAGTTAACATAAAATGATGGTCCAGGTCCAGCAGGTAGCTGCATATAAAACTATGAATGTCTGACTTGATTACTGACGACGTAGAGGGAAGGGTTTGGCAGGAAGGGTAGTGTGGTGGAGTTTGCTGGAGGGTTCTCGGGAGTGTTGTGAAGAAGAGATAGAAAAACAGACTGAAAGGAGGAGGGTAACAAGTCCTTGGGCTCAACCCAGGTGCTACATTGTCACTCAAGCAAGACATCTAAAATAATCGCCAGGTTGGTTGGTTATTTGGGCTTGTGGCTCATCAACTGCCAGGTTATGGTCATACACACGCTCACTAAATATTTGGCACATATAAGTAAGGTTTTCACCCCTATTGATTGCAAGGGTCATACCTGCGGTAAAGGTCATGTTATAACCATCAATCGAATCATCTTGAACAGTTTTCCCAGAGGTTCAAGATGATTCTGAGACCGTACACGCTCTCATCCTGTTCGTACGACGAATGGTGGAGTCAAACGAACAGCGACCTATGGAAGGTCATTAGGTCACTAATCCTTTATATGTTCCACTTTAAAGTCAGCTAACAATCCTTTCAACGTATTATTGTCTAAACAGTTGGGACAGTGAAATATAGGAAGGTGTACGTTCAAGGAAGACATATGCAATGGCAGAGTTACGTGCAGCGACGACAAGTAGGACAGACAGACCTGAAAAATGGTTGTTGTTGATGGTGTGAACAGTATTTTCATTATTACCACACATCACCAGCACTCCTTTGATGGCGCTCCTACACCTTCGTGGCTGCTGCACTCTACACAGGAGCAGGAGAAGGTAGACATCTTTAAGCAAGAACATTTCCGACGAGACTGTACTATTTCTCTCCGTCCTTTGTGGATGACACAGCCTTGCTAAGGATGACTTGTCACTGGTGGTGACACAGCTGACGGATGGAGTCCTGTTACACCTTGTGAATAGTATCTCATGACCAAAACAGTAGACTGGCCAGGTTGACAAGCGTATTGTGCACTTCAACTGACTAATGATATGATACAGAAAATTACAATCATGAATATCTATTGCAAGGATCAAATCAATGATGAAACAAATATAGTTTGAATGATTAATGAAACAGTGTGGAAACTGACATAGTTTTGTAATGCTTGGTCAATTACAAATGATTAATACGAAATTGTTAGGTATCGACCCGCAGGAGAACGTGTTTACAGATCTTTATAGAAGACATATCTATGTTAGATAAACGCCATATCAAGGAAATATCTTAACCTGGGACGTGTAACATCTGTGTGGATAGACACAGCTTTGTAATATATGATCTACTCCATGGATGAACTTTGACAACAGAGTTATACAACGCGTCGCTGGACAATATTCACCTAATACCTATAACGAATTTTTATATGATATACGAGACATTTGTTGGAAGTAAACATAAGAAATAATGATAGGAGATAAGGAGAGGGAAAGTATATATTTTCTTAAATGCTGAGTGAATACTGTCTTAACCTAGTTATTTTGCGTTGGATTTTATTTTAGATATCCAGAGGATAATATATTTTGGGGCTTATGATTGTTATGCTTTCAACACCTTTTTCAATTTCTTATCATTTTTACTGGCTAAAAGGCCTTGATTCTTAACAAACATTTAAATGCAACACTGTACATATTTATTATAAATCATTTATCACATTAACCATAATGTTTGTACCTTATTCTATAAGTTGTCAGTCACATTCTTAAGTATATAACGCATTCGTCTGACTCAAGTAGATACATATATCTTCATGTTTATATATATACATATGGTTTTTAGTTTATCATCTTTTTAACTCCAAGTTTAAGTGATCCTTCTAAAGAAAATACTAATCATTACCTTGGATGACGTACCTGAGTCTTTATAACAGAAATAATGAACAACTCCTGATTGTTGAGGTTGTGTATACTGGTTGAAGACCATTAGTTCACCAATGTTGTACTGGTAATGATAAAAGTCAACATGTATATAACTTTAATGTTGGACATATACTATGGATTCAGGCTTTATGACTGTTCATATGTTTTCAAATATACCAACATTACATTGACGATATACGAAATACTACCATTAAATTGTTTGGTCATAAAGGAGATATTCTGATCACTCCAATAATACACATGCATGTTTACCTGTTACAAAGAGATCCGTCATATTGTAAAGCCCTGTGCCAGCCAGGCAGCCAGCCTCCCTAACAACAAACTACCTGTTAGTCAAGATCAGATAAAGAGCCGGGTTGAGGTGAGGGCCCGTACCAAGCATAGACCTAGCGACCTGTCATGGTACAGACCAGTCATATGGAGACCTGGTGAATCCAACAACTAGAAACATTCCATATTTGAGGAGACTTGGCAGGTCTAACTATGAACCAATTTCATAATGATCGTATGATAAGACCCCGTGCCAATGCTGGGACAAATTGTAATATTGAATTGTATATCAAGCAAGGGGAGTGGGGGAGGAATGGGATGTATTGCGCAAAAGATGCTTGTGGCATGAGAAGAGTGGGATGTGGGTTGATTAGAAAGGGTAGTGAGTGGTGAGATGAAGAAGTAAGAGTATTAGTGAAAGAGAAGAGAGAGGCATTTGGACGATTTTTGCAGGGAAAAAAATGCAATTGAGTGGGAGATGTATAAAAGAAAGAGACAGGAGGTCAAGAGAAAGGTGCAAGAGGTGAAAAAAAGGGCAAATGAGAGTTGGGGTGAGAGAGTATCATTAAATTTTAGGGAGAATAAAAAGATGTTCTGGAAGGAGGTAAATAAAGTGCGTAAGACAAGGGAGCAAATGGGAACTTCAGTGAAGGGCGCAAATGGGGAGGTGATAACAAGTAGTGGTGATGTGAGAAGGAGATGGAGTGAGTATTTTGAAGGTTTGTTGAATGTGTTTGATGATAGAGTGGCAGATATAGGGTGTTTTGGTCGAGGTGGTGTGCAAAGTGAGAGGGTTAGGGAAAATGATTTGGTAAACAGAGAAGAGGTAGTGAAAGCTTTGCGGAAGATGAAAGCCGGCAAGGCAGCAGGTTTGGATGGTATTGCAGTGGAATTTATTAAAAAAAGGGGGTGACTGTATTGTTGACTGGTTGGTAAGGTTATTTAATGTATGTATGACTCATGGTGAGGTGCCTGAGGATTGGCGGAATGCGTGCATAGTGCCATTGTACAAAGGCAAAGGGGATAAGAGTGAGTGCTCAAATTACAGAGGTATAAGTTTGTTGAGTATTCCTGATAAATTATATGGGAGGGTATTGATTGAGAGGGTGAAGGCATGTACAGAGCATCAGATTGGGGAAGAGCAGTGTGGTTTCAGAAGTGGTAGAGGATGTGTGGATCAGGTGTTTGCTTTGAAGAATGTATGTGAGAAATACTTAGAAAAGCAAATGGATTTGTATGTAGCATTTATGGATCTGGAGAAGGCATATGATAGAGTTGATAGAGATGCTCTGTGGAAGGTATTAAGAATATATGGTGTGGGAGGCAAGTTGTTAGAAGCAGTGAAAAGTTTTTATCGAGGATGTAAGGCATGTGTACGTGTAGGAAGAGAGGAAAGTGATTGGTTCTCAGTGAATGTAGGTTTGCGGCAGGGGTGTGTGATGTCTCCATGGTTGTTTAATTTGTTTATGGATGGGGTTGTTAGGGAGGTAAATGCAAGAGTTTTGGAAAGAGGGGCAAGTATGAAGTCTGTTGGGGATGAGAGAGCTTGGGAAGTGAGTCAGTTGTTGTTCGCTGATGATACAGCGCTGGTGGCTGATTCATGTGAGAAACTGGAGAAGCTGGTGACTGAGTTTGGTAAAGTGTGTGGAAGAAGAAAGTTAAGAGTAAATGTGAATAAGAGCAAGGTTATTAGGTACAGTAGGGTTGAGGGTCAAGTCAATTGGGAGGTGAGTTTGAATGGAGAAAAACTGGAGGAAGTGAAGTGTTTTAGATATCTGGGAGTGGATCTGGCAGCGGATGGAACCATGGAAGCGGAAGTGGATCATAGGGTGGGGGAGGGGGCGAAAATTTTGGGGGCCTTGAAGAATGTGTGGAAGTCGAGAACATTATCTCGGAAAGCAAAAATGGGTATGTTTGAAGGAATAGTGGTTCCAACAATGTTGTATGGTTGCGAGGCGTGGGCTATGGTTAGAGTTGTGCGCAGGAGGATGGATGTGCTGGAAATGAGATGTTTGAGGACAATGTGTGGTGTGAGGTGGTTTGATCGAGTGATTAACGTAAGGGTAAGAGAGATGTGTGTAAATAAAAAGAGCGTGGTTGAGAGAGCAGAAGAGGGTGTTTTGAAGTGGTTTGGGCACATGGAGAGAATGAGTGAGGAAAGATTGACTAAGAGGATATATGTGTCGGAGGTGGAGGGAGCAAGGAGAAGAGGGTAACCAAATTGGAGGTGGAAAGATTGAGTGAAAAAGATTTTGTGTGATCGGGGCCTGAACATGCAGGAGGGTGAAAGGAGGGCAAGGAATAGAGTGAATTGGAGCGATGTGGTATACCGGGGTTGACGTGCTGCCAGTGGTTTGAATCAAGGCATATGAAGCGTCTGGGGTAAACCATGGAAAGCTGTGTAGGTATGTATATTTGCGTGTGTGGACGTATGTATATACATGTGTATGGGGGGGGGGGGGTTGGGCCATTTCTTTCGTCTGTTTCCTTGCGCTACCTCGCAAACGCGGGAGACAGCGACAAAGTATAAAAAAAAAAAAATATCAATTTCATATTTCGATGGAATTAACGATAAAGATGAGTTGCCATAATTATGAGGAAACATGTCCACATTCACACTCACCAACCCTACCCAGACAACACGAGTCGTATTGATCATTTCTAAATTCATTGGACACATCCGGGAAGATACTTTTTACCGTAATTACTTTACTTTAAAGTTACGTTCATAGGAAGTAGAGTGAAACTAACTGTCTGTATTACCAACAAAAATCACTATGAGTTATACATATGTATCTACTAATGACGTCACGTCTAATGTCACTCGTAGTAATGAACACAAACTGGTGGGCAAACGTTTGACCTCAGATGAGGTGAAGTACTTTATCTTCAATATGATTGTTAACATGGAATAATGTACCAGTTAGAGTGGTTGGAAGCAGCATTATAGATTCGTTTCACAATAAACTTGATTAATATTTTCCTTCAAGTTCAAGACTAACATTATTTGCGACTCATCATTAGTCATACTGACAATATACAGGTTTATCTTTAGATTATGTGTATGTCTTCCACTACAGTAATGTGTGAGTTCCTGATATCTGCCACTACAGTAATGTGTGAGTTCCTGATATCTTCCACTACACTAATGTGTGAGTTCCTGATATCTTCCACTACACTAATGTGTGAGTTCCTGATATCTTCCACTACACTAATGTGTGAGTTCCTGATATCTTCCACTACACTAATGTGTGAGTTCCTGATATCTTCCACTACACTAATGTGTGAGTTCCTGATATCTTCCACTACACTAATGTGTGAGTTCCTGATATCTTCCACTACACTAATGTGTGAGTTCCTGATATCTTCCACTACACTAATGTGTGAGTTCCTGATATCTTCCACTACACTAATGTGTGAGTTCCTGATATCTTCCACTACACTAATGTGTGAGTTCCTGATATCTTCCACTACACTAATGTGTGAGTTCCTGATATCTTCCACTACACTAATGTGTGAGTTCCTGATATCTTCCACTACACTAATGTGTGAGTTCCTGATATCTTCCACTACACTAATGTGTGAGTTCCTGATATCTTCCACTATCACCATCAGCCTCGAAGTGACCCAGTGGTCCACTGCTGTATGAATACCTTTACATTCCTTTGTATAATGGAATGTTTGTAACAACACAGTAATTAATCACATATCGGAGATTTGGCACTGTATTAGCTCTACGTCTTATTGATGGGCCATCAAAGAGCTATATGTCTGTGGTAATGTTTGTCTGGATGTGGATGACCGGGGCTTCCTCTCTTATGTGAATGGCTTCTAATCTGTGTAGTCTCCTGCGATCACTACAACTAGTAATGATTTTGATGTTATTCATAATAATCTCCCTCGTTAGTCTCGTTCCATGCTTTTGTTCATGATGATGTTTGATTCCACCTTCTTGTAAGTGGAGCGAGAGTCGGTGGCTCAGGTGGCAGGTGTACTGATCATGTTGAGATGAGTAAAAATGGATATATGAGCATACATTGGTGGGTTTCCTGTATATGCTAAACTTAAACTTGTTTCCTTGTCTATGGATCATGGAATCTAGAAATGGTAACATACCATTATTTTCATTTTTCTACAGTAAATTTGATGGAAGGTACTAAATTGTTAAGTAAGGGGAGAAATATTTGTAAATTTTCATTTGTTCGTCAAACACAAAGAACATCATCTACATACCTAAACCAAATTGCATTAGAAGGTAAGATATCCTTTAGTAATTTTGTTTCAGAAAATTCCATGTAAAGATTACTTAGTACAGGTGAAAGAGGGTTACCCATTGCCATACCAAATTTTTGAGCATAATAATCTCCATTAAATTGAAATTCACAGTCTTTTATACAAAATTTTATCAGTTCAATGAAATTAGACTTTGAAGCAGGTAAATGAATATCATCCAAGACATCAAATAAATATTCTAAAAGGTCATCAACTGGAACTTTAGTGAAAAGTGAGGAAACATCAAAGCTAACTAGCTTAAAATCAAAATTAACATTGATATTGTTTAGCTTGTTGACTAAATCTACATTGTTCATGATATCAGAATTTGATACCTTACCCAATAAAGGGCTTAATAAAGAAACTAACCATTTTGACAATTCATATGTGATGGAGCCTACTGAACTTACTATAGCTCTTGCTGGAAAATTCTGCTTATGTGTTTTGATAAGTCCATACATATATGGCAATGAATGGGACAAAGATGACAAACGTTTGATGAGAGAAATGTTACCTTTCAACAACAACTTCATTTCTTTATTGAAATGAGAATTAACTGCTTTTAAGGGATCATTCAAAAGATCATTCATTTTAGATAAATAGTTACTTTTGTCTAAAATCACAACAGAGTTAGACTTATCTGCCTTGTTTAATCACGTTAAAAACTATGATCATTGTATTGACTGGAGTAACGCCATCTCAGTTATTAACTCTAACTCTATTACCAAGAGGAATATCATTGAATCTTCTATTATTAAGTACACAAAGAATTATAATCTTAATATTAGTGATGGTCTATACAAATTAGATAACTTTATTGTTGATAAAATTTGTAAAATGATAAGTTTACGAACGCTCGTTTTATGTTTTGGACAATCACATGTTTATCAAATGGCTCTTAGCTTCGTCCCTTCGATGTATATCAACTGACATATTTCTCTCTTGTGTCTCCCCTGATGATGTGATTAATACACGAAAGTGCACTTGGGAGCTTATCGTGTTTCATTTTCCCCGTGGACTCATAGGAATATCTTGATGACGCGCAATATTGTGATCCTTTCCAACATGGATTCCACACGGCTCTTCTATTTCTTCTCTACAAGCTGTCATGGACTTTCTCCTTTCGTTACTGCTTTCTCCAAATCGCTAATCAAGGCTTACCAACTGAAGTTACGGTTTGGATTCCTTAGGAAATGCCTTGATGAAGAAATGTTGCCAAGATCTGTCCTACCTCAACGTTTGTTTCAGCTGTCTGGTCGACGATTTGACCAATTCCAAAATATTATTTTAAAGAAAAACATTGAATTAAAGAAACTTGAAATGGAGGAGGCTTTTGGCATTTCAAGAGAGAAGAAACGTGCCTTTCAAATGGCAATACCGACACACTGGAAGAACCGGATGTTGGACTAGTGCTATGATAAATTAAGGAAAGAATGCAATAGGCTACAAGTGTCACTAAATTGTAAGTTGGACCATCTTATTGAAAACAGCGACTGGACCAAGAACACAAACCCATCTTTTGTGGTAAACCTATCTAATAAACTAGATAAAGATTCCTTGTGTGCATTAGGCTATGGTTTGTTTTGTGTGCTCTGACAGGGAAGCCAGCTGTGTTGATGTCACAAAGTCTTTTTGTAATTTAGAAAAATACAGTAATTTAAGTAATGATGAAATTAATATCTGTAAGGGTTTAGTGTATGCCAGTTTGTCAAAACCAGTGGAAGCTAATTGCCCTAAAACATTCATAAGAGCTATTAACACCTTAAAGAAGGACAAGGATATACATATTACTAAAGCAGATAAGTCTAACTCTGTTGTGATTTTAGACAAAAGTAACTATTTATCTAAAATGAATGATCTTCTAAATGATGACACAACGTATTCTAAACTTAGTAAAACTCCCTTAGAAGCAGTTAATTCTCATTTCAATAAAGAAATGAAGTTGTTGTTGAAAGGTAACATTTCTCTTATCAAAAGTTTGTCATCTTTGTCCTATTCATTGCCATATATGTATGGACTTATCAAAACACATAAACAGAATTTTCCAGCAAGACCTATAGTGAGTTCAGTAGGCTCCATCACATATGAATTGTCAAAATGGTTAGTTTCTTTATTAAGCCCTTTAGTGGGTAAGGTATCAAATTCTAATATCATGAACAATGTAGATTTAGTCAACAAGCTAAACAATATCAATGTTAATTTTGATTTTAAACTAGTTAGCTTTGATGTTTCCTCACTTTCCACTAAAGTTCCAGTTGATGACCTTTTAGAATATCTATTTGATGTCTTGGATGATATTCATTTACCTGCTTCAAGGTCAAATTTCATTGAACTGATAAAAATGTGTATAAAAGACTGTGTATTTCAATTCAATGGAGATTATTATGCTCAAAAATTTGGTATGACAATGGGTAACCCTCTTTGACCTGTACTAAGTAATCTTTACATGGAATTTTCTGAAACAAAATTACTAAAGGATATCTTAACTTCAAATGCAATTTGGTTTAGGTATGTAGATGATGTTCTTTGTGTTTGACGAACAAATGAAAATTTACAAATATTTCTCCCCTTACTTAACAATTTAGTACCTTCCATCAAATTTACTGTAGAGCTTACAAAAATCCTATACATGAATATTATTTTAATTCACCTTTGCACATTGTTCAGTTAGCCTTTGTATTGTTATTCAACTTTGCTACCTCATTGGTTTTTGAGAGCTACACCTGGTTGGATTGTGATTATTATATGCTCTAAGATCACACTTATTGCAAGTTGCCTTATAGGATTTTTGTAAGCTCTACTTTAAGATTTATATTGTATTCGTGATAAAATCTCTGTTTTAACTCTTCTGAAGACCAGCTCTTTCATGCCTGTCATGCTACAGTATAATTCATTTTCTCTTATCTTTGACCACTGTCATTCCATTTCCCTACACCTTGTTTACAGTTTCTGTGAGAAATGTTAGATCAGAGTTTCATTTTTCCACTTGACAGGAAATTATTTGTACTGCTGGGTGGTGAGCACAGAACTAGATAGCCAGCTGCGCCCTGCTAGTGATTCCCGTATGTGTGCAAGTAAATCATAGTATTTAAAGCCTCCATATTGCTCTCTCAATATGACAATGTTATGATAGTTCAGCATAAAACAGGCGTGGCATGATGCCAGCAGTAGCAGACAAGTCTTTTTTCTCAAAGAAGCCGAACAAAAAGGGCTCCTTCACTACTTTAAGAGCCGCTTACTCCTTTGAACATGAAAAAAGATTCATCATATGAAACCCCTACAACATGTATGACATTTTAAAGTAGCCTTTACCACGAACATATACAACATAGCTCTGAAAGTTCTACATTGCTGCAGGAATTTTCACATTACAGAGAAAAGTTTCATTTATGTTTGACCTTGGAATAGTTGGGTTGTTGGTCTGAACAAGATGGCTGAGACTGCAGGGTCTGCTGACTTTTCTGAGGAGGGATTGGCAGTTTCTAGAAATTATGATGCTTCCTAGTCAAGCCTCTGTATGCTTAAGTGCGTGTAAGCCTTCTCCATTATTTGCTGCAACATCTTAATGCGCTTCATTTTGAATTAAGCAAGCAAGGGCTCAGGGCAGGATTCATCAAACTGATTTCTGAAAAATAAACCGATTATACTTTCCACTGTCAGGAAAATAGCTACATAGTTGCACAACAAACTGTATATCATATCAATTCTCTAAAATACAAGCTTAAACAATGATTCTTGACCTTCTCTACATACAGGTCATTTGCCTTGAGGACAGCAGCATCTGTTGTTCTGCAAGACCTAATAGATCCATCAATGTGGAGGCAGACTTGCCTTCAAATATGCCTTAGAAAGTCACCAAACAGATTATTAAGCAACAAAAATGCATTCTAAAGGTGCAAGTTTAAGGGCTACATAGAACTGAAAGAATGTTGAAATGTAACCTCTATCAAAGGTACAGTTTCTAGATATCAGAGCAGCGAGGACATCTAATATATAAGAAACTAATGGAAGTTTTTAAATCCTTAGCTGAACCTTTGATTGTGAAACATTCATCCCTAACACAATGTTTACATATTTCCTGTTGAGGTCAGATTGTTATCCTTACTACCCATTTTTTTTAATGTGCTCACATACGCTAAATAGACTCACAAAATTTAGCTAAATAGACTCAGGAAACTTGAAATTTTATCAAACCTTAATTATCTATTTTCATTGCATATGTAAAGTCTGTGGGACTTCTGTCCAGGAACACTGTTTTAGGTGGTGGAAGACTGGTTGTGCGACTGCTGCATTTGGGCCAGTTCAAGAGCATGTTGGTGAGAGGCTTCCAAACCCATTAGCAAATGGACCGTAGTGTTTCATGTGAAAGTCTGTTACATTATTAGGGTCTGTAGGAGGAAAGTTCCCTAAGATTTTTAAGGCACTGTTTGTATCATTGGGAGTGAAGGGTAGGTGGGCGATTGTCTCAATGGATTTTGGGTAGATTTTTCACAACTTTCCTTTTTAAAGGCGAGATTGGTTTGTGGGTAATTTTTGAGAAGTGTCTCATGAGTATGTTTGTAAGTTCTTTGGGACAATGGATTTTACTGTGATGAGTCAGGTGTGCTTCATGAGTGAGGACTGGTGAGACGAGTGGTGATGTGGGTCTTTCGGTTCACTGTGTTGATGAAGGAGTGCCAGTTATCTGTTTGCCTCTATATGATTAGGTTAATGATAGATTTATTTAAGAATATTGATTTGATCTCTGATTTCTATCAATGGTGAGTGGTTATGTGTAAGGTGGTTTCTTTACTTTACGATGTGTGTAATTTATGGGAGTAGGTAGTAGTTTGTAGGAAGCTAACAACCAGGGAGGTATATTACCAGTACTAACCGCCTGGGTATCTGGAGGGTTAGTGACGCCTGTTTAGTGATCCAGCACTCAGGTGGTCGTCTCGTTGCACTCCTCTGACCCAGGTAGCTGTCTTTTGTATTGACTGGGTGAGCTGGATGGAGTGTGCTCAGGATGGGTAAGTGGTCAGAGGATAGTTCCCGTAGCATCCTTCCATGTAATGCTGGTGTGAGCAGAATGTTGTTTCACAAAGTTAGCTGCAGGAGGTGGTGGACTGGGAGTCTGGTTGGTTGGTTGGTTGCATAGGTTAAGTATACTGAGAAGTTACAGTTGAAGAAATTCACCTCAGAGATCATAAGTGTGAATGCTGAACAAAGTGGACATTCAAATCTTTAATAATGGGAGCATCTTACCGAGGTTCTGCTGTTGGGTAGTGTATCTTATGGGGTATGTAGAGTGAGGAGGTATGCAGATGTGGATTATCTTGCACCTAGTACTGTGTTTATAGGATATTGTTGTTGTCTGTGAGCTGTTGTATGGTGTCAGTTGTGGAGAAAATTATGGTTTGGTGAATAAGTGTTATGAGTACCTACTCCTTGTCTGTTATTTCTTACAGCTGTGAGATCTGGATGCGAGACTAGCTTCTTAGATGAGTTCTACAAGGATACTGCATTCTCTTAATTAGCTGAAAATTTCTGTGTATTTGTTCTTATCATTACTAGCACTGAATTGCAAAATCTTTAGTTTGTCATTGCAGTTCTGTGGCGTAGAATGATCTATTTGTGAAGACTGAAAATGCGCTTTCTGTAATGCTGTTTATTGGAAATTTGTGCTCGAGGTGAAGGTGTTTGTGACGGAGTTTTGTAAGTTATTTTCTGAATGGTTGCTGTACGTCCAGTGTTCTGAGTAGTCTCCAGTGGATGACAGTGATGTACAGTGGAGGTGATACCACTGACTGTAGTTAAAGCACAAATTGTAGTAGTGTTTTTTGATATAATTGGCACTATGAACACATGTCATAAGCTGGAATTAGTAGTTAGATGACCTGGCCATTACCTCCCTGTAGTTAACACATATGTGTGAATTCTTCAGATGCCTGAGTATAACCTTAAATAACACACTGCACAAAAACTAACTTTACACCAGTGAATGAGAGGTCTCAAATTGATCACCTGTTAGCTTTAAAGAGGTTGGTATGTTATCAGATCTTTTAGTCGTTATGTCATTACATTACTTTGAAAGTGAAAATACCATTTTTATTCTAGTTTTCTGAAGAGACGTAGTAAGAGCAGTGGTAAAGGGAAAAAAATACTGCCAATCACACCAATGGGAAAAAGATATTGCTAAGCTCATTAAAGGAAAAATAATATTGTTAAGCTTACTAAAGGAAAAAAATATTGTTGTTAAGGTTATGGCAGTATAGATTTCCCATAAAATATCCTTCATGTCGAAATATACAAGGAGTAGAAATATGGGATTAAATCAATATCCCAACGATGGTCTAATTCAAGAAACAAAACTGATAACTAAAACACACACCACTACAGTGGCAGTCGGTAAGGGAGCTGGGAACATGGTTTAATACAAACATAATGTTATGATCGTAGGAAGACTCTCCATATATAATATATCACATAAGAAACAAAAATAGCCTCTAACATAGAAGCTAAAGATAACATATTGAACACACAACACTAAAATGTCCAGGACTAGAAATATAATAACCTTAAACACAAAACTGACTCCAAACATGTACATAAACTAATTTACTAGTAAACAATAACACTGAGAGAAATACATATGAAAATTATTGGTTTGATGCAAGGTACAAAAAAAAGGCAACTGAAGGTGTACAGTACATAGCAAAGATAAACAATGAAACAGTTTACATGGATTAGTAATATTACAGCCAATTTTGTTGTCGCTAGACTGGTGAAGCCATAATGCAAGAATAAACTGGAGTCCAAATATAAGAATCAAAAGTACATAATGTGTTGTGAAAACTGGTACCAGAATGAAACAATGAAACACAAGAAGATAGATATCAGCATAAAGCATGGAAAATCCATGAAATAAAATTATCAATGGAATAATCATAGTTACACACATATGAATATTTCATGCAGTTTCAAGGAAAAATAAACTAGCTCAACTAGATACTTTGATGTGGCAACATGAGGAAAAGAGAAAAGCTTTGGAAATGATTTACATCTTGTACGACATTTTTACTTCACAATAAAAGTATTCTCTTAAACAGGGTCGTCTTGGGGCTCAGCGAGGCCATTCCTTTCAAATTACAGTCTGCGTACACCATCCAAATATATTAGTGAGAATGGAAAATTTAGGTAGGCTAAACATTAATTGAAAACATCAGGGGAGACCCATTATGAAGAAGAGCAAAGTAACTTGTCAGCTTTACCTTTTACTGCAGATAATATCTGAAGAATTAATTTCAATGATTCCTTAACTTTACAGAGATGCAGAAGTGTCTTGTTCCTCTGAAAAATATAAAGAACAAAATGGTAATCAGCAGCGTAGTTACAAGCGGATGGAGGGTAGGCCCCAGGAACCACCGACTGTTTAGGGTTTTTATGATATCCAATTCTGCCTAGCTCCTAGGTTGTCATCCAGTCAATTTGGCCGTGATAATCTTGGCATATCTATCCCCAAGGGTCCCAAATATCTAAACGCCAGTGGTAAATAACACCTCGACTTAACTCAAAATATCACATATTGTTTACTTGACACTTATAGAGCCTAGCTTTAATGTGGTAATCATTAAGATTTGAAAATGAACTTTGTCTAAATACAACACAAACACTTTAAACAGCTAATGTTAGAAATGAAAAGAAAAGTACTAATTAATAATAACAAATATAAACAAACCGTAACTTTTATTCTGTCCCTTACCACCATGCATGTCTGTTCAAACAAAACAAACTGACCAAAAATAATTCTTTATGAACGTCTCGATTAACTAGAATTTCCCAAGAAACAATAACATATAAGAGAAGTTTTGGTGTGCAAATAAAACAAATACTTAAAACAGCTAACACAAAAGTAAAAAATAGATATCATAAATGATCATGAATTAAAGCCAGTAACTATCAATAGCTGTCGCTTACACTCACGAATGACTGACCCGTACCATATTTTGGTCTTCCGCTTCACGTACAAATCTTGACCTATAACAATTCTAAATTATAATTACTATAATTTTCTTTAATCATTATATTACAATTTTCTTATGTTACTAATTAGTATAACAAACACAAACAAAAACTGTAGAACTATCAGAAGACAAATTTCAGGCAGCAACTATGAACTAGCGGGAAGGTTTGATCATTTCTCTCCTGATCCTGCCTCTCTCTCCATCTCCCATATGGCCTTCCCATACACCAAGATGATATATATATATATATATATATATATATATATATATATATATATATATCTGGCCAATTCCCTGATCAACTTTGTTAAAGTAGGTTTCATAAGATATACAAAATCACTAACCTCATTACAGGTTACTATATTATAAGAAATAATTTCATAGATTTTTGTTTATACTCCATAGATTTGAGACACTTTAAAAGCCTAGCTTGTATACTAAGATTTTAATCCTCTGAGCGAAGCCATACAATAATCGTCCTTATCTACTCTGAGCATTGGATAGCCTCCTGATGATCAAGATTGCTGTTTTGGTTGTCCGTTTCCCTTGTTACTGCTGCGCCTCACTGCACACCTTACATGAGTGCCTTCCACAGTATTAGGGACAGCTGCTGGGCCTCACTGTAGCTACTTCTGGGACGGTTGCCAATCTTCCTCGTATTCCCTCATGACCACAGCGCCAAACCGACTCCCGCCATCAGGCCGAAACGCACAAACATTTCTGACAAAATTGAGACAACCGCTTTCGCGTCAGTTTTGACACCAAGTGAATTTATACGACAATTACGTTCAAGATGCTTGGTTTTTCGTTCATGGATTGAACAGAAGCAACCAACGATGGTTGCTACTGCCCAATCCATGAAGTCCCCCCCACCACGGAAAGGTAACCAAGCTTCGGGGGGGATGGGTGTTTACCCTGACGCCAACGGAGAAACTCAATACAATATTTTTATTATAACTTTCCTTAATCTTGAAAAATGAATCAATCAGAGGGAACAATAGCCCCAGTCATATGAAGATTGGCTAACCGAGTCCTTGTGCATTGTGTAGAAAGTGATTTCTTTGAGGGTTGCTTTATGGAAGGCACGGTAGCCTCGGAAGAGTTTCATTTTTTCTTTGATGACGAAGGAAAATATCCCCGTGAATTTATGTATTTTTTTTGGGCGGAATAATGTTCCCATTTTTCTTCTTTCTTTGTTTTTCAACGTCCCTACGTAGATATTATGTGTCATCGACTACTGGGAGAAAGCCAGACTTCCGCCAGATTAACGTAATCCTTGGCGAGGCGAAACTAAAGTTGTCTTGGTGTTGGTTCCTCAGTGATAACCCAAACACAAACACAAACACACCTCCAGTGTCCACTCTAGGGCCGTGTTCTCCTGCAGCACCAGCAGGAAGAAAGAACTCAGGTTCCTCACCAACTGAATCTTTTGGCACGGGGAGCGTGTGTCATCTCGACACGCCTTTTAACGCCCGTACGTGGTGCGGAGTGCAGTCGGTCTGTAACGTAGGACATGTCATGTGTTATTGGTCCCAGTCGGTCTAGAACGCTGGGCCTGACATGTGTTGGGGGACCAAGTCGGTCTTGAATGGTGGGCCTGACGTGTGTTGGGGGACCAAGTCGGTCTTGAATGGTGGGCCTGACAGGTCTTGAGACCTGCCATGTCTCCCTGAAGGTGGGCCTGACAGGTGGGGTGGGCTGCATTTCCTCATGGATGGTGGGTCTGGTAGGGAGTGTGGGCTGCAGTGCCACTTGAGTGGGCGAGGTCACTTGGTCAGCATCAGTGGGACGGTGAGATTTCACTTTTGCACAGCGACCGTTGACGGAAAGTGGTGTCACGTCGGCAAGAAGTGCCTTCTTGTAGGAGGCATAGCAGGAGTACTGGATGACGGCAATCCCGCGGTGGTTCTCGTAGGTCGTGTAGGACTGCATGTCGAAGCGAACGATGTCGCCGAACTGCTTGAAGAATTCCCAGACGTTCGTCCTTGAGATTTTGTATGGAACGTTGACGACCCTGATGGTATACCTCTGCAGGACGGTTTGGAGAACTCCTTGCAACTGCTCGTTGGTGGGCACGATGACATGTATGTCGTCATCATCGCAGCCCAACTCATCATCTATATGTGGGAGTCGGGTCTCGTGTGGTGGACGGTCCAGCAAATCCTCCTCATCGTGGAAAGGCAGGTAGGCCTGGTCAAGGAGGGCGACCCAGAGCACCTGCTGCTGCTCGACCACCTCCACAACTGAGCTTTTTGCAAAAACTTCCATGTTGAAGATACTATGATTACGTTGTGCACTTTACGAAGTAACCTCGGTTATCCTTGTACGTCCACAAATATAGTGAGTCTATATTGATATGGAAAAATATAGTAAGGTACCCCCATGCTCTAATATCCCACATAGAAACAAAAGCATAGTCGACTTCGGCGATTTTAAATGTAGAGACCATCTAAAATATTGTAGGTGGGTTAATGGTTGTTACATGGTGACCAGGGGTACAGGTGGATGGGACAGACTGGATATAGTGAAGATCGATAGGTGGGACAGACAGGGTATAGTGAATATCCATAGATGGGACAGACTGGGTACAGTGAAGATTGATAGATGGGACAGACAGGGTATAGTGAATATCCATAGATGGGACAGACAGGGTACAGTGAAGATTGATAGATGGGACAGACAGGGTGTAGTGAAGATGCATACATGGGACTGACAGGGTACAGTGAAGATTCGTAGATGGGACAGACAGGGTATAGTGAAGATCCATAGATGGGACAGACTGGGTATAGTGAAGATCCATAGATGGGACAGAGGTTATAGTGAAGATGTGTAGACGGGACACACATTATAATGAATTGATTGATGGGACAGACAGGGTATAGTGAAGATTGATAGATGGGACAGGCTGGGTATAGTGAAGATCCATAGATGGGACAGATGGTATAGTGAAGATGTGTAGATGGGACACACATTATAATGAATTGATTGATGGGACAGACAGGGTATAGTGAAGATCCATAGATGGGACAGGCTGGGTGCTGGGTACAGTGAAGATCCATAAATGGAACAGAGGTTATAGTGAAGATGTGTAGACGGGACACACATTATAATGAATTGATTGATGGGACAGACAGGGTATAGTGAAGATTGATAGATGGGGCAGGCTGGGTATAGTGAAGATCCATAGATGGGACAGAGGGCATAGTGAAGATGTGTAGATGGGACACACATTATAATGAATTGATTGATGGGACAGACAGGGTATAGTGAAGATCGATAGACGGGACAGACAGGGTATAGAGAAGATCCATAGATGGGACAGGTTGGGTATAGTGAAGATCGATATATAGGATAGACAAGGTATCGTGAAGATCGATAGATGGGACAGACAGGGTATAGTGAAGTTCGATAGATGGTGGCAGACAGGGTATAGTGAAGATCGATAGATAGGGACAGACGTGTATAATGAAAATAAATAGATTGGACAGATTGGTTATAGTGATGGATAGATGGGACAGACTGGTTATATTGGCGATCGATAGATGGAAATGTTGGCACAGACAAACAATGGCCAGGTGGTCCTGAGTAGCAGATCTCTGTTACTTGCAGGCCAGAACTTAATGATGATGAGAGATAATGGTGTCTCCCTCTGTAGTGAACATGATGGTGAGAGATAATGGTGTCTCTCTCTGTAGTGAACATGATGGTGAGAGATAATGGTGTCTCCCTCTGTAGTGAACATGATATTGAGATATAATGGTGTCTCCCTCTGTAGTGAACATGACGGTGAGAGATAATGGTGTCTCCCTCTGCAGTGAACATGATGGTGAGAGATAATGGTGTCTCCCTCTGTAGTAAACATGATGGTGAGAGATAATGGTGTCTCCCTCTGTAGTGAACATGATGGTGAGAGATAATGGTGTCTCCCTCTGCAGTGAACATGATGGTGAGAGAAAATGGTGTCTCCCTCTGTAGTGAACATGACGGTGAGAGATAATGGTGTCTCTCTCTGTAGTGAACATGATGGTGAGAGATAATGGTGTCTCTCTCTGTAGTGAACATGATGGTGAGAGATAATGGTGTCTCTCTCTGTAGTGAACATGATGGTGAGAGATAATGGTGTCTATGATTCGGTACGTAGAACTCACATGAGATTAATCAGATATATGATTATGAGCAGAAAAAGATGTTATCTATGTGTGATATGCAAGAGGAGGAAAACTACTCCCACACATCACATTTTACACACATTTCCACAGGACAAAGAAAGGTAAGGGGTATTGCTGTGATGGAATCGGTAAGACATTAATAAATATAAACGTAGGATGGGATAAATCTAAGACAAGTAGATAACAAACAACCACATTTTTCTACAAACTCAACAAAGACAAAGGCGAATTTTTTAGATATCAAGAAGTACATACCATATTTCCCCAATACCTACAGTTTTGTAATTAAAGACAAAAATATTCTTGAGCTTACTTATTGACGAGTCACTTATGCTAGTTAACTTTCTTTTCAAGCTCATTATTGTTAGAGTATTTCCCATCATCTCTTATCTGCATAATTACTTCATCAGGATCATTAGGCTTACTTGGACCAATTACAGGATATGTATGTAAATATGTTGCTTTAATGTTAAAGAATGAAATATGTCCTGGTTGATATGGCATGATTGTTGATGAAACCGTCCAGTTGATTTGGTCCCTAACATTGTGTTTAATGTTACCTATATATGTTATTGCTCATAGTTGTCTCAAGTCGTCCGTACAATAATTCATCCTTGGGAAAAACATAAAAACAACAAGTTTTAGATTATTTTCTTTTTTTAAACTGAAAACTCACTGTAAAGTTTTCGTCAACAAACGGACAGCCAGACAGCGCAAGGGTAATTAGTACCACCAGCTGTTGACAACGTGCACAATTAAAGCAGCCATTGCTCACGCGAGATTACTCCTGCTTTCCTGTCTTTCTTATATAGTCTTTGTACAACTACACACAAACACACACACACACACACACACACACACACACACACGCACACACACACACACAAACACACACACACACACACACACACACACACACGCACACACACACACACACACACACACACACACACACATATACACACACACCATCATTGATGTCATTATGTTTCCATTACAAGCTACATTACACTCTCCACAAGAGGTAATTCTGCCCAGTGTACACCCACTATCGTGTCCTGCTATCTTCACTATATTGAAGTTTCATCTTCACTACACTAGTGCTTCAACTTCACTCTGTTAATCTATCATCTAGGATATTAAATCAATGAGGAAACGAGAGTCTACTATATTTTTGTGTGGCTTCACTATATTTTTGCAAGTGCTGGTCTATGAAAGTTTACTTCGTCAAGTAAATCACTCATCTCACCAGATCGCAGAAATGACTCACGTCCGCGCTGCCCATCGGTACCCTGGCAAGGAATCCTTCCTTGAATTTTTCGAGGCTCACATCCAGCAAACCGGGGCTGTTAAAGATTGTATAAGCCGAACTGAGCTATATTTGCGATACTGTGAATTCTGCGAAGGGTTCGGGTACGAGAAAGCTGCCGTCCTGAACGTCGGGAGAACACTGGGACGGTGGGGCATCAAGGCAGATCGCAGACTTGGAGGACGCAACGGCCGCCACCAGGAGTACGCCTACACCAGAATTGCCTGGTAGTCCAGCAGTGAGGGCCTGGCCCAGGGAGGAAAGCGGTGCCTTCCAGAATGCCAAAGGCCTTCCAGGAAGAGATCACGTCTGGATATCGAACCCGTGCACGAGAGAGTAGTGGTGAAGATCCAGACTCGGCATCAAGCTGATGATGACCTGTGCGAAGGCGGACCCAGCGAGGAAACTGGTGTAGTTGACACAGGAGCAGCCGCCATCCCCATCAATGTTTCTTTGGCTCCCACCAAACAACGGGGCAAAGTGATGCCTACCACTGAATTGGTGACCTTGATCCCCTACTTCTATGGGGATGAATCAGGCTTGGTGGATCCCGACGTACTCGTACTGGTCGTCGATGAAGACCCTGATGTGTCCGTCGCTGCGACTGGAGGATCAGCAGCACCTGCAGCAGCAGCCGACCCTAAAGCTGAAGCAGCCGTGTTGAAGATTAAAGTCCACACCACCAACATTCATCCCTGAAATTCCTTGAACCTTAAGTTCCCGTCGCTGAGATTGGAGAAGCTGCTCCTTCTCCAGCAGTCGACCCTGTTATACCCGGTCCTCAGAAGACACTTCCTATGTCAAAAGTTCTTATTCAGTTGCAAATTATTGTCAAACTATTGTGCGAATGAAGCGGTTACCATAAAGGATCAAATCGTTAGGAAAAGTTCCTTACATTTATGAGTCCCATCCATAGGGATGAAAAAAATATAAGAAAAATACATCCATTCTGTTGGGGGCCATAAACATGGCACAAATGGACCCTAAGTCGAACTGCTGACCTCCTAGTGGTAGGGTCCGGGCAACTTTGAGGGAACATTAACCTTCAAAGGCTAACAGCAGTCGCACAAAAACAATAAAGATTAATCATTACCAGTCATTTACAATAATCACAGACGATGGTTATAGCCTCGCCCATTTATCATTTCATTCGCTGTGAACGAAATCATAGGCGACTCTGATTGCACCTACATCTATCAGTTTTCCTATTTATTGAACCATCTATCTATCTGTCTATCGTCCTTGTTTGAAGATTTTCTGTATCATGTAAATCTCAGCCATTGAAATGTCCTGAGATCAATGTCGTAGTGAACAAATGAATTCTAGTTTTGACTGAAATAGCCCCGTTTTTGCACCTTCCTTCACCATTTGTCCACCATTTATTCCCCGTAAGGATTTACGAACTAACTTCAGAGTCGTATTACAAACCTATGAAACGTCACCAACTCACTGTTTTGTTCATATTTTTTGCTACATTACATCTGTCAGTTTCTAACTGCAATCATCGGAAGAATATCTTTATATATTTTGCTGCTGTTTCAGTTCCTTCATGACAATAATAAACCAGACCTTGTTTTCATCATGTAACATGCAGTTCAAGAAGAAAGTCTATAGATGAGAAAAATCTAGTTGCATAAATTCAATTAATTAGATTACACGCAGAACATTAGCTCTTCTTGACCAACACCATTTCAGACGTATTGGTTGCTCGAACATCGGCCGTTGAGATAAAGAAAGAAAAACAGAAAAATGTTTAGTAAAACTATATCAGTACAAATCCAATGTATCGTATGTACTGATATGAAAGATAATATATAGTCTGTATTGATATCAAAGACCATATAGGCAGCAAGTATGAATTTTTCCTTTATAAATAGAAGATCATGATTGCCACTGCCATCTCGACCTGCCGTTTTCTTAATGAAATACACGTCTCCTGAGAACGAGGCGAGGCGACCGACGCTCACATCTGGCTCGATCCAGTTTGAGAAAATATATATATATATATATATATATATATATATATATATATATATATATATATATATATATATATATATATATATATATATATATATATATATATATATATATATATATATATATATATATATATATATATATATATATATATATATGTGTGTATATATATATATATATATATATATATATATATATATATATATATATATATATATATATATATATATATATATATATATATATATATATATATATATATATATATATATATATATACATATATATATGTACATATGTTTTGGTTTGGATGTTTTGACTCTAAGTGAAATGAAGCTCAAGGGTAAAGGGGAAGAGTGGTTTGGGAATGTCTTGGGAATAAAGTCAGGGGGTAGTAAGATGACAAGAGAAAGGGAAGGAGTAGCACTACTCCTGAAACAGGAGTGGTGGGAGTATGTGATAGAGTGCAAGAAAGTAAACTCTAGATTGATATGGGTAAAACTGAAAGTGGATGGAGAGATATGGGTGATTATTGGTGCATATGCACCTGGGCAACACCACCACCACAACCACCAACACCCCCAACCACCACCACAAAAAAAAAAGTCAAAACATTTATGAACTTCGCAACCAGGTGCGTGCAGAAGCCTTTTTAACTGGCTCTCCCCTTTCTTCAAGAACCTCATTCGTTCCTTGTTACTTATGTAAACATTCTGTTTAACATTATATCATAAGAAAACAGAAAAAATATATCTTTCTCTTACGCCTCCGAGACTATTATCATCTTATTATCAAATCTCTTGCAGATATCGTGTCCACAATACTTGTTATAACAATCACAACAGATACTAATGACAGAACATGAGGATAAAAGACAAGTGAAAATGATCATAAATGTGAGAGATTCGCTTGGTGCGTTGAACGTAGTGACCCCGTCCAATATCTGGTGGTAATGGTCACGCCCGTTCATGCTTCAGATCAAAGACTTTGGTCACCTTAAGTGTGGGAGCCAACCTGACTACACGGCTCCCTTTTCTAATGCCCGCAGCAGCAGACCTATGGGGGAAAATATGCATTATATCAAGAGTGAATGAGAAGACAAGAACTACTTCTCACAGTTGAGGACCTATGAATTTATGGACATTTTGTTGTTATTGTGGGTTGCTGGCGAAGTACACAAACTTTTCTTGTGTTTAAAGTGAGTTTGAGAGCCTCTAGTGATACACACATTCTATTGTACTACTGAAGTATGGGTGAGTACGTCTGTAGTCTTCCTGCTTATCAAATTTAGGTAAATATCTCCTTTTGTCACGTAAAACTGCAGGCTCCCAAACCCCAACACTTTCCATGTTAGTGAAACGTACACTGGAAAGCCCACAGACATTTGTCTTACCGCGAAAGGCAGGCAGGCAACTTAAAAAGCTGGCAGACAAGTGACACAGCAGGCAAGCAGGCAAGCAGGCAAAAAGGAAGGTAGACAAAAGGGCAGGCAGGCAGGCACGCAGACAAAAGGCAGGAAGGCAAGCAATCAGGTAGGCAAACGCAGGCAAGCAGTCAATGAAAAAACAGGGAGGCAGGCAATCAAGCAAAAAGGCAGGTAAACATGAAAAAAATTGACAAAAACGCAGGCAAGCAAACAGGCAAGGAAATAAAAAACAAGCAAGCAAACAATGGCGTCTTAGCAACATCTCTTTTTTGTATATCACTTGACTGTTCTACGTCATCTATCTCGTTCTTGTATCTCCCCTGGCGACGTGATCATTGCACGAAAATGCACTGGGAATTTCTATTTATATATGTATATTCGAAATGATCACAATTTTGCGCATGATCAAGTAGGTTCCTAAGAATTCACGGAAAAATGGACTCCTAGGAATTATAAAAAGTTTTGGCTTATTTTCTTTTTTCTTTTTTCAAACTGAAAACTCGCTGTAAAGTTTTCGTCAACAAACAGACAGCTAAACAGCACAAGGGTATTTAGTACCACCAGCTGTTGACAACGTGCACAATTAAAGCAGCCATTGCTCACGCGAGATTACTCCTGCTTTCCTGTCTTTCTTATATAGTCGTTGTATCGCTACACACAAACACATACACACACACACACACACACACCATCATTGATGTCATTATGTTTCCACTACAAGCTACATTACACTCTCCACTACAGGTAATTCTGCCCAGTGTACACCCTCTTCCGTAACCTGCCATCTTCACTATATTGATGTTTCATCTTCACTACACTAGTGCTTCAACTTCACTATGTTAATGTATCATATAGGATATCAGATCAATGAAGAAACGAGAGTCGACTATATTTTTGTGTGGCTTCACTATATTTTTGCAAGTGCTGGTCTATGAAAGTTTACTTCGTCAAGTAAATCACTCATCTCACCAGATCGCAGAAATGAC